>NC_137443.1:18927500-19450000 GCF_964374335.1 Astatotilapia calliptera
ACATAAAATTCTATATATTTTACTAGTTTCCAAGAACTATGATTTGCCATATTCTCCATGTGAGAGAGTTAGCAGAACAGTATAAATGCACACTCATCTCATGTTTACTTTAATTTTTTATCAACAGTAATACAGCTGGATGCTTGTACTTTATAAGATGGTCGATACTTTAAGGAAATGAACATATATAGAACATGTACCGATAATTTTAAGTATGTTTAAGTTCGACTCACCATGTTGTCAAAGGTGTCAAATGGTTGACTTGTTGGTTTCACAGGAGGCAACAAGTTCTCTGCTGCAGAAAGAAACAGGATCAGTTAGAGTTGAAGATCTGTCTGATGGAATATATTTATTTGTTATCGTGAATAAGAGTAAAATGGATTTGCACTCAGTTTTGTTTTGAACTGAGCTTTAAATAGTTTTTGGTTTTATTTGAGTTGTTAAAACCTTATTATTTATTTCTCAATAATAATATTAAAACACTTGAGGTAAAGTGTCGGGTATGGTACCATTCTCCAACAGCAGTGGGTCACCCTGTGTCTCCAGGCTATTGTTGGTCATGAAGTTGTCTTTGTGCAGAGCCTCAGTGATGTAGTTGCGGAAGTCAGTGATGGTGTAGACAACAGTGGGCTGCTCAGCGGAACCAGGGTAGTTCTTCTCCACAAGGTTGTTCTGCAGAGAGATGAAATCCAACGTGTCGTTGGCAATCCCACTCCCATCCACCTCCAGAGTGATGGCATAGTGCACAAGGACCACCAAACCCCTAAGAGGACGAAAACAGGACTGGTCAGCTTGTTTCACGATACTACAGGAACCTGAATCTCATCAGGTTAGTTTGGTAGGGAATTATCAGGCAACATTGGGAAATTATCTTGACATCAAGATGTCTTTTCTACACTAACCCAATGCCGCTGAATCTTTGATTTTATTTATTTTTTGCTGTGTTTTACTTGGATCTATTTGAAAGAGTAAGTGTAAACACAAAAAAATATTTTATTTTATATGCTGAAATATGCAGAAAATAGGTTTAAATGTTAAACAAATTTCTTCAAGTTGCATATAACTAATTTTTTGCTTGATGCAATGTGCATAAAGTTAAAAGATTAAAACTGTTAAAATAATTTTTAAAAAGAGACTTTCATTTGATTCAATTTTATATGATAGATTATGCAGAAAAAATGAATTGGGCTGAAATGTCTGTATTCAGGTTGTGTATAATGTTTTTATAAAGTAATAAAGTAACTAATTACCTTTTAAAATAAGTAATCAGTAAAGTAACGGGATTACCTCCTTGAAGAAGTAATCACTAATTGGTAACTAATTACTATTTTCAAGTAACTTGACTAACAGTGATCAAGACATTATCTGGAAATGTTAAAAAGATGTTGCTTTATTATCCATAAATTATCACAATGTCAATTAAGATAAATACTGGCAAATTGTTATGAGATTATCACTAACGTCTGAGGAAATTATATCCACTGCAGTTCTTAATAAAACCTACAAGTTATAAGGCTATATTTAGTGAAAAGAGTAACTTTTTACTGATGTCTGATAATGTTGTTTCAGCAGTTTGTTTTTTTAAATCACAGCTGACATGCAAACATCTATAATCTGATGATTTTACAGCCTGACTGTTTTCCTCCTGCAGCTCTCAGAGTTCAGGTAGCTTTAGGGGCTCACAAAGACAGACTAACCTGAGGTGGGGTTTCCCGGACAGAATAACAGTGAGCCTGTCATAAACCTTTAACGGTAACACTACAGGGTCTACAGGTGGCCTGAAGCTACCCAACGACTTATCCCACTTAAGAGGTGACTGTTGGTAAAGACATTAAGCGGCAAGTAGAGCAGAGCTACAGCAGAGCCGTTATTTACTTCAAAGGGTAGGTCACAGGGGTTGTGAAGACATGATGACGTGGAACGCATGACATTTGGACTCATAATCTACAGGGTAGCTTATCTCCACACGAGCTTTGAGAAGTTACTTTACTGTATTGTCTGTATCAGGTAGCGAATCTATAAAATCAGGGGATAATAGAAAAACTAACGTTTGTCCAACTTACCGCTCCAGATCCTTCTGGGGTCTGAAAAAACAGGGAAAACACAACATAATATAACTAAAACAATAGTCAATGACTTATTTTAAAATTTGTATCTTTTCTTTAGCAAAACTAATTTTACATGAGGGCTTGATAGGTGCTCTTTTTGTACTGTATGCCAGCTGAATTGTACCTGAATTCCACAATGTAAACCGTCTTGAAGCCCGGCACTCTATGAAAGGCATCTTCAATCTGTTTGTCGAAGAAAGGAAGAAAACATGAGTGAAAACCTCTAACATCAGAGTCAAACCAGACTTTTGTGAGGCCAAGTTAGCAACTTATAACATATATATATGTGTAAAAATAAAGCCCTTTTATGAGATCGCAGCTTTTTCTATTGGTTGAACAACAAGTGGGTGAGGCTTCTGTTTCTCAAATGACTATATTAGGGGATATCCATTTTTAGGATGTCGTGCAAAACCAAGGGTAGAAAAACATTGTGTGGAACTGAGCATTTAGAAAAGTCTGAAACTCACAGAGATTTCTTATATGTACACTGACCTCAGTGCACTCTAGGTCTAATCCAGGTTCTGTTTCTAGTAGAATAGGCCTGAAACACCTTATCCAGGAAGTGTTCAGCACCAAATCAGCACCACTACAGTGGTGGGTCTTATCACCAACAGTGATGAGACAGCTTACAGGGAGGAGGTCAGTGCCCTGACCCACTGGTGTCAAGACAACCATCTCACCCTCAACGTCGCAAAGACAAAGGAGTTGATAGTGGACTTCCGGAGGTGCAGAGAAGTACACACCCCCATCACCATCAACGGCGCTGCTGTGGAGAGAGTGAGCAGCTTCCGGTTCCTTGGTGTACATCTGGCTGAAGATCTTACGTGGTCAGTACACACAAACAAAACAGTGAAGAAGGCGCAGCAGCGCCTCTTCTTTCTCAGGAGACTGAAAAGATTCGGCATGAGCCCCCGCATCCTCAGGACCTTCTATCACTGTGCCATTGAGAGCATCCTCACTGGATGCATCACCACCTGGTATGGCAACAGCACCGCCTACAACTGCAAAGCTCTCCAGCGAGTAGTGCGGTGCTCTGAACGGATAATTGGAGGTGAGCTTCCCTCCCTCCAAGACATCTACAGGAAGCGATGCCTGAGGAAAGCGGGGAGGATCATCAAGGACTCCAGTCACCCCAGCCATAAACTGTTCAGACTGCTTCCATCAGGAAGGAGGTTCTGCAGCATCCGGTCCCGTACCAGCAGACTGAGAGACAGCTTTTTCCATCAGGCCATCAGACTGCTGAACACGTCATAGACACCTCAGCTTCACTACTGGAACTTTAACATTATGCACTCCATACTGTACAGTAATGCCACTGTTTTGCACATGTCTCAACTCTGTATATTTTATTTTATATATTTTATTTATTGTTTACTCTATTTAATTTGTAAAATATGTGTACACACACACACACACACACACACGTAGAAAAATATTTAGTATACACATCCAGAAATGCATATACTATTATATATTGTACATATATTTATTAGTTTCAGATGTAGCCATTCTTGTATTTTGCTTGTTTACATTATTGTATTTTGCACAACTCTGTTGCTTGTGAAGCTCGCACACAAGAATTTCACTCACATGTGCTGTACCAATGTACCTGCACATGTGATGTGACAATAAAAGTGATTTGATTTGATGTGATTTAAATCATCCGAGTGGTCACAAAAGCCAAGTTTATAGTTTCACAAGGCAGACTGGTCCTAGGTGTGAGGCTAGACTAAGAGTGATTATGAATATCACTATGATAAACTACAACAGCAAAAACCAAGTTATTCTGCCTAGAACAAAGTTACCAAGCACCTTACTCTAGTCCCAGGCCAGGGTTAGTAGCTTAGGATTGACTGCCTGGTTGAACGAGCCTTAACCCATGGGCTTCAGTGTATTATGGACTGAGCAGTCAGGGCATGATATTAGAGGCAGAGCTGATGTTGTTTTGCTCGGAACTGCTAAAGAACTGATGAATATTTCTGGAGAGAAGGTGGACTTCTCATTTGTCAGACAGTCTCATAGTTGAGATGAAAATAATCTCTTTAAATTACTTTTGGCTGTGAAATGTGTGCAGCTAAAAGCTGCAACGAAGGATGAGTGGACTCAAACTGTCAGAGAAAGAAACATTGACCTTTACTTAAGACTGCAATCTGTAAAGATTTAATACACTGTGAATAATTAACTATATAAATATATGGCTTTAAGTTGTAACAGTGGAAGTAAGTCTTTTTCCATATGAGTATTGTTCATGTCAGCCCTTTTTCTGCTTTAAATTATCAAGAAAAATGATCTGCTGATGGTGAGACGTACTCTGAAGACCTGCTAATGTTCATAAAGCTGGAGGTTTATACAGTCTTCTCAGAGAGTGACCACTGTGTGCATTTTTAAACACGTATTAGCTCTTCAAGTTGGAAGTCTTCCCACTTTGTAAAACAATCATGGAAAGACATAAACTGATAAATGGTTGGCCATTGGGTTTCTTGATGCCCAGTTAAAGTCATGCTTATCTGGATAAAAAACAGCATTTTGCATTTGCACTGTGCTTCTTCTTCTTCATGTGTGTTTCTGTGCTGCAGCAGAGCTCCTGCTGCTTCTATTATCCACTTCATACTCCCTCATTAACAAGCCTGACCCCGATACTTAAACCATAAACTGCCTTCCCGCGTCACTAACGTGGAGTGGAGCCTGAAAGCCTCCCGGCAGTTCGGGAACTCACCAGCGCTCTGCTTTCCTGGCAAAGCAGCTTTTTTTCCAGCAGCTCGTGGTGACTCACTGCTCGTATACTGTACTGTGTGTCCTCTGCAGTTTTCCAGCTCTGTTTCTGCCTCATCGGCTCGTATAGCCGATTGCTGGCAGGGGGGAAGAAACTGAGCTCAAAAGCGTGAAGAATCCGAATGCGTGAAAAACAGGCAAAAGCCTTTAAAGACACAGCCAAACTCCTGAGTCTGCAGTTTGTGGGAAACCACAAGCAAGTCAGTTTGGTGATGAGTAAGTATGGTGGACGTCAGAGAAAGTAGTTAAAGAGAAGGAAGGAGGGAAGAAGAGGTGTCAGCAGGAAGCACAGAACCAAAACAAGGAGGAACAAAGTTAAAAACATTCTGAGATAAAAATCATTTCCAGAAAATCCCTGCTGTTTCCAACATAAAATAGCTCACAGAGTACAAACAACAATCATTGAGAAGGAGATGCTCCTCTTTTTAGGCCCCTAGACTCTAAACTGCTACTTTCATATGTTTGCATTTGCTTTGAACAACTTTGTGTTCAACAGACAAAAACTACAGTTACATTAAACAGGTCTCTTGGCACCTATAGCCCCAGGTACAGTGACTTGACCCATGTGTAAAGGGTTAGATAAACCGACACCAAGTAAGTAACAAAGATTGCAGTTCCTCTAATGCAAGGCTGGGAAACTCCAGGCCTCAAGGAACAGTGTCCTGCAGATTTAAGATATTACCCTGGGTCAACACACCTAAATCAAATGATTAGTTTATTACCAGGCCTCTGGAGAACTTAAAGACATGTTGGGGAGGTAATTTAGCCATTTAAATCAGGTGTTTTGGATCAAGGACCCATCTAAAACCTGCAGGACACCGGTCCTTGAGGCCTGGTGTTCCCCCACGCCCCTGTTCTAATGTCTACTTGAGGCTGGCTCCAGCAGTGATTCAGTGTTAGAATATTCACCTTTACAGCAGAAATACACATGTTTACCTGATACAAAAGCCTGTTACAAAAAAAACCCTAATTTCCCCCTTCATAACAACTATACAGGGGATAATTTTTATGACTCATCTGTTTAAATTGTATTAAGACTCAAGGTTTGTATTATTAGAGGCATGACCTCGTAGACTGGCAGACAGATGATGACATATGGAGCTGTAGCTGCTAGCTGTCTTCCAGGCTTCGTGTCAGCAAATCGATTCCCTAGGATAGACTGTGTTTGTGCTGTTGAGCTTTTTGGAGCATTTTAAATGTAATTGTGTGAGTACTAGTATGGCTGTTCTATGCTTAATTGTACTAATAGGCCATTCAAGAAGTCTCTTTTGGTGAGCGAAATTTTGGGATTTTATTTATATGTTAATTAGCACAAATGTACAAGTATTTGTGTCAGCTTGCTGAGAAAACTAGCTAGCATTTGCCAATAATTTGGGACTCCACTCTGACTGTGACATTTTCACTTCCTACTCCAAAAAAACACCGCACCACCAGACCTAATATTAAGCCTTAAAAAGAGTTTTCAAATCCATTTCACTCACTGAAATAAACTCAATTAAATAGCTGCACTGATTTCATGAAAGATTGACCACAGATTCTAAGGTTCTTCTTCAGATTTGTTGAGTCATTAATATTTGCATTAATATTCTTGGTTTATATGAATGAAAAAAAGAATCACACTCCTTCTCCTACTCTTTTTCATTTGACATTTTTGGCTGTTATCTAATGCAAAGAATTTGCAGTCAAGCATATAAAATTCTTTAGAAAAATACCCGTGAGTATACTCTTAATGCTGTATACAAGTCACTGTTCAGGTAATGACTACAGCAGGTATGTTGATATCTCAGAAAGTCATGTATATCCAACCCAACATTTCATAGTGGTAAAGCATCTTAAAAAGTGCACATTACATGGCATGTCTGCACAGACCCCTTCATATATAGAGCAGATTGAAAATATAGTTGACTCACCCTGCGTTTGAAGTGTCTGGCCAGCTGCTGATACTCAAAGCTGCTTGGGTCTCTCAGCGCATCGTTGTAGGTTTCCTCTTTCAGTTTCATGCTCAACTCTACCACCTCATCCTTCAGGGGCCTCGGGGGCAGAAGTAACGTGTCTATCTCATTGCCAATCTAAATTTGAAGGTAGGCATACGGATATGGGGTTGGTACTGGAATGTCATGTATGAAGGGATTACCTCAAGTCATCTGATTAAACATATCTTCTTACCAAGTTCTCCTCCTCATCCTCCAACTTGAAGCCATTGTTTCCAAAAAAGTTGCCATTTACGTCATAAACCCTCTCTGTAAGATCGGGAAAGTTACCATTATTGTATTCGACCACATACTTGGTCGTAACCTCCAAATAGGAAGTAGGGGTAGACTCCTCAGTGGCACCCAGTGTAGTACTTTGTGTTCTCTCTTCAGTGAAATCCACAACTGTTTCTAGGGTGATGGAATCAACTGACTCAGGTGCCACTTCTAGTGGAGTCTCTGTTAAGATTTCATCCACTTCTTCAGTTGGGGAGTCACCCTCAGCTGATTCTTGATCAGGGTCTTCTAAAGCTACCGGGATACTGCCCTCATCTGAGGCACCATCTTCCTTACTGGGAAGCTCTTTAGGAGACTCTGGGGTGACCCCCTTAGGGGTTTCTACCTCTGAAATTGTGTCTGGTTGGGCATCAGTGACAGCTTTTGGAGATGTTTCAAGTGGAGCCTTTGAGATTTCTTCCTCACTTCCCACTTCAGATCCACCTGGAGGTTCCACTGTTATCTCAGGTGCAGATGTCTCTGTGTCTTCTGGAACAACAACAAGCACAGGAGTGATTTCTTCATCAGATTCTGAAGGGGTCTCTGTAACTTCTGGTGAAGTTTCATCTGTTTCTGGATCTTCAAATCCAGCTTCTTTCTCCGTTACCTCATCTAAGCTCTCAAAGGCAGCTTCTTCTCTGTCCTCAAATGTTTCCCCTTCAGCTGCTTCTTGAGTTTTATTGACAGATGTTAAAACAAAATCAGGTTTATCATCCTCCGTTATTGTTTTGGGTTTTGATTGTTCTATAGATTGTCTTGTTGGTTCATTTTTTTCACCAGTTTCTTTTATAGATTCAATTTGGGCTGGTTCTGTTGTGGGTTGTGTTTTTTCTGTAGTATCTTTGATGAGTTCGCCTTCTCTTGGTTCTTCTGTGGGTACTGCTTTGAGTTCTGGTCCTTCTGCTTCTTGAATTAGGTCATTTTTGAGTTCAGGTTTCACTGTCATTTCTTCACTTAGTTCTGTTTTTCTTGTCGGTTCTCTCTTGGGTTGTGGTGACTTCTCATGAATCTCTTCTACGGATTTGGCCTCTGTCACTGGTTTTTCTATTAGTTCTGTCTTTTCTGTGGTTTCTTTAACAGGTTCCAGTTCTTGTGCCAATTCTTCCAGAGGTTTAGTCTCTTCTCTGATGACTTCTACAAGTTCTACTTCTTCTGCTGGTTCTATTGTGGGCTCAGTCTCCTTTGTTGTTTCTTCTATGGGTTTGACATCCTTTGTAGTCATTTCTGAAGGTTCTACTATATCTACAATTTCTTCCACAGGTTTGAGAGGTTCAGGTTCATGTAAAGTTTCCACTAAAAGTTTTGGTTGTTCTGTAGTTTCTTCCTTTCTTCCTTCCTCCTGTACAGTTTCTCTAAAGTCATCACTTGTATCATCTTCATCTTTAACTGGTTCTCCTGTAGCTTCCGATATTTTCCCTTCTATCTGTGTTACATGTTTTTCCTCTTCAAAAGGTATTTCTACAACTACCTCAGCTCTTTCTTCTTCTGTTGTGTCTGTTGCGACATCGTCTGAGGTTATTAATGTAGTCTCCATTATAACTGTCGCCTCTTCAGCTTTTTTGTGTAGTTCTTTTGCTGCTGCTTCTGGTGCTGTTACTGTTTGAACTGCAACTTCTTCAGCAACTGTATCTTTTGGCCCTTCTACACCAGTCTGTGTTATTTGTTTAGTCCTATCTACCAGAACAACCTCTTCTTGTTTGACTTCTGCTTTTACCTCCTCTTTTGACACCACTGGTATTTCTTCTTTGCTGTGTTCCTTGGATGTAGTTATCTGTATTGTTGGCGGTTCCTCTGTGACACTATATTTTTCACCTTTGTTATGTTCTAATATTAGAACAGGCTTAGAAGTAACCTCAGCCATTAGTGTTGGTTTGTCCTTTGGAGTGTATTCAACAACTGTTACTTCCATCTTATGTGTTGTCGTCAGAATTGAGGCCTGGGAGGGGACTTCTGTTTCTACATTTGAGGCAGATCCTTGTTTTGGAGTCACATTATTGAATATTTCAGCTTCTTCTTCTGCATCTGTTATCAGTAATACAGTTTCTGTTGCTTCTGTGATGACTTTGGTTACTTCTTGGCTCACCTCTACAACTGCCTTTGAAGGATGTTCTACTGGAGGTGCATGTATTTTGCCTTCAGCTTCTTCAGGAATTGGAAGTGGTATTGCTTCATCAATTGGCTCTTGTAAATCCTCTGAGGGTTTCTCTACAAAATCCTCAGTGAACGTTTTGTCATGGATATCCAGAGATTTTTCTGGAATTCGTTTAATTTCTGTCTCAACAGCATCTTCCGTGGTTGCCTTAGGGATGTGCTGTATCATGACTTCTGAAGGAGCCTCAGAGGTCACCTTCGGATGTACCTTCTGCCCTAATTCCTCCAATGTGATAGTTTCTGATGCTGTGGTGGGCTTCTGAAGAACCACAACAGCTTCTTCTGTGGGTGCTTCATGGGCCACAACCTCTAATGGAGGTTTCTCACCTTTTGGGGTAACTTCCTGAATGACCTCAGAGTCAACTATGATCACATTTTCAGGGATGAGCCCAATGATCTTGTCATCTTCAACTACAGCCTCCTCCTTATCTGATATTTCAGGGATAGTTTTGTCTTCCCCAATTTCCTGATCGATCCAATTTAAAGGCTTATGTGTAACAGCGTAATCAGCCTCTGTTGCCACCTCCACAGAATCCTCAAGCAGGCCCCCAACACTTAAAACCTCAGTGTTAATGTGTGCCGTAGACTCTTGATGTGGACCTTTAGTCACAGAGACCGGAGGAACCCAAGAAGTGACCTCAAGATCTACAGTAAGATCGTCTTGCTTGATTGTGATTGTCTCTGATCCAATGATGATGTCACTCTCTCCTATAGTTGCAAAAAAGAAGAGAAAACTTAAAGGAGGAGGACAAAGAAAAGGTAGCATTTTAAGCATTACAACCAAATTCTACTGCAGAATTTTTAAATTTTGCTCACCTTATTGTTGATACACTAATCTCGAATACAACAAATAACAACACCAAAACATTTCTGTATATATATTTAACTTATCAGATATCCTAAATGGGTTCTTTGTAACAATGAGGGTAAGTATAAAATGTTTAAAAGAACTGAAGAGAAGAGCACCAGTTTTTAAGAAATACTCAGTTTATCCTCGCTATTGCAGTTTTCAGCTTCATAAAACAAGGTGTGTCCTTTGCCTCCTTGTTCCTGCTTGTAATTGACATTGACTGCAGAGCTGAAGAATGTTACTTAACAATGCTAACCTGTGACCTAAAGTTCCACTGGAAGTCTGCCATGTTTTCCCTCTGGATAAAATAACTTCCAGGTCTGCCAACAAGTAACTAATCCTTAAAATGATCTGCTAAAAAAAGGCTGCAATTCATGACTTCTGACAGCAGGGGTTCTGTTGAGAATCTCATTGAGATCTGGGGACTATCATGAACGTCACCGACTTCATGAACCAAGAGTGTCATGAAAGCATTCTGCAGTTTTCTTTCTATTGGATGTCAATGTGAAGACCTCATAGCCGATGCACTTTGACAGAAATCATACTGATGATGACATGAAACAAAAACAAGGTCAAAATGAACCATCTGTAGCTGTGATTTCACTAACCCTGATAGTTGTCCTGCAGTAACTCTGTCATGTCCACATTTCTGCTCCCAGTCCTCTACTCAGTCTCCATCCATTGACCAGACAGTTGCCCGTAAATAGGCTTACAGATCTATTCTGAGAGTGGAGCGTGTCACGGGAATCAGCCTCCTGCACCCACTCCTACTTCACATAAGTCAGATTTGGTTGTAAGGTGAGTGACTGCGGCTGCTGACACTTTGTGCCACCAATTGGGGTTTCAACAAAGACTTTCAGTGGCTCGTAAAAGAGTCACCAGTAAGGCACTAATCTGTATGCACATCCAGTCCATAGATTCCTTCAGCTAGTTGTAAAGCCCATTCATGAATATTTGTTAGGGCTATGCCAAAGATGGCAAAACATCCCTAAATTAGAAGTTTTTGGCATGCACAGGGGCTTCTCAAATCAGTATTTTTTTTTTTCAATTTATCAGTTTTAAACCAAAGTCCTGGTGTCCTGGTGGGTTTATCAACTTCCTTGACCCACAATTTATTAGGGTACAATAGATAATGATAACACCCTTCTCTGTACAAGTTGGCTGAGATATATCTTTGGAGATGCATAAATCAAGTAATCAGCAATGGTCCACCTTGTGTACACGTGTAGCCACATGTTGAGGCTACAGTGAGCCGTGATTGGCTTTTGTCCAAAACATGTTTCTGGACAAAGCTGAGCTTTCTGACCAAACAGAGTAAAAGGCTCTGTCTGCTAAGTTACTAAGTTACTACCAAAAATATCTTCATGTACTTTGTGTTCTTAAAAAAAAATTGGTCAAAGTTAAGGACGTTTTGAATAACTGGCTTATACTGACCAGAGCACAGAGCTCAAAAGACAAATATTGCCAGATGAACTGATTACCATGATGGGAATTATTTCTGATACACTGGAAAATAACTAAAGCATCTAGTAGTATCTTAAGAATAACTGCTTATTGTATTAAAAGCTCATTAGAACATTGAAAGGGTAATGGAGACTCCCTGATATCAAAAATATTTACCTGGTGAGATCTCGGTCACTGCATCTCCAGTCTGAGTGGTCGGTGTCTCCGAGCTACAAGACAAACAGAGACAAAAAGCAAAGCATTTAGCAAAAACGTGATTTATCTCCTCTAGCACTCAGCTGAGAGAAACATCATTTAACCAGTAGGACAGTGCCAGCTTCTTTAATACTTCTGTTTTTGTCCTCTTCTGTGATGGTGTGCTGTGAAGTCTAACTTTGTCTAGTAAACAAAGATTTGATGTGCTACAAAAGACATATAAAGCATGATAATGTGACTTCTAAAGGGGAACATCATCTGTTTTAAGGTTTCTATGTCCTTCTTGTTTCCCAGTTTAGTGAGAAGAACAATTTTAAAGTCTCGTATTTATGTCCAACATTTACCAAACCCTACAGGTCCACAAACCCTGGAGCCTCATTCATTGTCAATGTACACAAAACATCTGTGAATCCTTAAAATAGTTGGCATTCCCCTTTAAATTTATTAAACTGCAACAATTCCCATGCAGCTGGACTGAGGAATTTTTATTAACAAAAACCACACAACTGTAAAATAAATAAATAAACATGCAGCAAGCCAAAGAAAGCAGAGATGATAAACAAGCCACGCACGCGAGCACTTCCCTTTCTCTTCTCCAACCTCTAAAACTGGCCAGCGTCCTGCCAGAGTAGAAAGCAACAAAGCTCAGTTTTCTGTCTCTGGGATGGAGTCATTAAAGCTCTTCAAAATCTCTAGATTAGACTAAAGTTGACATTTTTTTTTTTTTCTACTCTGATACATTTTGATCTTAGTGCTAATGCCAACGAACACTGTCAGATATATGCTGTAAACATAGACATAGTGTTAAATAATGAGTTAACCACTGTTCTTTCAACTGTCTGAACTATGTCATGCATTTATTTACCACACACAGCTCAGAAAGTCTGATGTTTGCCCCTCAGCTGGCTTCCAGAAAAGGGGGTAGGGTGGGATGGGGGTGTTAAAGAAACAGTTTAGAGTACAATGTCAGTCACATGTGTTTAATCTCTGTAATATTCTCAATATTTATATTTGTATATATATATTAGGACCTGATTTCACTTTGTAATATATACATTATTTAATTTAGTTCAGTCATTTACCCTCCTTATTGATTTGGAGCAATTTCCTTAGAAATTTATAGAGTATTCTGATTCTGAAGGGCTGCATAGAGATTCAGCAATTATAAATAATAAGTAATAAGTTCTGAAATCCCAGAGTCAGAATATAGAGCACTAAATTAGCAAAATAGGTCTCCTAATTCCACTGTCTGACTCCAGCCCAGCTCTGTGGTTGGTGTTCAGTGTCTGCAGGCCTACCTGCATGGAGTAGGGCTGATGGGCACACTGCAGCAGGTGATCAAACACAACATAGATGTAAATACACAACCACCACTTTTAGTTTTTGAACTAATCACTGCTGGTACAAAAAGTCTAACAAACCATTTACCTCAGTGTCAAGTCCTCAGAAATCTTATTGATTTAATACTGATTAAACTTAATTTAATACTGTTAGGCTATACATAGTGCATAAACTCATAATTTGCTTTGAACTAGCGTTGTACAATGTGTTGTATTGAAGTGAGATATTTTATTTTAAAGACCACAGACTTATTAAGTTAAAAATAATGTTCTAGGAAAGCAATAAACTAAGAATTACATGTATCCATCCATTCTCTTCCACTTATCCAATTCAGGGTGGCGCGGAGCTATCCCAGCTACCATAGGGTGAGGGGCAGGGTACACCCTGGACAGGTCGCCAGTCTGTCACTGGGCCAACACATAGAGACAGACAACCATTCTCACTCACATTCACACCTATGGGTAATTTAGATTCAACAATTAACCTAACCCCACTAACTGCATGTCTTTGGGCTGTGGGAGGAAGCCGGACTAATATGGAAGCAAATATGGGGAGAACATGCAAAGTCCACACAGAAAGACCCTAATGGTTGAATTATACTTAGGACTTTTTTGCTGTGAGGCAACCGTGCTAACCACTGTGTGACCGTGCTGCTGAATTACATGTAGACTGTTTATAATTAGCAGTATTATCAAAGTTGTTGATTAAGATTTTGTTGCTTGAAAGCTTTCAAAGTTCAAATCGTTAAATAGTCCTGTCTGACCTGACAACATTATTTACTGTTTTTTACTTTTTAAGATATCCATGGACATGACACGTCACTTAGTGATTTGTTAAATTTATATTTGTACAGTTTACACAATAACACATTTGACTGTCTAATTGCTGGTAACTTACATGTTCATTGCAGCAACCAGAGCAACTCTCTGAAATACAGAAAAACACATAATCAGCAAAGAATATCACCAAAATTTACAACTTCCCAAAGAAGCACGAATATGGTTTGTTTTAGCCTGTTAATTTTAATTTAACGTGGATGGGGAAGAATGGAAAACCACAGCAATCTTCTTTTTGTAAATGTATAATGATGAGAACAGTGGAGAATAAAACGTTTTGCACCAATACCACTATCTGAAAGCAGGGCTGCAACTTATAAATATTTTTATTATTGTTTAAGATATCAATTAATGGATCAATTATTAGCTTTAGTGGTGTTCTTACACTCCTGATGAGACTCCGATGCTCCTCTGATTGGCTGAAGAATCTGCCTATGTCCATGACACTGATGGAGCCATCCATGCAGCGGCTCACCCAGCCCTGGTACTCATCCCGCTCGGGCAGCCGATCCCAGAAGATCTTAAAGGCCTCCCAAACTGTCTCCTGACACACTAAAACACACAGAGACACCAATTACTGAAGATAATAAGATCCTGAAAGGTAAAATTTACTGTTGGGTCCACATTAAAAAACAAAAGTTGTCTGTAAGGCTGTCACTTGTCAGGTTTGTGGTCCTCACAAAGCTACATGACTATTTTAGACATAATCTTGCCCAAACAAGCAGCTTTTTGTCTGCCTCCATTTTTTTACTTCAACAACTAATAGCACCCCTGCAAGCTCTGACTGATAGGACTTTTAACCTATATCTGACGTAATGTAAATGTGAAAACTCAACAGGTAAATCATATCAACCCTCAAGTCTGAAGAGAAGAGGAATTATTATGTATTTACTGTGTTGATACTTGCAGAAGGGCTAGCTGCCTTTTATTTTTACTTATATGGACAATGGATACATCTTTTCTTGAGTGAGTTAAAAATCCCTTTATAATAAGAATAAGTGAATGTTTTCCATAAGCTGCTGTGATATTTTCCCAGATTTCTTTACTTTTTTGGGGGATGAAAGGGAAATTATCACAGAGGAATCTGCAAAAAGACCCAAGGTGGTCAAAAACAATGGAAATCAAAAAAGAGACTAAAATTAGACTATAAATGTATATAAATATCTGTAATTCCATATGATTAGAGGCTTCTTTAGATAGTGCTCTGTTATTCAACCAAGTGGTGCTCCACTCAAGTGTTTTTGAGAGGGTACAACATTTCCATATTATAAATCCGGTCCACATCTAAAGCAAGTACATTTTAAAAACACCTTTGTCTTCAGGCCAAGATCCATCCACCAACAAAAAAGCCACGGTGCTGCTTCTATTTGTTGCTTTTTGTCACTTTGAACACATTTCTTAATGCTAATCTCCTGGGGCTACAGTGGACATATAGTAGTTGTAGTAAGTTACATAGTAATGTGAATGTGCTCAAAGAAATCAATGAATCTGAAGAGAAAGTGCAATGGAAAAGAAACGAGGCCTAAAAAGAGCTGGAGGGAAAGAAACATGATGGATGGTTGATGAGATGTAATTTCAACCACATCTGCACTTTGAGGGAAAAAACATAATAATTCATCTGAGCAGAGCTGAGGTGATTGATGAAACCCTGTAATAACGTCTGTTTCTTCAGCAATATCACATTGCTGTTGCTTTATACAAAGTTTGAACCAAGAATACCCCCCCAAAGGAAAAAAAAACTGAATGTGTTTAAGGGGTTGTTAGTTATTGGTGTGGGATTAGTTTTTAGTTAGCATCATGCCAGCAGAAACCACGTCCAAGCATTGATGAAATCATAAGCATAACTAATTTTAATGTTATAATCATGCACATGACACAGGGACAGTATGTGATCAGAGAAATTTAAATCAAGGAACAAATTCCAGCAATGAAGGTCAGAAAATAGCATCAGTATAAACGAGGAAATACTTTTTTTTGTTTCTGGCATCAGAGAAAAGAAACACAGATGTTTCATTTGCTATTTAATTAAAAAGATTTTTTGTTCTGTACAAAATGTCATTTATGAGTCTGTTTACATGAATTCAATCAAATCAACAGTAAGATTATGAGGCATGTGAAAGAAATCCTTTCATGCCAAAAGCATTCAGTGCTTGTTTCTGAAACCTTCCCCGTTGTGTTTACTTTGGGCTTTTTTTCCCCATTATTACTGATCATTGTATTATTTTAATATGTTCAGGTTATGAGACGGATGAATTACGAAGCTGTTGTATTTGTGGTTCTTTGTGTATTTGAGTGCATTGTGTTAAATCCTGTTGCATGACTCCTGCCAACATTTGCTGTAACAGCAATAAAGTTAATTTAGCTCATGTGTTGGTCCAGTTTGCTTTGGCTCATTTTGCTGCTATTTAAAAAAAAATCTGAACTTTTTAATGATTGTTCTGTTTCTTTTGACCCAAATAGAGACTGGGACACACAGAGACATGTTTTCACTGTAATAAAGGTTTGAAGCTGATTGTTCACCTTGGAACCATGTGAGCTTTACTCAGTGGTTTCTTTAAGTGCTTATGTCTGTGTTGTTGTGTTAAGGTGTAAGCCATAGCTAGACTTAAATACAGAGAGATGTTTTTTGATTGATATAGAGGGATAAACTTGATTAAAGTAGAGATTTGACTCATGCTTTAAATCTGCTCAAAATCCCAGCAACTCAACACAATTGACAGAACTGAAACCAAAAGGCTGAACGAGCTGATCGGCTTGTTAAGAAACAGTGCATCTGGCGTTGCATGACCTCTGACCTCTGCCACAGAGGTGACAGCAGACTTGCTGCTCAAGCTTATGCTTTGATCAGAGCCTAAGTGAAAACGCTCTAGCTTTGAAGAGAAGATGAAGGGGAAAACCTTGTCGCCTGCAGGCACAAATATCAAAATTAAGGCAGGTGAATCGAAAGAAGTGCAGATGGGCGGAGAGATGTACCTCTGAGATGGAAGTAGCTGAGGTGGTTCGCAATAGCTTGGTCGAACGTCTCCTGAGAGCAAAGCTTGACTCCGCTGGGAAACAAGACGTCCCTCTTCCTTCGAGATAGAGCGCCGTGTCGTCTGTATAACAACTCATCAGAGGCTGCCATTGGCTCTCCTGTAGATTCTCCACTCTCCTCCAAACCCACCTCCAGCTCAAAGGTGGCATCTGTGGTTTAAATTAATATTAGTGCTGCTTTATACTTAATATTAAGGACAGCTAAAGTACATGGTACTGCTTTACAGGTACCTGACTGTTACCTTAAAGTTACTTCATATTTAAAAACAAATTATAGGTTCTGTCTGTTTTTGTCAGGTTTTTTATTTTTTATTTTATTTCTGTTAGGACCGGAACTAACAGTGCTTTAAATTATAATCACCTAATCAAAATATTTGCCAAATAGCCTTTGGTTGATTGACTAGTTGATAAATTAGTTGATTTTAAGGGAGCAGGTTTAAACTTTATTGAAGGTTATTGTTGCAGTTTGAGTTTGACCTCATTGTAACATAGTAAGTTACCACACTGAGTACCAGAGGTATAATTCTATTGTATATTCCTCCTTAAACTCTATCCCATCCTTCCCATTTTTAATGTGTCACTGGTCTTCCTTTGACGGCCCATTTGAGGGCCACACCTCCCCAGATTAGGAGCCGCTGATTAAAATGGCTCCAGCAGGAAAACACTACTGAAGATTCGATGTGTCAGGATCAATAATCTGACTAAAGTAAATAGAATTAGTGCTACTCCAAACTTTCACTTGACTGATGGTGCTGTTTTTCCCCTGTTATGCAATTCTTCAGCTCATACTAGAAAATTTTTATTAAAAGAATCAAAGCATGTGATACATCGGTCATGACTTTTACTGTGATATTTTGCTGATGACACTGTGCTTTTACTTTGTAAAGCAGCACTATCATTCAGAGCATTTTATCAATAAAAGGAAAGAAATAACTGTTAATAACATCAACATACAGACCTGTTTCCATGTACAAGCAGCATGAAAGCAGCATGGCCCCAAGCACCCACAGCACCAGCTTCCCACACTTTCCAACCATTTCTCAAAAAGAAAACCACCTCCCCGAAAGATCCACCCTGGACTCGCTGCTCCTTATTTCCACGTTCTCAGCTCATCAGCAACTTCCCGCTCATCCATCCACCAGTTCTCATGGCAGAAGAAACAGAAAAAGAGAAGACAAAAGAGATCCTAAAGTGTGTGCTGTCTGCAGGCCGCTTCCTCTCAGGTGAGCAGATGGGACTTTGCTGCTACTGCCGGAGATTTTTTTCCTCTTCGCTCTAATCCTATTTGTTAAGCTGCTGGAGTGGATGACTGTCAGAGCCACGTTGCGACGGGCCAGTCAGAAGGAAATCAAACAAACAGGCTGTGTCGGGCAAGGAGACAGTGCACAGGGTTAAAACTTAGTGGTAAAATATAGAGTTAAGCCCAAGAAAATGTGAGACGACAGGTTAAATCCAGACCTAGGTAACAACATTAACCACCACAACCATGCTGAGAGAAACAGAAAATAATCCTAACTAACAAATGACTGAAAAAAAAATTATGAAGCCCTGTCAGATAATCCCGTTTATTTTGTTTTTGTGCTCAAATGCAGCTCTTTAAAGTCCAAGATACATTATCATTAAAATAAATCTTCTACAAAAAAGGTAATTTCCTTAAAATAAAATGAAGTTCCACCAAAACAACTGACATTTGTGAAGGAAAAGTTCTTCTGTGGTGCAGCCAGAACGATGATGACCATAAATGATCCTTTCCTTTATTTTTCTAGGAGCAAATTCCATTTCCACTAAGACAAAGCCGCTGGCTGATTCCAGCTACAATCCAACTCAAATGCACCACAAGTCAGTCAAAATCAATGTACAATCCAGCAATAATCCAGCTAGATTGCATCAGAAATCAATAACCAGAATAGGTCCATAATCCAGTCTGAGACCAGTTTGAATTCAGATGGAATCCTACCAAAGTCTAGTCTGGTTCCATTTTTAGCTCAGTAATTGTTATGTTTAAAATATCTTGCATTTATTTTCTGGAGCTCCATACATTTCCTCTCCACTAAGAAAAAAAATTGCTGTCTGAATACATCTACACTCCAGCCTGGTGAAATACTAACACGACTGATTCTAATAATGACCCTAAATTAGTCTTCTATTTATAGTTATGGGATCAAGTCCATTAAGGCAATTTTGTATCTAGAATACATCATACAAGAATCCAGCGACTGAGCTGAGATTGAGTGGTTGCGTTGAGTGGCGTTTTATAGTCACATTTCTGATCCAATAGGACAAAGTGTCTGATTCCAGCCACAATCCTGCCAGATTACAATGAAAACTCAAAGAATGTAGCCATAATCCAGTCAATCCATCTGAATTGACTGGTTGTATAAGTGACCATGCATCCTGTACATATTTTCCTGGGGTTATGTCCACTGATTCATATTTTCCAGCAGAATCCAGTCAGAAATCAGCAACATTCCAGGTAGATTACAGCCAAAATCCAACCAGTACATGGTTTCAGTACAATCCATCTTAAATCCAGATGAAGTCAGTGGTGGCAGTGACAACCATAAATATGTCATGTTTATTTTTCCTTGAGTAACATTACAGTCTTCACAGTCATTTAAAAAAAAGGGGTAAAAAAAACAAAACACTTAAGTGACACTAAATATAAAATAAATTCTCAAAAGCTCCTGAGAGCATGAATAACCCAGTCAACCCATCTTTACTCAGATTACTTTGTTAGGTTTTGCATTTTTCAGATTATTAATAAGGTTTAAATGATTTATTAATTATATTTTTTATGATTTCAGCAGAATGTGCTAACACGCTAACAGATGTTAAAGATTAAGCTCACAATCGTTTTCAAAACCATTTTAATCAAAATCTTTCTGTATTTTAACATTTTTTGCATTCAATAACAAAAAACATACAAACTACAATACATGACAAAAATCAAACCATTTAATTTTGCATAACATGTCACATGTCCATATTAACATAATTTACATGAAATATACAAAAATTATATGTATTAATATCTTTACATGATCTACTTTATCATATCGATATTTTCTACAGACATAGTGAAGAAACCTAAAGAAACATGCAGGTTGAATGACAACAAACGGAGAAGGATTTATTCGAGCTATGACTTCCAGTTTTCCGTCTTCAGGGCTCACTTAGATTATTTTGGGAGGTCTCATAGGGGCCATAAATCTGTCTAATCTCAACCTCCCATCGCTAAGATTAGCCGGTTCTATGGCCTAAAAAAAAAAAAAAAAAAAAAAAAAAAGTCAGTCAGTCAATCAGTTCAGAGTCAAACCAGGACCAGAACCAGAGAAGAGACAGAACAGCCCCAATACATCCAGGACCAACGCCCGAACAAAAGAGGGTTGGACCAAGTCTAGATGTAAGAGATACCAGAGTTCATCCAAGCCTGGGACCAAAAAGGGACCAAACTGGGCTGAACTGATGTCAGACCAAGGCCAGACAACAAACACATTTAGGCCAGGAGAGTACAGGCCGACATTTCTAAGGTGTCTTTAATGTTTTTAAATTTTAACAAGTTTATTTTGGTTAGAAAACTTTATTCTCTGACAGCCGTTATGTTGACATGCGGCGGCTCTATGGTGCATCCCACCTCAGTTAAAGTTTTTTTGGGCTCCATAGAGGTGAGTAATTAGCGGTCATTATGCTCATCCACTAATCTTGGCCTCTACTGTGGCGCTCCTGTCTTTAAATGTATAAGCCCTCCTTGAGGCCGGCGCCCCCTCCTGTCTGATCCACTTAATAAGCGGTAAGCCGATTGGTTCTCAGTGGGGGGGGCGCTCTGCTAAAACCACAGAGATTACCCAACTAGCCCACACAATCGAACGAACACAAAAGCAGACATAAACATGTTTTAACACAGACACAGAAATAAAAACATCGCATCATGTTCGAACAGGAGACGACTAAAACATGAAGAAACGGAGAAAAATAAATTTAAAAAGTAAATTAAAGAAGTCGGAATGCTAGAAAACACCAAGACACTCACTGGTAGTAACCCAGTGACCTCTGACCCCAGCTTAGACAAACACCAAGGACACACTCTCCTCACTTCACTTACAACTGATTACCAATTAATGCATCAATTACACGCTTCACTCTGCAGCACGCCAGCTCCAGGCTTTCAAAATAAGAGCCTCACATTGTAAAATTTAAATAAATACTTTTATTTAAAAACCAGGAAGTGTCAGTATAAATTTATGTACATTCACAGACATATAGTTTGACTGAGTGAAACAGGAAGCAGTCAATGAAGCAGCAGCAGCGGCGGTGACGAGTTAGCGGCTCGGCGACGGTTTTGGCTCCTCCTCCTTCAGCTGACTCTGGTGCAAACTCATGATTAGACTCCGGATCTCGTCGCGCTTCTGTCGCGCTCGCTGCCGCGGAAACCAGCTCTCCAACCGCAGCGGGATGTCAAAGTGCACCACAGGGTTCTGGAGGAGCCAATCAGAGAGCTCGATTAAGCCTCAGACCATCAGGACATCAGACAAAGCGCACCGTGAAGACGATAACAGAGTGACGTGAAAAAAAAGCAAGTTTCTTTAAGTTTATAATTCTAATTAGGGCTGCACGATATTAGGAAAACCTGCGATGTGCGATAACTGTGATCAGTACTGCGATAACGATATGACTTGCGATAAAATAAATAGCAAAAAAAAAAAAAAAAAAAACCCGATACATAATTTCCATTTTACTGCAACAGTTTTATTTAATGAAAGCTGCTGTATTAGCAGTGTAACAACAAAGTGCACTTTAACATTGAAACATTGCCCCCATAAAAAAAATTTCTGAGGTTTGAATTCTGAAAGACATCCTGAAAGAATTTGTTTTAAATAAACATAACTTAAATTATACTGCAAATTATCTCAGTGCAGCTGTTCATCATTTTACCACTCACCAAGTAGTTATGATGTAAGTCAAAACTGGAGAATAAACTTTACTGTAGTTCTTTACTGTAGCTCAGTTCAAACATGACGGTCTTGCGGCATGTTTCATACATTTGTGGAATGGCAACATGGGAAAAGTAGTTTCGTGAGGGGATGCGGTATCTCCGGTCCACTTTATGTATCAGACTGGTGAAGCCCTCTCTGCTAACTGTATGTATAGGCATCATGTCTTTGTCACAAAATTTGTAATGGCCTCTGTTATTTCTTTGTACCGCTTCGGCGTTTTCTCATAAGGAGTTCCACTTGAAAAACTCTGATACAGAGACAGTTGTTGGACTGCTGTGCTCTTTGTCTTAACATTAGCAACCTTTGTTTGGCTAGCCCTGTCTTTCTGGAACTATTCAAACAGTTCTCTGTGGTTGTATTGAAGATGATGGTGGAGATTCGTGGCAACCACCAGAGGATCAGACTAGTGTTCGGCAAGTTTTGCAGAGTACCTGTGTTTGGAGAACGTCGTCTTTATCAAATCCAAAGTACCTCCAAATAAGCGAGGTACTATTTCTTTCTTTTAGGCACGAGTTCATAGTCAGTAGCGTTCTCGTCATGCGTCTCGCTCTCAGCCTTTACAACTCTGACTCGTTGCTGCAGCGTTGTTCGCTCTCCACCTGCGTATGAAGCGGGCCTCTAATCCATTTGATTGGTTAATGCCGTTAAGGGCTCTGTTCGACTGGTCAAATGTGTAAAGGGGATTCTTTGATTGGTAATTTTTTTAAAGCACGTGTGTAAACATTTTAAGGTACCCAATTATCGCAGTTTACGCCGTCTTTTGCGATGGGCCCATCGTGCAGGCTGATATTGCGATGACAATAAATTTTCGATTTATTGTGCAGGCCTAATTCAAATATTATTTTTAGTCATAACGTCAGAAAAACGCACTTGAAATACGATTCAACACATTTAACCTCAAAAAACACGACAAATAAAAGGAACCTAATTAATATTTTCTTTACCAGCATCATTCTGTGATTTTACACATTTTTTTCACATATTTCAATAGAATTTTTACGGTGTGATAAATATTATTATGATACAATTTATTTTTAAAAAAAAAAATGCCAAAAATAAATAATTATTTGGAGACTTTGTTTCACATTTTTATAATTACAATTTATTGTTTTCTAGATAATTAAATACATTCTTGACATGCTTCACACAGTTTATTACTCTTTTGTTCTCTATATCTTTTGTTAATATTTTGTTAAAAATATTCACACCTGTGTGTTTTTGTGTGTGTGTGTTCACCTGTAGAAAGCTCTCGACATACTGCAGCAAATAGAGTCCACAGTCGCTGCTGTTGTCCTGCTGAGGGACTCTGCAATTGAAGCTCTTCATGGTGTCGGACGTGAACAGACGAGGCGACTTCCTGCGGACCTCCCACTCCACCTGCAGGTAGCTGAACAGAGAGAGGACCTTTAACCCTGCAGCTTGGTGGGTCACAGTTAAATACAGTGGGGCAAAAAAGTATTTAGTCAGCCACCGATTGTGCAAGTTCCCCCCACCTAAAATGATGACAGAGGTCAGTAATTTGCACCAGAGGTACACTTCAACTGTGAGAGACAGAATGTGAAAAAAAAATCCATGAATCCACATGGTAGGATTTGTAAAGAATTTATTCGTAAATCAGGGTGGAAAATAAGTATTTGGTCAATAACAAAAATACAACTCAATACTTTGTAACATAACCTTTGTTGGCAATAACAGAGGTCAAACGTTTACTATAGGTCTTTACCAGGTTTGCACACACAGTAGCTGGTATTTTGGCCCATTCCTCCATGCAGATCTTCTCGAGAGCAGTGATGTTTTGGGGCTGTCGCCGAGTCTGACTGTTTGAGGCTGTGGACAGGTGTCTTTTATACAGATGATGAGTTCAAACAGGTGCCATTCATACAGGTAACGAGTGGGGGACAGAAAAGCGTCTTACAGAAGACGTTACAGGTCTGTGAGAGCCAGAGATTTTCCTTGTTTGAGGTGACCAAATACTTATTTTCCACCTTAATTTACGAATAAATTCTTTACAAATCCTACCATGTAAATTCATGGATTTTTTTTTCACATTCTGTCTCTCACAGTTGAAGTGTACCTCTGGTGCAAATTACTGACCTCTGTCATCATTTTAAGTGGGGGAACTTGCACAATCGGTGGCTGACTAAATACTTTTTTGCCCCACTGTAAGTTCAAATACCACAGGGACGTGAAAGCAACTGTGACACTAACTTAAAACCCCAAACATTTTTACTCAGTGAAACTAAGTCTGTGCGTGATTAGTTGATCAATAATATTCCCTCACTTTATTAATTTGCAATTGACATTGATTTAGGTAATTGTGTTGACATCATAATACCTTTTAATTAATTTTTGGTGCATGTATTAAGCATTTCTTTCATTATTTCTTTATTTATTTTTTGTACTTTTATTTAATTCTTTATATAATATTATTACATTTAATAATATTACCGTATTTTTCAGACCATAAGGCGCACCAGATTATAAGGCGCATTAAGCAAAGCAAAACAGTCAAATAAGTCAAACTTTACTCAACTTATTCTTCTTGCTTCCTCCACTTCCGTACCATTGATGTATTAATGTTGAATTCTCTCGGTGCTCTATTCCCATGTTGTTGCAGTATATTAATGACTAACCTCGTATTGTGGATGGATTATCTCAGTTGTTCTCCTGACTGAAGTTTGGTCTGTTTACAGCATCCTGCCATAAGATTGCATTTGTCCCTAACATCAGGCACCCTCTGGAACTTTTATGAGTGGTAAAAAGTTAGCGTTCATCCACCAGCTTTACTGTGTTTATGTTATGCTAACATAGCTGTGTCGCTAGCCATCACATAACACATCATTATACAGGGAGTGCAGAATTATTAGGAAAATTAGTATTTTGTCCACATCATCCTCTTCATGCATGTTGTCTTACTCCAAGCTGTATAGGCTCGAAAGCCTTCTACCAATTAAGCATATTAGGTGATGTGCATCTCTGTAATGAGAAGGGGTGTGGTCTAATGACATCAACACCCTATATCAGGTGTGCATAATTATTAGGCAACGTCCTTTCCTTTGGCAAAATGGGTCAAAAGAAGGACTTGACAGGCTCAGAAAAGTCAAAAATAGTGAGATATCTTGCAGAGGGATGCAGCAGTCTCAAAATTGCAAAGTCCTAGAAATCTACAAACCTTTATTAAAAATGCTGCAGTGTTCGTTTGACTTTGGGACCTGAGGCGGACGTAGTTTTGGACCCAGATTACTCTGCGAGGCTCCTCACTACAATAGCTGTAATGCTCCAACAATCCATCAAGCGGTGCAGCTTCATAGCTTACCAAAGTCGTACTAAAACATTTTTTGATAGACTTTTGAGCGCCGTGTTCCACATAAAATCAGTTCGAGGACAGTAAGCACAACCAGAATTCATACACAAGGCACACTGTCGATTTTTGAGAAAATTAAAGGAAATTAAGTGCGCGTTATAGTGTAGAAAATACAGTATATAATGTTTTTCATATTTTTATGGGATCCTAAATATTTTCAACAATTTATTACATTGGAAATAAAACAAATTATACAATTATTTTAGAAATTGCTTTAAAATATTTTAATTGTGTTAACTATGTTAATATTAAATATTTCATTAAAAACGAATATAACATTACTGATAAATGTGGGTTTGGTTTGTTTTCTGTCCTCTGTGCGTCCTGAGGTGGAACTCACTCTCTGATGAGTCTGCAGACGTTGTCGTGGTACGACAGTTTCAGTGAGTCCATGACCAGGAGGCACGGCCTGCAAACAATGACAGTGTTACACAACCATGGAAGGAAACTGGACAAACTGCAAATAATACAAAAAATAAAAATAAAAAATAAAAAAATGAAAACAGTCCACAAATATAAAAAAACTGAACAAAAAAGGAATAAAAACTGGGGAAAAAATGGAAATCTGCATGAAATGTCATAAAAGTAATGAGAAAAAGCAAATAAACTCAAGAAAAATGAAGAAGAAAAACATGAAAAGAAACATCATTGACATGTGTCTGGTAAAATAAGGAACAGAAACCTCCGTGATTGAAACGAAATGATGTATAAACTTGATAAAATCTGTCATATGTGCAGAAAAAGTGACAAGTTAAATAAAAAAACAAAACTAGAATAAAATCTGATCATTTCTGATTGATTTCGATGTAAAATCTAATGTGGGTGAACTCTGACCTCTTTAAGACTCTGTCCTTCTTCCAGCCCTGCTCACTGGACTCCTGCAAACACACAACACAGTTACTCAAACCCAGGATTTTAAAACAATAACGGAGAAAAACATCTCAGTGATTGTAAAGAACGCTGCATCTCCTCCTCTTCAGCAGCATCAACTAACCATCACATTTCACATTCAACACAAAGGTCAGCCCATGTTTTCCCAAACAGATCTCACTAGAAGATTCAACACTGAACTGATCATCTGAGCCAAATAAACTGTGTGAACTAATGAATGTGCAGCGTGAAATCTCAGAGGATCAGTTTTACATAAATATAAATAAACAGTGTCGTCACAGCTGTATGAAACGAGGTGGAAACCCTCCACAGACTGAGGACACCTGCTGCATTTTGATGGATTTACAGTCTGTACTTACACTTTAAATACCAGGTACTGCTTAATTACTGTGAAACCAGTGGTAACTTTAACATGTAATTACAGTTTACTACAATCAACTTCACACCTAAAGTGAAAAAGTATATTTAAACGGTAATTAAAGGGTAGTCAAGTTCAAGTTTGATTACAATAAAGTTACTGCTCATCAGTCTGTGTAATCAGTGGAGCTGATCTATAATTACAGTATGTTTACACTGTACTTACAGTATATGTGGATTATAATTAAAGTGTAAGGGCCATAAATAAAGTGCCTATGAAATTAGTCCTGTACTTACAGTCACAGTATATGTTGGTTGTTTTGTTTTTTTTTTCCCAGTAAGTTTCCCCATTGCCAGGTTTCTAAAATTTTATTAAGAGACCCTCACGACTCATCGAGTGACACCACTGATTAGCCAATCAGTGACATGGAGTCTGTTGATGTCACTTTCTCAGATCAGCTCAGAACACTTAGAATCCTGGCTGAGCAGGTAATACTGAAAAAATGGTTATTTATTGCTGACGGAAGGTTGCCAGTGGACATTTCAGGCTCTGGTAGCCTAGGTAACCGTGTGATGCATTTACATGTGAGTCAAGGCTATCCTTTCACTCTCATCATTCCAGCTTCAGTTGCTCACATCAAAGTTGAGAAACATTTTAGACCCACACATGTCACAACCTGAATGTCACCGGCTTTCTGTGGTCGTGACACAACTGGATATTTACACCACACTGAAAGCAATGACAGTGTATGAACTTACTGGTGGCTGCTGTGACACGAGACTAGAGTTTGGCTTTCCCACAGCTCCGGATTTCCCTGCAACGACAACAAAAACACATTCGCGTCTACACGAGCAGCTCTAAATAAAACTACATGTGAGGTTAAACATAGAACACCAAAGAAAAAAAAGATCAATGAATGAAATGGAAAGATGGTCAAAGAAAAAAAAAAAGGAGAAATGAGCACAGATGATGAACCAGATGTGACCTCCAGTTTACTACGAGCTGATTTATAGACCATAAAGATTCAAAAATGTCTAAATGGGTCTTTAGTGGAGAACATATTTAAGTCTGGAACATTTAATCCTTTAATTTTGGGTGTCAACTTTGAGCATGGTGTTTTAATCAGCGCTGGCGAACATTGTGCCCCAAATACCCTAAAACGCTGCCTCCCAGAGGGACGTAAACACCAGTATGTCTGGTGCCCATTAGAGACGCTCTGCTGAACGTGACCGAAGCCACAGCTTTCATTCAGCCACAGAGACAAAAACCAGGTCAGCTCACCTGCTCGCCTCTGAAACTCCTCGTACCGAGCCTCCTCCAGACCTGGGAAACACACCACCACCAGGTACCAGTGAGCTCTGCCAACACAAAACCACAACATACAGCTGAGGAGAGACGGACAGAAAAACCCAGAACCAAAGCTAAAAACACACACACACACACTCATGGTTTAAATATTTACCAAAAAAAAAAAAAAAAAAAAAAAGCATAAAAATGGCACAAAACCACAAGAAAAAATGGCCTTATATGTCACAATAATTAATAATTAAATAAACAAAAACAGAAAGAATAGTAAGAATATTTTAAAACAAAAAAAAAATACATAAAACATTTTTAAAAATAATGAAATAACGTGAAAAAAAATGGATAGTCCCACTGAACAACCTCAAAATCAGCAGACGTTTTATTCAACAGTAATAATAATTTAAAATAAATGTTGATCTCCATTTTATAATGATTAATAATGGAACATTATAGACTATGTGCACGTTAGCATATGCTACTTCCAGTGCGGAAACTCCTGTTGGGAGCTTTGCTTCCGGTGTCCTATTTGCGCCTCGTTCACAATCCAAAACAAGTTAAGCAAATGAATGAATCACGTGGCGATTTACATTTCTATAGATGTCTTGGGCATTTATCCAATATATCTGTAAATTATGTTCATCGACTTGATATTTTTTCCCCCGCGCCTCAGGGATTCAAATTTTATATTTCTCAGTATCTGTAAACAGCCGTCCCTCATTTATCGCGGATGTTATGTTCTAAAATTAACCAGCGATAGGTGAAATCAAGTAGCCAATTTTATTTTTTGACGGTGCAAAACATTTCGTGGACATCGTGGACATACAGTACTGCACTTCAGAGTCACACTGCTAGCGATCGATGCAGTGATTCTGTACTGTACAGGAGAGATGTCACGGAGGAGATCGTCTGCAGCGATCAGGACGCAGGACACAATGTGACGTAAAAAAAAAAAAACCATGAAAACTTGCACTAAAAAAAAAAAAAATCTGCGAAACAGCGAGGTGAAAGGAGAACCGCATTATTAGCGAGGGACCACTGTAATTTTGAAGGTAAGTCACAACATACCCATCGTAAATACTAATGTATAGAAACCCTTACCAGCAATCATTCATTTTTTGTGTGGCTTTTTTTCACGGTTTGTTAACATGCTGTGCGGGTCTGTACTTGACTAGCTGATATCGACATAACAGGGAAACATCTGGTTTTGACTATTCTTCACCTGTAGTTTGAATGCTGAACATTTGCCTGTTTAAATCATAAGACCAGTCACTATACAGAGATGTGCTTCTGAATGTGGACGATGTGTCTTCTGCTGCAGTAATGCAGTTCTGCTTGTGTTGAGTGATGTAAACAACTGATCGATCTAAACTCTTTAAACATCAAAATTGATCATTAGATTTTTTATGACACAGCAGCGGTGAGTGTTCCCACCTTCTGCTCTTTGTAACTTAACGCAATCTTTCCGTTTTCGAGTTTTGGTCATGATTTTGGAGTATATCTTTGCAGTAGCCCTACATCCGGTCTCAAACCAGGAAGTTAGCATTTTCTCGTGCACAGGGTCTATTGAAACTGTGACGTTGGTGCTGAGAGCTGACCAGAGGAAAACAAAGCCAGGTTTTCTGTGGTTGTGACTCTGAGTGGGAGTTAAACTGATTTGGTTGCACTTTTTTCCCCCTTTTTTAAAAAAAAAAAGAAAAACAGAGTTTAATGTGTTTTTCAGGCCTGAGTATTTCATGTGGATATCTGCTGTATGAACGTATGAAGGTGCCACATTAACACTGCGCCTCTGAAAATATTCTCAGTGTGGAGGTAAAATGTCGCCTGGCCTCGTTAAAAACACGAAGGAATGGTGCAAAGATGCCGTAAAAGCAGCCTGAGGTTTAAGATGTCCTGAGCAGGTCTGGATGTTAATGAGGACCCTGAGGGGGGGGGCTGGGCCTGGGGTCAGAGTGGAGCGACAGTGGAGGAAGCGTCTCTGGTAAAGCCATCACGTGCGGCCAGTTGGCAGGTACGTGCGCTGATGAGGTGCTCGAGTGCAGCTTTTATTGAAAAGTGGCGTCTCTGAATGTGGGGCGAGGAGCTGAGGTCAGTGCGGGCGGCTCCAGGAGGTTTTATTCCTTTATTCCAGCTGACCACAGCGCCACTGTGAAGGTGGAGGAGAGGGACTTACTCTTGATTGACAGGCACGAACAGGAAGTCTTTGGTGAAAATGTCCACGTGGCGAGTCCACGTCTTCACCCGCTGGTGCCGCGTGTGACGGTCACTGAGGACACATGAGCACAGAGACACTCAGACATCTGAAACCTCGCACACCTTTTTTTTTTTTTTTTTTTTTTAAATAAAAGAGATGCACACGCTTGCTCGTACGGGACATAGGGGGCGGTGCCCTCGCCGGCCGCTCGCCGTCTGCTCAGCTGCTTGTAAAAGAAGCTGCTGAAGATGTGACTCCTCTCAGCCACCGAGCCGCCAACGCCCTCCAGGAGGAGATACCTGCAGCACAAAGAAGGAGGGGAGGGGGACCCCTGCAGGTGACCAGCAGCTACTACAACCTCTGAAACCTCTGAGGGAGGTAGGCGGGGGAAGGAATCAGGGTTGGGGGGAGAAAACAGTGAAGGAATAGGGAAAAAAGAAGGAAGGAGGGAAGGAAGGAAGTAATGAGAGAGGGAAGTATAGAGGGAAGAAGGAAAGTAAAGTAGAAATGAAGGCAGAAGGAAGGAAGAATAAAAAAGGGGATGAGGACGAGTGGATGAAGGAATCTGGTAAAGAGGTAAGGAATGACGGAAGAAGGAAGGAAAAACAGAAGAAAAGAAGTGAAAGGAGTGGAAGAAGATAGGAAGAAGAAATTGGGGAAGGAAGTAAAGAGGAAAGTAAGGAAGTAACAAAGAAGGATGATGGAGGGATGGAAGAAATGAAGGAGGGATCAAGGAGAAAAGGAAGTGAAGAAATGAAAGAAAGAAGGAAGAATGCAGAGAAGGTAGAAAGGAAGGGAAGCGTGAGGGAAAAGAAAGAAGCAGCAAGAGGTTAGGGGGCAGGGAAAGAGGGGAGGAATGTAAAGAAAGAAAAAAGCAAAGGAAGCAAGGACAAGTGGACAAACTGACTTGAGGTAGAAGTCGATGATGACATCATTGAGGAACTCGCCAGCATCCAGACAGGCCAGGTCCTCCTTGGTCACGGTGATGCGGCCTTTGCAGGGGGCCACGGGGTACTGGATCAGCCTGGAGACCAAACTCAGGGTTAAAGCCCATATATGTAGTGTTTGTCCTGGTTATACTGGTTATACTGGTTTTACCTGGTGGGAAGACCAGCAGAGTTTAGGCTGGACTTGTTTCTCTGACCTCTGCTCAGTTGATTCGACCTCTGTCAGGAAACACACATCTGTGACTTTTGACCTTTAATAGTAACGTTTTGTGACAGACTGATTAGTTTGTGTATCAGGTTACAATCTGTGTCTCTTTATTTAATGATCTGTTTTCAACCATAACTTTTAGTCTCATAGTCTGTCCTGATGGCGTTCAGCGCCACGGCAAGAGCAGAGGAGCTCAGAGGAGGTGAAGGGAGAGGACGAGTCATCTCTTACCGTCGAGTGTCCCAGCAGTCTGAGGAGGTGCTGGTCCACAGGAGGAGGACAGCTGTGGAGGAGCAGCAGCCCGTTGGCCCAGTCCAGAGGGGAGGCCGGGCCTTCAGAGGAGGAGGGGGTGGCGACTTTGTACTCCTCCATGTCGAGGATGGAGGCCAGCAGGGCGGCCTGGAGCTCCTGCAGCTGCTCCTTCAATAGCAGGAGGATGAAGCAGCATGGAGGACCTACAGAGAGTAGGAGATGCCAGGTTATCCAACATGAGTACATTAAAACCAGTTATAAACAGACTGGTCCAGGATCAGCCCAGTCAGCCCAGCGCTGTGATGTCATTGAGCACTATGAGCCCAGTTGAACCAGTGAGAGCTCTTCTATTCTCCCAGTAAACACCAGCAGCAGCTCTCTCTCTCTGTTTCCACCCGCAGGTCTCTCTGGCCCCGTACAGATGACCTCACAGCTGGAATCGGTACACTGTGCCTCCGGCTTGCCACGATTGGCCGATGGCTGGGTATGGAGCCCTTTGATTGGCCGGCAGGGGCCCGGCCCAGCGCTGCACGGCTGCAGAAGTAAATTTTCCGTGAAGCCTCAGAGTGAAGCTTTGATTTTGGGCTTTGTGCAGAGATCCTGTGTGAGGCTGATGGATCACTGCATGGGGAAAACAGCTTGACTCTGTAACAGTTTTATAATTGAATCTAATAAACCGACTCCAGCCCGGTTATCCTTATCCTCTGAACACCACCTCAGACTCTGCAGGTTTCCCTGGGAGGAGGTCGGGCTGGTTTGGTGATGTAGAGTGAGCGCTCGCTGCAAGTTAAACAGGGAAGCAGCTGAGTGGAAACTGTGCGGTGATGAAAACTGAGCAGAGCAAACATCAACCGGAGCTTTAACCCTCGCCTTACCCGAGCAGCAAGACGAGGAGGAAGAGGAGGTCTGGATGGAGGACAGCTCCTTCTGCAGCAGGTTGGCCTGAGCATCCGTCACCCACAGGAAGAGCAGCGAGGGGGCGGGGCCTTCCCAACCAGCCAGCAGAGTTCCACCACGGGCCACGCCCCCGTCCCACAGGCCGTAACCCCGAACCTGAGACGCCACCACGCTGACCTGACACTCCTCCACCCCTGAGAGGAAAAAAAAAATGAATTAATTTGTCTCCTAATTCTGACTTTTTAAACTCATCTTCATCTAATAAACTGTGACTTTAAACCCATGATTTCACCTGATCATCTAACATCTGTCTGATGGAAAACAAGAGGTCATAACATCTGTGGAGCAGTGAGACCTCCAAGAATGAAGTGTTGAAAAGATGGCAGTAAAAGGAGTGTTTTTACTGATGCAGTCTCCATGTTTAACAAATCAGGTGAGACAGCAACTTGTCAATCACAGGTAGCTCCATCTTAAATCCTTTAAGACTAATGAATCCATCATTTACAACATGAACATCCTGTTTTATTGAAGAAGGCTTTAAAACACAGACCGAGACCACAAACCCATCAGCTAAGTGTTTACTGAACTCTCAGTGAGAAGTCTTCTACACTAAGAGACGTTCAGGGTTTGAGAAGCTACATCCATCTTTCCTCACAGACACCTGAACGCTTCTTCCAGCTTCTTCCTTTAGAGGTCACCACAGCGGCTCACCTGCCTCCATCCAGCATGAAATCATAAACGTTGCACTTTGTAAATCAGAATTGTCAGTTTCTAATCATTACGTGTGGGCGCACACACACACACACACACACACACACACACACACACACACACTCTCTAGGGGTGCAACGATACTCGTATCGATATTGAACCGTTCGATACAGTGCTTTCGGTTTGGTACGCATATGTATCGAACAATACAAAATTTTTAATTTATTTTATCAACTTTTCTTCTGACGATGCTGTCTGTGTTGAGCACTCAGTGGATCTGCGTTCGACTACTCCGCCTAGGCTGCACTGTCGAGCGCAGATCCACTGAGCGCAGCACAAGCTAGCAAGACAGAAGCTAAGCTCGTTGCAACATGGCAAATTGAACCTCCCCCACCCTCATTCAGATCTGGCCTTTGGAACTATTTTGGTTTTCATGTGACGTATGACCCTGAAGGTAAGCGCGTCATGGACAAAAGTAAAACAGTATGTTGGATGTGCCACGCAATGCTCAATTACATGGGTGGGAACTAGTGCATTAGCGCAGTTAGCTCGTCTTGACGGCATCCACCCCCACGCACGGGGCGATCCGCGGTAGCTCGTTAACGGAGATTTGCCGTGTTGTGCCGTTAACGTCATATCAGATTAACGCTGACAGCACTAGTGGGAACACAATGAATAGGACTGCACATTTACGCTGACATCATCCTAGTGCAAAGACAAGTGGAAGCAGACAAAAACAACAAGCACGCATGCTACAAACTTTACCAGAGTCATTTAGACAGCCGTTAGCACATGATTCTCCTTATGGGGACCTGATATGTTTAATATTATGGCGAGCTCAGACAAGGAGGAGACGGAGGTATCGTTTGGTCTTGCTTCCCGTGAGCTAGCCAGGGAGCACAGCCGTTTATTGACATCTGCAGAACACTGCCGCTAGCTAACTGCTCAGCGCGGCAACCGCACAGCAACAACAACAACAACACACAAGGCGCCCTCTGACCCCGGAAGGACACACCGTCGCAGCGAGAGGGCGTCACCCGTCACTATGGCAACATAAACAAAACATAACTGTACAAACAGAACCCCGGACAGCCCTGACCCGCTACAATATGCTGCTGAGAATATAGCCCAGAAGAAGCGTATAGTATAGCTTTTATTTTGGAAAGAGCCATTTCTCTGTAATAAACTCTCTTTTCCAAAGATGAGTGATTCCTCGATCAGATAAAGGGCTTGCAAGATTTTTCCAGTCGGGCTACCAAAATCTATCTCTGCCCTGCCCGTCGGGCTATTGTAGAAAGGAAAAATATATGTCAATTAGGGCTGCCACAAACGATTATTTTGATAGTCGACTAGTCACCGATTATTTTTGCGATTAGTCGACTAATCAGATCATCATCCATTGGACGTACAGCGTACAGCTTATTGCACCAGCAGCATCTGGTCTTATGTAACTATCATTAGCTTACAGCTTGAAGTGTTTGTGCTAACTAAAAATAAAGACAAGATGGTAGTTTATTAATTTTTAATGAAATTTGCAGATTGTTTCGGTGAAGTTTAATAAACTCCTTGCTTTCTAAAATATAACAGGACACCGGAGTATATTCTCCAGCGTCTCACACTTCTGATAATCAGCTGTCTGCTTGACAGTTTTAGCTGTGCAAAAACTATAACTTTAATCTCAGCCAAACCGATTTACTCAGGAACAAATAAAATACTAAAGAAAGCCAAACAATAACATTTTTAAGTTATCTAAGTGACTTATATATATGTTTAACCTGACTAGCGAAAGACGGCGGTGGGTTTGAAAACGATTTGCCGGGAGTCCGGTGTTCTCACGGCTCTAGTTAGCCTTGCCCCCGCCTAGCTAACGTCGGAGCACTTTTGAAAATATGTGGTGTCTTGATAAACTGAGCAGATATTTGAGGTTTACACAGCTACATTCTCGCCTGAAAATATGTTAAACGTTTATTTTGTGACCCAGAAAGAATAATAAGAGTAAAGTTAAAACTAACTAGCTGCCGCCATTGTTGACAACTGCGCTGGGCTGCGCTATGAATTCTGGGACACAGCTTCTTCTTCTTCGGGGTTTAACGGCAGCTGGCATCCTTGTACATGCAGTGCTGCCATCTTCTGTTTCAGTCCGTTATTACACTCTTAAATCCTACTACTCATTCCTGCGTCCTTTGTGATCTTACAAAGCTTCAAACGATGCGTCGACTATTAAATTAGTCGTCGACGATTTTAATAGTCGACATAATCGTGACTAGTCGACTAATCGTGGCAGCCCTAATGTCAATGCTTTTGCATTCTTTCAGAAATGTAGCTGGGTAATTATGTCATTGGCATCGGTGAGCCACTGTCAATATGTGACATATTGAAATCGCGTTTGAATTTGCGCTTGTTTTTTTGCTTTCACTTTGCAATCGCGTGAACTGTGTATAGAGAGCGACAGTACTGATTGGTGAGTGATGATAATTTGTGCACCAATTCCTCTGACATCGTCTTATTAATCGTTAGCTTACTATGCAAACATGACAAGTGAAATCTCCCGCAGCAAGCTTAAACATGTGAGAGGTTGATCGCAGAGAATCGCTGACCGTTATGTGTGTGTGTGTAAAAGCAGCAGGATATATATTTTAGTTCTGCTGAGCCAAATAAGACAGGTCAGGGTGAAGAAGTGACAGCCAAAGAAAAGCTTACCACAAAACGGAAAAGTTATGACAAATCAGACTATAAGGCAAAAAGAAAGTGCAGCTTTATGGTTTCATGGACAAAAGAATTTCTGTGGCTGCAATATGATGAGCTAAATAACCAGGGCTGCACATAAGTGGTCCGCAGGTGCACATTCGCTGTCAAATAAAACAAAAACGCCACAAGATATGAAGTTGCAACGCGTGTTTGCATACATAAGATTTTCAGGAGGACAGACATTTGTTTAAAACTCTTAAAGATGTCAAAGAAGCTCCTTTAAGCAATTACTTTGGTGTTCCTCTACCTCCAAACAAATGTCAGGAGTCGAACCACAAAAGAAGCACGTATTCTCGGAAAAGTGGTTGCAGGAGGTGAGCTGGCTTCAAACAAATGATGAACGCACAGAGATGTGGTGCAGAATGTGCCGTGAAAATCCCACTCTAGCGGACAAAAACAGTGCTTTTTATATAGACGCAAACGTGCGTTGCAACTTCTTATCTGGTGCGCGTCTTTTATTTTGACAGCGAATGCGCACATGCGGACCACTTCTGTGCACCCGTGTAAATAACATAATGTTCTGCCGGGTGTGTTGTTGGTTTTCTCTCGATTTCTGAGTCGACAAGCACCTTTGTTACTGGGACCAGTCATTTTAAGAAAGCCCCCCATTAGAAGCCATGAGAAATGCAAGAAATGCATTATTGCTCAGTCTGCAATATCTTTCCCAGAACAAACACCAATTGCAAATAACATACTAAAAATAAACCTGAAAAATCTGTTTAGAACAGCGTATTATGTTGCAAAGAGTGAACTACCACTGGCAAAATTTAGCAGTCTTTGCAAACTTCAAAAAGCAAATGGCCTCGATCTTGGTTCCACTTGTCTCTTACCCGTGACTTCAGCGGAAATTTCAAATTCAGGATCTGACACAGATGGATTCATGTCCTACACAGTTCTTACAAGTTCATAGAAATTTCTGTTCAATTAGAACCAAGTATTTGAGTTGATGATTGTAATTTTTATACAATGTTGTAATTTGTTTTTCAACAATTTTTTGATTAATGTTTTGTTTCCTTTACAATATTATACATTAAAGTATAATACTGTAAAGGAAACAAAACATCAATCAAAAAATTGCTCTCTTTTTTTTTTTTTTTAAAGTCGGGCTACTTACATTTATTTTGGGCTACCAAAAACTGAAAAGTCCCTGCCCGAAGGGCTACCAGGGATTTTGAAATTTTGAGAGCCCTGAGATATATTTATTTTTTTAATTACTTTTGTTTCAGCAACATTAAATTTAAAAACTGTACTTTTGAGTTAAAATATATATTTATAATTTTAATAAATGACAAATTAAAAAGGCATGAACATTTTTTTGTATCGAAAAAATATCGAACCATGACACCAAAGTATCGAACCGAACCGTGAATTTTGTGCATCGTTGCACCCCTAATATACACACACACACACACACACACACACACATATACACACACACACACACACATATACACACACACACACATATATACACACACACACACATATATATACACACACACACACATATATATACACACACACACACATATATATACACACACACACACACACACACACACACATACACACACACACACACACACACATATATACACACACACACACACATACACACACACATACACACACACATATATATATACACACACATATATATACACACACACACACACACATATATATACACACACACACACACATATATACACACACACACACACACACACACATATACACACACACACATACATATATATATAGTAAATGGTGAGTTTAAGTCTAAAAATTACACTTGGAAAACTATTAAAGAGTCTGACTGACTGCATGTGTCAGTGTTAATGTTTCTGTCTAATCAGTGGGTGGAGAACATGAACCAGAGGGTGGATAAGTTACCTTTCATGGGGATCATGATCCCGCTTTCAGTGATCTAAACAGAGAAAGAGATTAAACTGTTAGACAACAAAGAAATGCTGCTTATGACTTTAAAAGTTTATTTAACTTGAGCTGAACAGACGACATTCAGAAGCAGACCCTCCACTGACCCCCTGACCTCCTCCTTTTTAACAGTGCTCTAACTGAACCTTTAATCACTCGTTACAGGTTGAAATGTTTACGACCTTGGGGGAAACAAACAAAGCCGCTTCGTAAACTCAGAGTTCGGCGATTTCTCATCTGAGCTCTGGCTCTTGTTTTACCTTTGCTTCAGCATTTGTATCCCACCCTCACACACTAAAGAAAATAAAAGATGCTGGAAAAGATGTAGGATTATTAAAAGTGCAGAGCAAGCAGCAGAAAGTTGGACTAGCATGTGGAAAAAAAAAAGAACAAGGTTAAACTTTTTTTTTTAAACCCAAAAACACAGAAGCTGGACACAAACACTGGAACGTCCCACAGCCACTGCTTGGCAGCAAACGCACTGCAGATTGACCTCAGCAAACAGGTTAAACAAGGGAAAACCACGACTGCCTGTGGAGAAAGATCATGTGATCATATGACTGAGCGCTCCTGCTGGGCACGTGATGCTGACTCCAGTGTGACCAGTTTAAGGTACTAGGATTATTATTATTATTAGATTAAAAACGTGAATGTAGATCAGTGAGGTATCGATTTTAAAGAGTCAATAAATGTGTTTCATTATTGTAACATTATGTGCCTTCATTTAGACCCTTCTATATAAAAACGTCACATTTTCACAGCAGCAAAACATTACAGTATGTTAAAGGGTTCAGCACATCTGGAGCTGGGAGACAGGGTCACAGTAAAAATACCTAAAGTTTAGCTGTTAATGTAAACATATCAATTTAAAAAAAAAAAAAAGGAATATTTTATTGTGTACATTCACAAAACAAAGGTGTTCTCTGAGATTTTAGTCATAATTTATGGGAAATCTAGATATTAAAAAAAAATGTATTTAAAAAAAAAAAAAAACAGGTAAATTTGATGGAAAACACTTGGACACTCTTAGATAAAAGTTGCAAATTTATGACAAAAATGCAATAAACGACATTTTGAAATTTTTACAATGAAAAAAGTTGTAAATTTACAATCATGTGACTAAAGTCACATATTTTCCTTTAATTTTAATTAACATCTGAAATTTTCATTGTTCCACCAACAAAAACACCTGCAGTTCTTGCAGACAGTCAGAAAACAGAGCAGAGGGTCTAAGAGTAGAAATTTTTTTTATCTATCAGCATAAATAAACATGTGAGGGGAAAGAGGAGCTGTAAACATGCTGTTAGTGACACTCCTGTCTGTGGGCAGGAGAGACCCCACAACAGTGACTCAGTAAAGCTGCCACACCTCAGATCACAAATAACAGAGCACTGATGCTCCTGTGTCCCGTCACACTGAGCGTCTCCGTGTTTATGGTTTACAGGTTTATGTGAAGCTGTGACAAACTGTCTCACCATAATCGGCCCGTTAGCATCTGCAGCCGTGAGGCCGGCGTGAAGAGAGGCGAACTCCAGCTGCAGGAAGGACGGTGGCGTCACAGGAACTGGTTTGGGAGCCTGTTAGACAGCGCAGAGGGACAGAGTGAGCCCACAGGTACAATGTGTGTGAGTGGAAAAAAGCCACTAACACACAGAGCAGTAAAAATACAATAATGCAAACAATAAAAGCGCCGCAGACGCTCGGGCGAGCGACTGTTTGTGCAGCAGATGGTGTACTCTCAGCTGGGATCAGGTTCAGTCTGTAAACAACAACAAACACTCAGGTCCAATCTGGATCTGCTTAGAGGAGCATTTACAGGCCGGCAGAGCCACAAACAAATGAGGTGACTCACCGCGGCCTCAAACATGCGACCGAGAGCTCGCGGACGCCCCGCAGCTAAACTGGGTCATCTTAACAGGAGAGACCGCAGCAGCTGGCACTGATTACCACACAGGTATCTGATTCTCACTGAGATTATTAATCTGCAGCATCAGGAACAGTTTAAATCAGGGGAATTCACCATTCTACACTCCATCATCTGATTATTTACACATAAACTGTAATTAATTCTTCCTCCTGTGCTCAAACTCTTCCTCACACACGGAGTCATTATTGTGAAGTTTCCTGTTTTTCCTACAGATTATTAAATCTTTGCCAAATCAAACACTCGCATTATCACATGTGGTGCCTCCCTAAAGGCAGCGGTCGACAGAGGAAGATGATCTGGACCGGTAATGGATCTTTGGTCATTCATAGTCTCCTGGAAATGTTTTATTCATCGAATTCTTGTTGCAAATTAAATATAATCTGCTGACTGTGCAGAGTGCAGTGGGTAGCCCTCACTTTAGCAGCTCATCGACTAGGGTCTGGTTGGATTTAAGACCACAGAGGAGAAGACAAAAAAGCCAATGAAGACAACTGCAAAGAAAACAATGAATAAGATAATAGTGAAGAAGACGACAGACAAGACGAAGAAGATGATTACAGGACAAAGGAGAGAAAAAAGAAGGAGACTGAAAAAGAGATGTCTTAAGTAAGACAAAGACAAAGTCTTTGTCAAAGTCAAAGGAGACAAAGAAAAAGAGACATAGATGAAGTCCAAGATGATGGAGTCCATCTAACCACGGAGGGACTGCAGATTCTGTTAGTTTAATTTTCACTGTGGATCTTCCTATTTTGGTTTTCATTCTTCATACATTACGCTTTCCAATGTTTCTATTTGCTCATGAGCCTAAAGGTGGCCATGTTACATTTTACTAAACCTGATGGTTTGATGCCAAGTGTAACTGTGACTGTTCTTGGCTGAGCCTTGCAGGACTTTCCAACACTCTGTAACTGACTAGTCTAATACAGTTTTAGTAACAAAAAAACAAATCACACTAATGATAAAACAATGAAAATGGTCACTTGCAGTAGCCTTCTGTCTCGTTGGGCTGTTTTTGGTTCCTTTGCCTGTTGACCCCTGCTGTTGTTCTCTTTCCTGTCCAAGCCCACTTTTCAGCATTCTACCAACACCATCATCACGTCACAACACTGTGCTGGGTTTCTGATGGACTGCATGCAAACACATCTGCACTGACTGCACGCTCCAAATCCTTTTAATACCTTTGAATTTCATGAGTTTAATAAACATCACCTCTAAGGACCCGTGCAGAGCCCAGACTCTGCTCTTTGGTTAAAGTGGATCCTGGTTTAATCATCTGCTGTTAAACTTAATAAACAGAACCACATTGTTTGGAAAGGCAGTCTGAAACGTCTGCTTGTTGTGGATGAAGTGATGGTTTTAAAATGCCGGATTTGTGGGTCACACGAGTGCACCACATTAAGCAGCGTCCTGTTTCTGAGCAGCTGCAGGTGGAAATGAAAGCCTGCTGTTCTTAAACGTGACTCTCATAAAGCAGCAGCAGCAGCCGCCACCGCCGCTTGTCCCGCCAGCGAGATCCCCCCTGTGCTTTTTTCGGATTATCTGAGGAACAACCCGGCTGACTTCTGGGTGAGGTTATCATGAACCCTTCGGCCTTTATTTCTCACTTACAGACGTTTAATTATCGCAGATGTCACGAGTCAGAGGTAATCACCTTGTTCCTCAGTGCCCTGCATTCTTACAAGACAACACTTATGTCATATTTTAACAGCCTTTACCAGCATTTGTACACCTTAAAACAACAATGTGCTCTGAGCTTTATAGATAGAACATTTTATTCTGTCCTGAAAGTCCATGCCTTAAACATGCTCTAAACCTGGGCTAAACGACAAGAAAACAAAATAAAGAAAATCAAACCAAGAATGGACAAAAAAAAGACTGAATCATCCTTGAGCTATAAAATAAATGCAGAGGACCAAAAACAGAGCCCTGAGGAACACCATGAATAACTATTAAAGATGCCCACGTGATTTTGAAGCCGCTGTTGTCGAACATGTTATAAAACAAAGTTACTTTATTAGTTCTGCAAGAAAGCATCAAACCTCAGTTTCCAAAGAAGAAACTCTGTTTCTGTTCTATTTACCTACCTGCACCTTCTCAGAGTTTCCCTGACGAGATTCATCGACCTGGTTGCTGCTATGTGACGTCCTCTTTGCTTCGTCTCCGTTTCCCTCACAGTCCTCCTCCTCCTCACTGGACAGCACGACTAAAGGAAGAAACAAACAAGCGACATCAGAACCTTCAAATCATGTCACCATTGTCACTTTTCCCCCATAAGCATCAAGCTGTGGGGCTGAAAAATAAACATGATTTTCCAATTAATGCCAATTTACATCCTAGAATTTCGCTCACTAAACATGGAGCATATACTTACACTCCATCACATAATTGGTGGAAATCAAACTCACTCGGCTCAGTTGGTTGGCTCAGCTTCGGTTTGGGTGTCCTCAGTCGACGGTGGAGGACAGCTGACCTGTTGTTCTTAGTCTTCTCTTTGAACTGCCTCCACCTCTCTCTCTCCTTCTCCCTGTCGTTGACCTTCAGGTTGCTGGTGAAGGCAAGTCGCACCCTCCTTACTGGCGTCGTCGACGACGATAAGACCATGGAGATGGTCTTATCGTGACCCTCAGGCCTTTGTGGGCCTGAGGGTGAAGTTTGATTCAATCTGGAGATAGAAGAGTTCTTTGTCTGTTGTTTCAAAGGAGATTTGGGAGGAGTTCCTGTGTCGCTCTGAAACAATCAGACCGAAGGTGAAGATCCAGTTTGTAACAGGAAATTTAAAGTTTACAAAACATTCACAATAAAACCTTTTTTATTCTCTGCAACTTTTTCCTGCATCTCAGGTGTACCTGTTTAATCCTAAACAATTTTATTGTGAAAATACTGCCTACTCTGCAAACCTTATTTTTCTGAAAAACCTTTGATGATTTTATTGCGAAAATATTGCAACTCCCCTCACTTAAGTTTCATGACTTTACTTTTTGTGACTTTCACTGTGAAAGTGCAGCAACCTTTGACCTTTACCTTCTCAGAAGTGTCTCCATTAGACTCAACTCTCCTCCACCTTTTGTCTCCCAGTGTAGAAGAACTCAAACTCCTAAGATGCTCGTCACCTCTGAACTCAGCCAGAGAGTCCACAGAGTCCACTGAGATCCTTTTATTGACCAAAGCTGCAGAAGAAATGACGATCAATCACGTTGATCAATAAATCTCAGACAGTCCTCTCTCTACCTGTGAAAAGCTAACCTGACAGCTCTTTCTTCTTCTGAGGTGGAGACAGGTGCTCTAAAGCCACCTCAGGCTGCAGCAGCCGGTCAGACGCTCTCTTAGGACGCCATCTGGTGGAGAAAACAGAGACACTCAGTGAGATTATTTAAATTATCTCGCAGCCTGCGTCACTAATGAAAGACTTAAAAGTATATCAGAAACTTCTTTTTTACAATTATAGTTAATAACAAAATAATTCCAATGAAATATCATTGAATTAAAGTATAAAAAAATCTAAAGCCTGTCAATACGTGTAAAGAAATATTGAAACATTTAATAGTAAGTAGCATGAAACAAATCTACAAAAATTTTAGAGAAAATAAAAAGTAACTTTCCAACTAATAATAAGGACATGATTAATAATATTCTAATAATATTTATTGTAATATTATAACTAATAAAAAAATAACTACAAATCTTTAGAAATGCTCCCTAAACACATTAGGTTGTAAATAAATAAATAAGAAATATTTAAGTAGAAACCTAAAAATATTATTAAAATATTGCACCAAAGGACATATTAAAATATAAACTCTGTAAAACCGCTGCATTAAATGTCATTAAAACAACAAAACAGTGGGTGAAACTAAATTTATGAAAGATATTTGAAATGTGACAAAATACTACCAATTTAAAAAAAAAATTAAGTAGAAAATAAATCATGCTTATAAATTTAAATACCGGAAGATTTTTTAAAAACTGTAAACTCTCAATTCAAATGAATGACATGTACAAACAAATAAGTCAACATTAGTAAATCTAAACATTATGGTTATGATTAGAGATGCAGAGGAGCCTAAAACTTGTATTAAAACCCCCCCAAAAAACAAACAATAAAATTAGTTTTAAAAAGATTTTGGTATGAAGTCTATGATTTTAAGCGGATGTTGGTGCAGCTTCAGCTCGTTAAATTATTGAGTGCAAAAAGAAAAACTCACCTGTTTGACAAACAGCTTGAGGTCACTTCTCTCTGTCCTGCTTGTGATTGGCAGCTCCAGCTGCCTGCTGCTCTTTGATTGGCGTCTGAAGCTCCGCCCCCGATGGGGCTCTTGAGTACCTGCTGTGTCTTGAAGTTTCCTAAGAGCTGCTTACACGGTGTCCTGCAAGGAAATGACCTGGTTACTTTTAACATTTCATGGAAAGTGTAATAAACTATTTAGACTGCAGAGGGTGCTGCACTCACCTCTGTCTGGCTGACAAAGCGCCCACAGGATTCCCAGAATGCATCCTGTCAGTTCCACCTCTGCCAGACTGATTCCCATAAAACTGCACACAAAACTCAATCAGATTAACTCAAACATACCACCTTTAAAAAGGTCCAACACTTTATAGATACCACCTTAAATGAACCTTTCCTTAAATAACTGAATGGGTGGGACACTTTAAAACAACAACTTATATCACCTTAAGTAAAATCAATCTTACTCAAAACAGTCTTAACATAAATCATCACCACACATCAAGAATATGGGCTAGTACCACCTTAAAAAAGGAGTGGTGTCTCATGAGTTGCCTCCTGTTCAGCGGGGAAGGTGACTGAGTGGAAGGAGTGGAAGTATCCTGATATGCACTCTGCACACTCTATATAAGGGCAACTCCTTCCAATCAGTCACCTTAAAAGCAGAATTTTCAATTATTCTACCTTAAGAACCCTTAATAGTACTCAAAACTGTAGATTAGCTTTTCATATGACTAATCAACTAAACATGAGAAAGTTTACAGACACCATCTTTAAATATTCCAAACAATTAACCTGTCAGATCATTAATACCACCTTAAACGGTTAATCAGAGGATTAAAGGAATGTAATATCACTTCACGGGGACAAACGGATGACACGAGGAAGATTTAGGAATACCACCTTTAGTCGAGGGGTGGAGGTCTGGAGGCGGGACAGAGGTGACTGCATGTCTAGGGGACTGGAGTCAGAGCCATGAGGATGTTTCTTCTTGGGAATCTTGAAGGAAGATGCCATCCTGCAATGACACGAATACCTCAGACCATACAAAAAAAAAAAAAAAAAAAAAATCAGGCAAAAGTACAGGAGCCGCCTCATAGAGCTGCTGTATCCAGAGAATTGGATGTACAGGGGACGCTATGCCAAATTCCATTAAAAAACTGAACAAGTTATGCAGAATTTCATCAAACTCAGTGTATAAAAATAAATAAATAAATAACAGTAGATTTAAAGCAATTTTGTCACATGACTGTCCTGCAGCTTAAAAAAAAAAAAATATATATATTAACTTAAAGAATCCTACAGTAATTGAAAACTAACTTTTACTATAAATATGGGTAAGGACTGCTACACCATGCACAAAGGATTTCAGGAAATTTGAAGCGTAGTTATTATGTGTATTAATCTGTAGTCTGAGCCCTCAAATAAATCAGACAAAACTAATCTGTTCAGAATAATATAGCTGCTTAAAAAAAAGAAAAAAAAGAAAAGGTCTTACATGCATTTCTGAATGGCCACATATTGGGCTTCTGGGGCTGGGAACTCTAACCACCAACGTTCAGATCAAATCAAAAAACATCCCGGAAATTATGCCTGCCAGTGAATTTTAAACATATGCGAGTAAACACGATATAAAACTACTGTAAAATCGATGCTGGGCAGACCAAAGTCCATTTGAAAATTTCGGGGTTTTAACCTCACCATCGTTCCCTGCCACAAAACACAACTCTGTGTTTTCACAAACACTGGGACATTTGATGTTTTAAATGACCGTTATATATATTATCACCAGAATTTGTGGCAGTTCTCCCTCAGATCTTCCTTTAACTATAGAAATAAATATATTTGCCCCGTCTATCACAGCTGGTGGGTTATTTTTGCGCTGAATTTTCAAAAACAAGTTAATGATTTGTAAGGTGTTCACTGCAGAAAGCTACCACAACTGTGGACCCGTTAAAAATTAAAAACTGAATAAATTTACCAACCCGAAGTCCGCCGGGGGAGCCAGCTAAGCGGCTAAGTAGCCGGGGCTAGCCGGTGAGCTAAGCTAGCTGCTGGCGGACTCTACGCCGTTAAATGTCGCTGAATTATCCGGACGCCTCATGGGGCGGCAGGCGGAGAAGCTGGAGGAGTCCCACCGTCCGGTTAAGCTTAACCAACTAATTCAAAAACATCTTTCTCTTTGGGCTGGACACTCAGCAGGATAACTGCTAAATAACAACCACAGCGTAGCGACGTCACTCTGCGTGATTACGCCACGTGGTTTCCTGTTCCCTCAATAAAAAACAACTATGCAAACAGCAAATAAATTGATATTTATTTTATATTTTATAATTATTTTTACTTCATTCTGTTATATATCGTCCTTTAATATTAATGTTTGTAAATATTTGCATTATGTTTTTACTATTTTAACTGCTATAACATTAAAAACGTAATAAATAGTTCCTCTTTTAACAGTTGCATTTTGATGTTGTACATTTTTGAAGAACTCTTACTTTTTCTCAACAAGAAATTAATTACACTAAACACAAATCAATCAAGAGAGGTCAAAGTGATCGAACATGTTTTCTTCTTTCATTGGCTGAGACATTGCTCTAAATGGTGAGGTGATTCACATGGTTCCTGAAGTCCTGCTCAGGTGGCCTCTTTAGCTTGGTCATCTTAAAAAAGCCTTCAGAGTAACAGAACAGATTAAAAGTGTCTCCATCTTCACAGCTGATCATCTTTTAAGCCTTCAATTCCATGCAAGAAGGTGAAAGTATCTAATACAACCTTAACAGCCAATCAGGCTACAAAAGTCACTTTCATTAAAGTCAACTGATGAGTAATACCACCTTTTATGAGGCTGACAGACAGAGGAAACTTGTTTAAATAAAGTTTTATTTTGAAACATAAAGATGCATTTCACTGAATTTCTTCCACGCGTGAGGGATTGATCACTGTGATTGATCAATGGTTCGCATGACTGGGTGATTCACAGGCTGGTGGTTCTTTGGTTTGACCTTTAACCCCAGCACAGCTGGATGTTTAGAGCGTGTGTGTGTACGCAGGTGACCAGGTGTGTTTCAGTCCTCGGGAGGAGCACTAAGACCAGATCGAACTGGATCATTCTAGAAGTTGTTTGTGTCAGATCAGCAGAGTGCAACTAACACTCTCACCTCCTGTCCAGGGTCTGCTCACATGTTCCTCGACATTCTAAAGCTAAGGCCACACTTCCTCTTCCTGTCACACGATAAGTCTGTCAGTTTTTAGCTCTGTGATGTGGTTCAGCTTGTCTGATCGACGGTGGTGGCAACGTCATCCGAGTGTCCCTCTGCTTCACGATTCCCACAATCCTCTGGGCTTCCTGTGGCGCTGGCTCTGGGCACCGTAACCTCCTTATAGTAGCCCTCCCTGTGTAGCTGGCGGCGGACCGTTCTGGCTGACACGCTGTGGCTCCGCCCAGCGTTCACGCTCTCCGTCACCTGAGCCAGCGTGGCGCTGCGGTTCTTCTTCACAAACTGCACCAGTGCCCGTGCGTCGTGCTCGCCTAATGAGCGCTGCCGCCCGCAGTTCCCCACACGGCTCACCGATGATTTCCCCTGCGTCTTGTACGCCGCTGTCACTTTTGTCACTGTTCCTATGGAGACGCCGGTAAGCTGGGCGGCCTTGGTGACTGAAACTCCCGCCATCCGAGCCCCAACAATGACGCCGCGCTCAAAGTCGCTCAGATCCCGACCTCGGACCATTAGGGCACCTACAAAAGGAATCACATCAGACCTGGTCATGGGGAACACCTGAGAGAACACATGCACCATCACCCTGTTCAGACCCACCTCTGAGAATCTGCTCCAGGTCTTCTTCTGGCTGTGTGGCCGTAGATTTTAAGGCGGAAGTGATAGAGCAGCTCTGAGGAGAAACAGAATATGATTCAAACCCAGCAAGCGTTATGTAAAACAAAACACTAAAAAGGATTACTAATACCACATTAAAATGCCTAAGGATCATCAGCAACAACCCTTCATAACCCTACACTGACAGTTCAGTAATACCACTTTAAACCACCAAAATCCTAAGGGACAGAAGCTGGAAATAAGTTAAAAACCACCGTAAATCAGTCACAGGTGCTACAACTTTTACAAAAATGAAAAGCTGAGTAATTCCACCTTCAAGAGGTACTTAACTGGATAAAGTTAAAGTGAAGCCGACAGAGGGACACTTCACTGAAGAGGTGGAGGCGGCTTCAGGTGAGGAGTAGAGAAAGGGGGAGGAGAAAGAGGGGCGTGAGGGGGGAGTTGTGAGGAAGAGGAGTAACTCCACACTAACGAGCTTACCTGGAGGCCAGCCTGCCGCCCTCTGACCTCTCTGCTCGGACTGCAGTCCTCTGTGTCCCGTTCTGTAACACACTGGAGGTTATTCAGACCTTTAACTCATCTCTGGCCCGCTCATCTCGCTCCTCCTCTCGGCTCCAGCTCCTTCTTTAGCTCCGTGTTCCAAACACAGCTTACACTCGGAGACGGTGTTAGCGCCGACCCACTCCGCCTTCGGCAGAACCGCTTCTCCTGCCCCAAAATGGCGGCCGAACTTTTGTCTTCTTCCTACTGGGCTTGTTCTGGTTGACCCACTGCACATGCGCATTCGTGTTTTCCAAACTGGGCCCGCCCACCACTTCCCGCTCTTTTATTTTTTAATGTTTTAAACTTTATTAATATCAAACATATAAAAAAATTACGATTCCCCTTTATAAATTATTTATTAAATATATAACTAATATACAAATGTTAGTAAATATATAATGTCACACTGTTTAAGTACACTTTTTTCATATTGCTTGGTCTTGTAATTTTCCCATAAAAACAGTTCATGCTTTGTGCATGTGTAATTAATTGTATATACAGGATACAGAGACAGTAAAAAACAATTATACACTCAGTAATAGCCAAAGGTAAATACAACATTCATGTAATCTATCATGAATTTTTTCCACTGAGTTATTTTTCCAGATAAATAATCCTGAAGCATGAAGATGAAGACTTATATGTGCATCAGGATAACATATACCTGATACACATAAAAAGCAACTAAACCCTGCTCTAAATTCAATCTACATCACAGTTTCAGCTCATATAAAATCTGTGTAATAACATTAAACAGTCCTATCCCGGACTGTCCGCTGAAGTCCATCGAGCAGGTTGGGGAGGAGAGGATGTTATCTAAGCTAACATCCATCATGGACAACACCTCCTACCCCCTGCATGAGACTGTACGAGCACTGAGCAGCTCGTTCAGCTGTAGACTTTTACACTCACAGTGTAAGAAGGAGCGCTACCGCAGGTCATTCTTACCAGCAGTTGTCAGACTCTATAACACAGTTTAACATCCTTTTGGTTATCTTACTAATCAGCTTGTTTGTTCACTGCACATTTTATACATATCTCTGTAAAATTTTTCTATACATATTTCTGTACATTGTTACCTGTATATACGAACTTCAGTTGCTTATGTATATAGGACCACGTTGTGTCTTCCTTTCATATTTTATATTCCCCTTGCTATAAGAGCCGTGTGACCCCCAAATTTCCCATCCGTGGGATAATAAAGGTTTTTTTTTCTATTCTATTCTCCATTTCTCCAGAAAAGACTGACTGTGTGAAACAAATGCGGCAGCTCAGAGCAGACACACAGCAGCATCATATTAAACAGTCATTCAGCATCATTTAAAGCATAAAAACACAAAAAATACACTGGTGTAAGCCCTTTCCCTTTTATCGTGGCAAAAACTTCTAAATAAAGACAGAGAGAGAAAAGTTGTATGTCCACCAGGGGGATCCACAGCTTCACTCTCAGGTCACCATCACTGATCCACCACCATGAACATCATCACAAACATATCTGACTGTGTCCTTCCTTGCTCCTTCTGCTGGTGGTCGTTGGCTGTGTCCCAATTAAGAGACCACACGCTTGAAGTACGCGCACTACGCTTATTACGTACGGTGCGTACTATAAGTACGAGAAGTGCGGAAGTGAGAGGCTTGTGAAATGGGACGGTCTAAACTTCGTCGCGCTGTTCAGGTTGCCTAGCAACCATGATACTAACCGGGAGAAACGTGTCATACAGCATTGTTTGACAGAAATGAAGGAGAAAAAAGTGTTTTTTTGGTCATTCAGTTTTGTCATGACATCACTTTGATTAGTTGAGTATCTGAGGCTGAGACCACGGGACTGTAAAACATGATTGTTGGGCTTCATTTCTGTACTGAACAGTCATTTAAGATTAGTTAGTAAATACCAATTAGCTAATGTTGTTCAAGAGACTAAAATCATCTCACTGTGGTAATGTAAATATAATATGGCCAATATTATACGTATTGTCAGATCATTATGATATATATATATATATATATATATATATATATATATATATATATATATATATATATATATATATATATATATATTCTATTCTAACTCTGTGTCAAAGATTCAAGTTGCAGTTATTTATATTTCCTGTCACCTTAAATCTTCACTCAAAGACAAGTATCTTTGACAGTGTATATAGAGATGTATATAAGAGACAAATATTGTTCTTTTAATATGTTGGCATTATTACATTTGGCTCAATGCTTCCATGCATGTGTAAAAAAAGCAAATGTGCGAGCTGTGATAACTGTTTCTGATAGAATGAAGAATAGACTGATATATTAAATATTCCTTTATTGGGTGAGAAAATCAGACCATGTCATAACTGCTTTAAGTCATACAGAATAGATATCAGAGCCTTAAACAGGCTGACTTCTGCTAAATGGGTCAAACTGGGCACAAAGTATCCAAACACATAACATCCTTATAGAATATGATGTAACACTATAGATCAACTTAGCTCAGAATATATGAAGCATATAAACAATTACAGCAATATGATGCAACAAACACAGCAGTGCTACTAATCCAAAATACTCAAAGCTTCATAGAACTGGAACAAACATTTATTTTTAGCTCCATTCTGCTGCTGATACATACTTTAGGTTTCTGAATATTACACTTGTTGCTGCCTTTCATAGTGTGTAACTTGAAGGCCCTGAGTACTTTCTCCCACACTGAAAACACTGGAATGATAAAATTATTTGAGCATTACCTAATAAGACCGATTCAGGACAGACAATTAGTGATTCTAAACTTTTCTAGCAGCCCTTCACAAACAGGGAACAGTCTGTCTATTCTCTCCATCTGTCAGCTGCTGCTGGCTCTTCCTCCTCCTCTTCCTCACACACTGCTGAGGTTGTCCTGGTGATCATCAGGGGTGCAAAGCCTCACAGATGATGTGCAGCAGTGTGTCCCTCAGTCTGTCCTCACTCTGGACACTTGCAGTTGTCACACATGGAAATCAAATGTGTGATAAGCTGCAGGATTCAAACACAAGTGTAACTTATTAATACATGTTCATACTTTTATTACACAATCAGAGAGAAAGAAACAGAGAGCGAGTGCAGGACAGACAGACAGGTGACAGTCTCAGGTGTATACACTGCTACAAAACAGCACAAGAGAAGGAGGATTTAGTATTTGTGTTATTACGAGTGCTAAACAAGAAGAGTTCCCAGATGGTACAGTGGACACATGTGTGACTCCTGTGATTAAAGCATCTTTCTTTCAGCTTAACGAGTGAACCGTCAGCTCGTTCAAACACACGTTAAAGTCCGTTTGGCTCGACACCACCGAACAGAGGCGGCAACATAACATAGCTAACATTAACAGTGCAGTGAATCCTGCTTGTGCCGTGATATTCAGGACTGCAAACCGAGCAGCATCACTGACTTTCAGCTTGTGTTGGGTGGATATATGACTGACTTTAATTATCCATAAAATCATCACATTCTCTGTAAGTTTAAGGTCAACTATTGAACGGTGTATATTTTAAAGTAAACATCACTAATGTCACATAACTCTGCTGACATGTGGCCAACAGTAATGTTTTAATGTTCTTCGTTATTAAACATTCGCACATAAATAACTGACATCATATTCAGTACTTACTTTTGACAGTTCACTCTTCGGCCGCTCCCTTCTGCCGTATTTTGCGGCAAAATTATCCACACCCACCGCCGCGCTATGAATTGTGGGATATATGGGACCACGAAGCGTGCACCGGACCGCGCTTCGTGGTCCCATATATCCCACCCGTGTACGTGTGGACATAGCCTGAATATACAAGATCACATTTCTGTAACAAACACATTAGTGAGGTATCTTCAGACTTTGCATCAGAGTCTTACACACTCAGGGAAAAATTCTGCCGAAGAAAACTTTAACTACTGTGATGGAAGTGGGAATGTTCCATGTAGTTTTGTTAATTTAATGAAAGCTTCATTTTACTCAGAATTGTTGCTTTATTGTTTATTGAAGGTGAAGAATGATATTTTTTGAGTGCTGATGCTGTTACTGATGATGATGATGACTTTTAAGCTTTCTGGGAGTTTTCAGTATCATCATGTTTGTTCAGCACTTTTTTAACTAAACCTGGAAGCAGCAGGTGAGCCACCTGTTGAAACCAGGCTGAAACACATCGAAACCTCAATCAGCCGTGGTCACATGACCTGGATGTTTTGAAACCTCAATGCTTCATAAACTCGATGACACAGCATGGAAATGGCAGCATGGAAACGGCAGGCGTGAGATCATAATTCCCATAATGAATATATTTTATCCATCTGCTTGTGAATTTGATCACCTAAACTTGTTTCTCAGCTATGAAATTTATTTATGTACTCCAGAAAAGGGCCAGTATAGGTTACCACCACTTCATCACACTGTGCAGGTTCGTAAATCATTACAGACATCCACACTTACTGTCACTGATCTGAGAACTGTCCAGCTCCATCTAACGCATAAACACTTTATGTTATCTACACTCAGCTGGAGTAGAGACCTGTGCACCACGTACCTGTGATCCACCTACACCTGGCCTCCAGGACTGTTTGTCTTTTTCAACCTCCGTATCTCATACTAGGCTCTAAACCAAACTATGACCTCTGCAGCTGTCAAAGAGTTTCAGTACTGATGCCTTACAGATAAACTGTGGGGTAAATAAAATGTCACTTTAGTTCAGTTAGAGTGAATTTATGCATTTAATCACAAAAAAGACAGTTTGCTTCAAATTTAACACTCACAAACTAACCAAACAGCGAGAGACTCTACCAAATGTCCTCTAAAAGTTATTCATTTAATGTCTCATGGATGTAAAGCTTTCAGTCTGCTTAACTTTAGCTCCCACTTGACAAGCAGAAAAGTTTGATTTATGGTGATCCACACCTCTGAATGAAACCATTCATTCAAAACAAAGCAACTAAGAGGGAAATAGACATAAAGCAAGGAATGGAGCAACACTGTACAGAGAGGGTGGTAATACACTTCCTAGTACTGCACGCATAATGTTGCACATTTTCACAAATCTGTTTCAGTGAGTATATTGCACATTAGTCGGTGATTTAATCCCATTGTACATTTGAGGTGAGATGAGGTATCGCTGTGTTATTTTAAGTGTTCAGTATTTTTTGTTTTGTTTTCCAACAGTCTGACTGTGGTGTGTTCAGTGTTGTGTGAGTATTTCACTGTTTGTGTTTTGCCATCAGTCTGACAGTTGTGGGGAAGAAGCTGTTAGACAACCTTCTGTGTGTGATGATACTGTCCTCTCTGTTGTGTCTCAGATTGTACGTACAGTTTTTGTGTCTGAGCAGAGGGTGAGCTGGATGGTGTGAGTCCCTGATAATTCTCTCTGATCTTTTTCAGCAGTGTTGTCTGTACGGAAAGTCGATGGAAGGAAGTTTTGTTCCTATGATCCTCTCTGCAGACTTTATGACTCTTTGCAGAGCTTTCCTCTCTGCCCGTGTGGTGTTTCCGTACCAGACAGTGATGCCTGCAGTGAGGAACCTCTCTATTAGTCCTCTGCAGTGTTGGTCAAGTTACTTGAAAAAGGTAATCAGTAACTAATTACTGATTACTTCCCCAAAAAAGTAATCCCGTTACTTTACTGATTACTTATTTTCAAAAGTAATTAATTACTTAGTTACTTAGTTACTTTTTAAAAACACGATTTACAACCTGAAGAGGTGATAAAGCGATAGATCTTTCAGCCCAATTCTACTTTTTCTACATAATCCATCATACAAAATGTAATCAAATGGAAAAGTCTCTTTTTTTAACTTGTTTCATCAGTTTTAATCTTTTAACTTTATGCATCAAGCAAAAATTTAATTATATGCAACATTCTCTGAGTTGAATAAATTAGTTTAACATTTAAACCTATTTTCTGCACATTCCAGCACATAAAATAAAATATTTTTTGTGTTTACACTCACTCTTTCAAATAGATGCAAGTAAAACACAGCAGAAAATAAATAAAGTCAAAGACTCAGCGGTCCTGTTGCTCTATTTTCACCTATTAAGCAGCACTGCGGTAGGTGGAGGTTTACCCTGGTGCAGGTGTGCCGCGGCCAGTTGAAGAATCCGCGACTTTCTCTGTGAGTTTCGCCCCATGAGTTGGGCAGGGATAGCTCAGTAGGTAAAGTGGTCGCCCCATGATCGGAAGGTCGGCGGTTCGAATCCACTTAACGGCTACCCTGAGGTACCCCTGAGCAAGGTACCGTCCCTACACACTGCTCCCCGGGCGCCTGCTTAGTGGGCTGCCCACTGCTTCACTGAGTGAATGGGTCAAATGCAGAGAAAAACAAGTAATTTCCCCATGGGGATCAATAAAGTATCCATTATTATTATTCCCATTACGTCATGGCGCACTCGGTGCTTGCTTGGAAGTTTAGGGTTTTTTTTCGCCGTAAAAAGAAGTTTTCTTCCCACACACAACGGACACTAATGTTTTTGTCACTTTTTATGAAATCAAACTCAAAGTAAGGTCAGTACTTCCACGCTTTAAACGCTGCACGCTCATACTCTCTCCCACAATCGATATGTGATCCATTGTTGATCTGCACACAGCTGTTGTAACTAACGGCGCACTCGCTTACGTCACTGTCGTGAGACATTCTTGCAAAAAATCACGGTTTTAGTAACGCAGTAACGCAGTGTTCCTACGGGGAAGTAACGGTAATCTAATTACCGTTTTTGCAATAGTAATCCCTTACTTTACTCGTTACTCGAAAAAAGTAATCAGATTACAGTAACGCGTTACTGCCCATCTCTGGTCCTCTGTAGGCCTGCGTGAGAGGGCAATGGTTCATGCCGGCTTTCCTGAGTAGCTGAATGTCCAGTATTAATTCCTTGGTCTTGTCTGTGTTGAGGATGAGGTTGTTTTCCTTGCCATAGAAAAGAACATTGTCTACCAGAGCCCTGTACCCAGATTTGGTACAGCTGAGAAGGCATTTTTGATGTTGCTGTAACAGTGATCCAGTGTTTTATTTCCCCTGGTGGGGAAGGTTACAAACTGATGCAGTTTGGGTTTTTATTTTCGTGCTCGCTGATCATGTCGTGCAGCTTTTTCAGTGCAACCTCCTCATTAGCAGATGGGGGTAATGTACACGGCACTCACAATGATGCACTGCAGTTCTCTGGGCAAATAAAAAGGCCTTAACCTCAGATTCAGAAATTCCACATTTTTAGGACAGGATTTGCTGGACGAGGGCGGCTGTTCCACCGCCACGGATCTTGCCGCTGTCCGTGGCGCTTCAATTCGCTCTGAAGACCGTGTAGCCCTCTGGTGTTATTGCCGTATCGGGTATCCTCTCCCCCAGCCAGGTTTCACAGGAACACAGTATGGACCACTCCTGAATTTCCTGAATGTCTTTTTCTGTGGAAATGTAAGCATGGAGTTCGGCCATTTTAAACTGAATGAAGGCGCTTTAAAAAAGAAAAAAACATTTAAAGGCATCTCTAGAAACTCCACAACCCATCTTTTAACTAGGGTGACCATATTTTGATTTCCAAAAAAGAGGACACTTAGCTCATTCATGAAGAACTTGTTTAAAGAAACATATTTAACATATTTAACATATTTAAACGATGCCTTCTCTGTGTGGTTAATGAATTGTGAAATAAAATATGTCATATAGGGTTTTACAAGTCAACAAGTGCAAAAAACAAACAAACTTCAAAACCTCTGGAATTAAATAATGGTACAGAAATAATGGCGCATCTGCATAAGAAAAATTACCAGTACTGGGACGGTATGAGGGCTGGACTGGAACAAAAAATTGACCGGGGCATTTTGACTAGAGACCGGCCCACCAGGTATTATAGGAAAAGCCATAAAGCCTTTGAATGAAAACAAATGCTGTTGTGATGTGATGTACACTGTCTTGTTGGTATATGTATGATTTCTATACGTTGTACATCAGATAAAAACTTTGGCTGTAAGATTCAGATAATTATTTATTAAAAGCTAGACATTTTAAATGCGAATAAGAAAGAAAAGTATTTCTTTGTGCCTCCCTTTTCCCTGTTAGTGCCCTACCTGGCCCCCTGGCAAAACTTTGCTAGACCCGCCCCTGCACAGTTACCAGCTGTCAGCTACTTAGAAAAGGATCCTGGTGTTATTTGTCTCTCAGAAACAGTTCATAACTTCCCTTCAACTCATTTGTGTCACCTAAAAGGTAAACCTGTTTCTCCATCACCTGTTCAGCTCTGCTGATTCAGTAAGGACATCTCCTGGTTTCATCTTCATGTTTCCCTCTCGCCACATATCCAAACCGATATCATATCACTATCATAACATCATAGCACCCACCCAGCTGTATAGAAACTCCGTCATGCTAGCTAGTACACAGTACGAGCTATTGTAACTGACTGTAAAAAGTCAGCACAACGAAAATTAACTCTACCTAAACTTGGTTTATATCTGACCCAGATAGACTGCAGGTCATAACTTCTCACCTGAAGTTCAGTTCACCTGATACTCGGACCGGCGGCCGCCTCGGGTCTCTGCTCCTCCTGCCTCCCCTTTCACTCATCCACCTGCTGGCCTCTGTGGAAGCTCCGCCATAGCCACCACCAAATAACTTAGTTATTTTTACACATCGGCCAGCATCTAGCCAATCCACCACCTTACATTGTTTATACCGTTACAACAACAACAACAACAAAACCATCGGCTGTAAAAACGAAAAATCACCATCGGCCCACCGGTGGCCAGTCCAGCTATGGTCGGTATGAGGAAAATTCTTTTTCAGTTCGTCTGAAAAGATGCACTTGCGCTTTGGGATCTTTTAAACATCATTAGGTGCGTTGCTGCGCGCTGTCAGTCCCGTCTGTCAGCGCAGAACAAACGCTCACAACGCAAACATGGGTCCTCTGTCGGAATACAGGAAAACCTCATACACATGTATATGAAGTAAAGACTGGATTACATAGACACTCACTGACCTTCAGCCACACATGAAAGTCCTTTATGGGGGAGGTAAAGTTTAGGGTGACCAACCGTCCTCTTTTCCCCGGACATGTCCACTTTTCACGTTCTGTCCGGGGCGTCCGGGGGGATTTTCGAGATGGATTGTACATGTTACCAATATAAAATAAATAAATGAAGTAAAGAACTGAGGATTGGAGTGGATTATTTTTATTTACATTCACAGCACTGATTAAAGCAGATTAAATAAGTTTACTCATTTAAAGATAGCGAGAGCAAAGCTGTTTCTCAATGTGTCCACCAGGTGGAGACACAGCTCCACCTGGTGCTGTGTAGTCTGGCGCTCCAGCAGTTGGAGCTTTTAGTGTGAAAGGCAAAGATAGGCCTTTTGGCACATGTGCAGATGCAGTTCACCTGGTGTGAGAGTGGAGCCAGCTGAGGTTAGAGAGCAAGGGAAGAAGAAGAAACTGAGCCTGTTGGATGGACATGGAGCTTTTACACAGGTGTGACGTGCAGCAGGTCCTTAGGTGTTCACTCCCAGCCTTGCTCAGCCTGTCTGCTCAGGTTCAAAGAGAGGTTGGAGAGCTCTCAGAGTTACCTGTGACAGGTGAGCATGAAGCTCAGGGACACAGACAGACTGACAGTAAGAAGCAGCAGTTTCTCACATTTGTGCGTTTCACTTCTTAACTAGTGATGTTCGATTCGTGAACGAATCGTTGAATACTCGAGAATCACTTGACAAGTGAATCATGATTCACAAGCCCAATTGACTCACTGACTCATCATTGTTGTTGTTAGCAAACTAATTCCATTAGTAGGAATATATCTAGCTTATAATTAAAATTGTGGGGGGAAAAAACAACAGCCAGTTTCGTAACAAAAGCATTTCTGCTCTGAACTGGAAGAAAAAACCCTGAGTAGAAGCTCACATCAAGAAAATAGCTCCTCGGTCAGAGTAGCATCGCGCTGCTAACATGCTAACAACACATTTGAGATACTCACCCCCTCCCTTCCTGTGCTGAATCGTAAGCATAAGCGAATCACTCAGGACTCGCTCACCCCCTCCCTCCTGTGCTGAATCATTTCTGATCTGGCATTGTCATGGATAAAATCATATCTTTCCGAAAGGAGTTTTTGTGTCAAGCTGGGGTTGGCCGCTTCCTCTGTGGCCCCTCTGCTTTGGGGTGTGCCCCAGGGATCTATCCTTGGGCCATTACTTTTCTCGCTGTATTTACTCCCCCTTGGTGCGATTTTTCGTAAACACGGAGTGTCATTTCATTTGTATGCCGATGACTGTCAGCTTTACTTACCTTTTAGTCATTTGGATACCTCCCCATGTCAATCACTGCTTGACTGTCTTAGCGATATTAAATTATGGATGGCAAATAATTTTTTGAATTTTAATGGTCGCAAAACGGAAGCAATTTTATATGGCCCGCATCGTTCTACTGATTCTCCAGATGTTGATTTTGGTGATTTGACCTCTCATCTGAAAAGTTCAGTCACTAATCTTGGTGTTAAACTTGATTCTGCGCTTACTTTTGAAGGTCATGTAAGTGGGGTGGTAAAATCAGCTTTTTATCACCTCAGACGCCTGTCGAAGGTTAAGCCTTTCCTTTCCAAACCCAATTTGGAAACTCTTATTCATGCTTTTATCACCTCACGTCTGGACTATTGTAATTCCCTTTTAATAGGGGTCGGGTCGGGCACCTTGTCACGCCTGCAGTTAGTGCAAAACGCGGCGGCGCGATTTTTAACCGGTAGTAGGAAATTCGATCACATCACTCCGGTTCTGGCTTCCTTGCATTGGCTTCCCATTGATTTTAGGGTTCGTTTTAAGGTCCTTTTATTGGTTTTTAAATCTTTAAATGGTCTGGCTCCTGTGTACTTATCTGACTTGCTGAAGCCACATGTTCCTCCACTCTCTCTTTTCTCCAGTGTGCTGATGTTTCTCCTGAAGCCTTCGTTACTCACTGTCTTTACTCGTCATTGGTTTTGGTGACGTTTGGTGATGTTGGTGCGTCTGTGTGACGTCACATGATACTAAAGCAGGAGAGGAGTTTAGTATCTTGGTTTAGAGAGGAACGGGAGATTAGCGGATGGATTAGCGTGGAGTCTGAAGTACTGGGTCATCGTGGTGAAGAGAGAGCTGTGGGTGAAAGATAACCTAATCATTCAGAGGGTCTCAAGGTAGAGCTGCCGCTCCTCCACATCAAAGGGAGGCAGTTGACTTTGTTCAGGCATCCGACTGGATGCTGCTCTGACTCCTCCTAGACGAGATTTTTCAGGTATGTCCTCCTTTGCAAAGTCTGTAGTGCAGATCCAAGACACACTGGAGAGATTATGTCTCTCAGCTGATTTAAGTGTGATCTAAGCTGGTGTGGGAAATCTACGTTGTAACATACGAAACCCCTTTTAACGCTACACTATAACCTTCCATGTCACTCATCCATTAAGGTCTGTGTCGACCCCACGTTACGTTTTTCTGAGATTACGTGTCAGGTAACCTCCCTCAGCATGGTCTCGATGCTTGCTGTTGTGTTTGTGTGTCTGTCAGTGAGCAGTGTGGTGCATGTGTGCGCCCCGGTTGGAGGTGAAGTCCTGCTGCAGTGCGTCTGCCCCGAGCTGCGGCGCCTGCCTCACAAAGTCGGTGTTTTCTGGAGGGACAGAGAGGACCGGACTGTGCTGGACATCATCCTCAGCAGCCCTTATGTTCGCTTCCAGCATCACCTGTTCAGAGGGCGAGTGCAGAGCTTTCCTCACACCTGTAACCAGGGAAACTTCTCCATCCTCCTGAAGCACCTGCAGCTGTCAGACAGCCGCAGCTACACCTGCTTCATCCCACAGCTGAAGCTCAAGGAGACTATCCAGCTCACTGTGTCAGGTTAGCTCCTCCTCCTCTCTGAGCATGTTCACAGCTTTGTTGTCGTGTCCCTCTGAGCTCCTCTGCTCTTTGCTCCTGATGCAGATCACTGCGTGTCTGAAGCTCAGAGAACTCCAGGACCTTCATCTGCAGACTCCAGCTTCACGGCAGGTTACCTTCATCTCACCACCAGCCTCACGCTCCTCATCTTCCTCCTACTGAATCCTTGATAGGAGCGAGGCCTCGAACACAGACTGAGCTGGACTCTTTCTTTATTTAAAGACTAAATACTTTTATGGTGGCCCCTAGAGACAAAGCACACTTTCACTCCACATTAAATGTAATAAATAAATCATATAATTACATTTAATGTGGAGTGAAAGTGAAAGCTTTGTAAATTTTCGCTATCTAGAAAGCGAAAATTTCCGAAGAAATTTTAAGTGTGCCTATGCTACTGCCAGATCAGTTGTCCAAAGACATCAGGATGTATGTATTTGGAGCAAAAAACTAACAGAAAAACTGAAACATATTTAGTAGAAATATGTACACATGAGAAATATCAATATTATTTCTTGGTTTTTCTCTTAAATAAATGGACTGGGGTGTAACAGCGACTTGCTTTGTTATGAAGGCCAAAGTGATGCTCAATGAGAACAGAAGAAGAAGACTCTAAAGACCACTGATCTGTTATTAATCTCTCACAGGTCAGAGTTGTTTCTTACAGGATCCAGCAGATGGCGATAATCCTCCAGAACACCAATTAAAAAAAGCATCTCGTACATGTTTGTTGTGTTTGGTTTTTGATATGATCACATGATGGCACCACGAGGCTGAAAGCTTAAACTTCAGCTCAGTGTGATCTCTGGTGAGATTTCAACTGCGTCACTTTTGTTTTTATAACGTAAAGAAATCAGATGTCTGAAAAGTCACTGAGAAAGATTTTAATGACATCCGTAAGTATTAAATTAAAGAAAAACAATTAACTTAAACTTTTGATTAAGACCTTCTGACACATTTAAATACTTTCACTCCCATTACAGTTAGTACCTGTAAAGTTTGGGTTGTGTTCAAAAGACTTTAAATCATCCTAACGTGTGTTTTAAAGAAAAGCTCTAGCTGAATTTTAGAACTATTTGCTAACAACACAATGAAAGAAGTAAAGGTGAATGATTCATTGTTGAAAACAGAAAAAAATGAATAAAAACAAAAGAGGGAGAGTTTTTTTTCCCCTACATTTTCCACTTTTACAGAACGCAAAAGCCAAATATTATTAGTACTAAGTAATAAACACTGTTTCTTGTTACTACTTTACAACTACATTCTAAAAATAAATATTAGGAAACTGTAAAAATTAAACAAGCTAATAAATAAACCATATAAAATACTGACAGATAAAATCTAAGGTATAAAAGTTGCGAGAACACACAAAGTGAAGTAAATCAGTGACAATGGAAGCAATACAACATTTGGATTAACTGATATGAGCAAAAAATGTCAAAATAGCTTCAAGTGTCTTGTTTTGGTTTGATAACAAAAAACCCCTTAAAATCAGTCAAGTTTTCCCCTCTTATAAATTGGTTCAGCTCTTTGTGCCACCTTTAAAGTTTCACACACATCTGAGGTTTGCATATTTGAGCTCCCATAAAGACCGCTTAAATGTAAAATATGTAGGTAAACATAAAGTCCTACCGGAATTGGCCCAATGAGGGAAAATAAAGGATGTTTCTACTTCTATTCTAAACCAAGTGAAGCTTAACGATTGTTTATAAGGTGCTCAGGCTGCCAGCCTTGAAGAGCACAAGCAGAGGGGCAGAGAGGAGAGAAAGGTGGTGTTTGGAGGTCGTCACTGCTGCACCACGAGTCGTAGGAGGCTCAGGATGTGGAGTCGTTATTTTAACAGCAGGTTTCACTGCAACACAAAAAAACCAATCATCAGTTTAATAAGAACTGAACATAAAGAAACACTAAGTTGTTTGATTTTAAGGAAGGAAGCCTAAATCTGAAAATTATGGGCATTCATATAGGAATCTCTGAAACATTGCTGCTGCTGATGTAAAAAAATAGAAACATTCAGCTACTTTGTTTCTGTACAGCTTGCAGATCACAGCAGATCACCCGCAGTGCGATCTCTGTCTGGTGCTAACACAGTAAAAAAAACACATCCTTTGACCATTAGTTCAGATGTTTCCTGTTTTTTCACTCTGCTTTTAACACTACTGCAGCTCTTTAGCTGAACCTCACACTCAAATACTGATCGACTGATGATCGGATCGATTAGAAACAAACAAAAACAAGCAAGAAAACATCTTTAAGCAGACTGAGTTTGATCACAAACTGAACAACAATCATACAAAACACCCACACCTGCTAAAGGATCATTTGGTTCCACTCATGAAAATTTAATCTGTTAACGTTTGTCCACCTTCCACATTTGCCTGCTGCTATGTCTTCAAATAGGATCTAATGTCTATTTTTTCTACATATGGTTACAAAAGAGCCAGAACAGTTTCTGTGGGATAGTCTTACATATGCTGCTGATTAACCCCTCCACTGTGCATTTAGTGGGAGGGGGAGTGGATTCATAAGGAGGCTTTTTGTGCAGCAGTCAACTCTTTGTGAGCTTGAGGCTTCATCGACACTTACTGTGAACAGTTTCTGCAGTAAATCAGACTTAAAAAGGAAACCTGTCCTGACTGTCTGACCTTCATCCATCCATTTCTACTCACTAATCACTGCAGCTTATCCTTTTCTGCTGCTGCTGCACAAACACTGAGGTGTTCCTAATGAAGTGCTCGTGCTGCCAAACTGACCTGTGACCTTCAGAGTCATCTTGGTCTGATAGTCCACTTTGGGGATGTTGCAATCGTACGGGCCGGCGTTGTCCGCCCTCAGGCCCTTTATGAGGATGGAGAGGTTTCCAGTCTTGTATTGGTCTGGGAAGCTGACCACACGACCTTTAAACTTTGGATCTATTTTATGCTCTTTGCTTTCGATGATGTCCAACACAACTTTGTCATCCTTGTCCCTCCAGAAGGCAGTGACCGGCTCGGACAGCTTTTCAGAGTAGACGCAGGGCAGCAGGACCTCACCACCGATGAAGTCGGTCCTCACAGACTGGCTGCTGGCTGCAGGACGACAGGACAGGTGAGTTACAGGTTACCTGTGCACAGCTTCACCACAGCTCTGTGCTTTAGCTCACTGTGTGCAAAGTGAAGAACTCAGCAAACCCTCTTGAATTTCTCTAAATGTGCAGAGAGGGCAGTTTCACAGGGTTTGTAAACATGAAGACATTCTTGATAAAACAATCTGGAAACCTCAATCTCGCACATTCTGTGCACTGAAAGCAGACAGGTGAGGTGGTTTTGTTAGATTTTGTTCTGGGCAAACCCAAATGGACGAGACCCTGGGGTAGACCCAGAACCTGCTGGGGAGATGATCGCATCTGTCCTGTAAACATCTCGAGATCCACCAGTAAGAACTGGATAGTGTGGCTTTGGAGCAGTATTTATAAAATCTCTCTATCATCATTATCTATGTTACAAAAAAGGACAATAAGGAAAATCCAAAACTTTGGTTAGAGAGATCATAATGAATGATTCTTAAAAATAAAAAAACACTTCAATTCACTCACCAATTCATTTTTAACTCCAAAAATATGTATAAAGCAATAAACAGCCAACTTCCTGATAATATCCTAAAATTGGTTTTTAAAATAGACGGGGGACACAGTTTGATGGAGGCAGTTATATTTAAACCATCCCTGTGTCCACACTACACTACAAACTGTCTCTTAATGTGGAGTAATGACAGGAAGCAATGTGGAACCAAGAAATATGTTTGTCTGTAGCACCAACCGTCTACACTTCTAGTCTATTTCTGATGTAATGTCCTTAACCAGTGTGTCAGACGACCACCCACCAGCATGCACAAGCTCTTTAATCTAATTTACATTTTTAGTGCTAAAATATAATGATTGATGTTAATAATATAGCTTTTAAATGTATCATTTTACAAAAAACGGGGAAAAAATAACTGCAGTAATATTATTTGATGCCACTGAGGGTTGAAATGCACACAGGAGGCATCAAGGGAGCCGGTGTTCCCTACAGCTTCACTAACTGACTTGTCTATATGTTTATGGGATTTATGTTCATGTTGATTACAAAGATCTGCAGAAAGGCTCCAGTTATTCTTCACTCTGTACATTGCTGTACATGCCTTGTATACTTTCTTCAGCTGAACTGTGTACATTCAGGAAATATAACTATAACTACTGAATCATGCAGACCGCTCAAACAGTAACAACATTATCATCACTGAAATGGATACAAACTGAACCATTTCAGACCTCCTATCACAGCCACTCCAAACCCAGTGGCTGTGATTGGAGGTCTGAGCTCCACACTGAGATCCACACCTGGGATCAAGTCTCAGATACAAGTCTCAGTAGTGGGAACTGAAAACAGGTCTGAGTAGGATAAATACAACAAAAGATCCTGCCTTCAAAAGTCCACCTTAAAAGCTCACAGACTCACTGAAATCTTTATTCTGTCCTCTAAAAAACTCAGAGCAGGACTTATCCCATCTCACAGCTGTCAGAGTCTCTGAGCTGGATGGACTCTGAGGTCCTCGTTTCTCCCCAATGAATCACAGTAAACAAATTTTAAAGCTTAGACTCACCCGAGCTGCACAGCAGACACAGCAACACCACCGAGCTGCAGAGAATCGACCACTGAGAGACGCACATGAAGGTGATTACGTCCTGCTGCTGATGTCAGATGCAAATTTAACTGCCAAAAGTATGAAAACACCCCCCTTCATTGTTTATGTACTCTGACAACCTTGGAGTCAGAATGGAACTATGTGGAACAGTAGAAGCTTCATCGCTGATGAGGAAATTTTCCTTTTCCTTGTTCTTTCTGTCACAGCCGTCTATGATAGACTGAAGTAACACCCGAGTGCTCTGTGCTGGTGGTTGGAGTGAAAAACCAGTGGAAAGGAAGCAGAGATGTGATTGACTCAGAGACGGTGGTGTGATTTTTTTTTCTTTCCATGTTTTTTGTCAGGCGTGTTTGTGTGCAGGAAACCTTTAAACACGTCTGAGGCTTGCTGTGAATTTACGTCACTGTTTATATTGTTTTGTTTACCTATGCTATTCTTCATAATGACATCATCAGACAGTTTATTATCTTGTAAATTTCCTATGACTTGTACAGTTTAGGCAACATTGTGCTACTGTATAGTTACATTGTATGTGTCATTTAATCCACAGTTTTTGGACTTTTGTTTATTTAAATATTCTGCTTGATTGTTTGTCTGTCTAACATCCACAGTTTTCAAGATATCGTATTGAAATATTGTGTGCTTATAGATACCAATAACAGCTTCAGCTGAGCTAATTCTGGTGAAAATCGGGTCAAAGTCACAGCAAATGTGAAAGTCAGTAAAACCCCTTTATCCACATTTTTTTTTATAGATTGCCTTAAAACGTAACAACAATACACTAGGCTTGGGGAACATTACCGGTAATAATCGTTTCACCCTGACCTGTATTGTTAGCGCCTAAGGTCAAAGTTCACCTTGAAAGGAATTTTCAAGAAAACATATTTAGTATAATATTAACAGGCATGGAAACAGCTGTACAACACACTTTTTATTTTTTCAATTTGACAACATCACAGTGACACCTTAACAGACTGATGTCATCATGTTGCCATAAAAAGATCATCAACGTTTTATTAAAACCCTTGTCCTTTTACCGGGTTGTGCTCTGTGACTTCTCTTGCTTTTTTTCTTGAGTTCTTGCTGGTTTAGTGTTTGAGTCTTCCCTCAGTATTGCATTCATGTGTCCGTGTTTCCTCCTTTATCTCACTTCCTGTCTTATTTTTACAGTTAGTTGCTTTGCTATTAGTTTTGCTTCCCTCGTGTTGTCCTCTGTGATTTAGGTAAGCTGTGTCTTGTTTCCCTGTTTGCCCTTCTATGTGTATAAATTGTGGTTAACTTCCACGAGTCTTTTGTCTGTTCTGCTTGCCCCACTGTGTTTTCAGGCTTTGTTTCAGTTTCAGTACTTACTTACAGACTTAAGGATGGCTGTCTTTACTTTCTCCAGATTCTCAGTCTTTTCTTCACTTTGCAGAAGAGTGACAGTGGAAGACATTTTTTGATCTTTGCAACCAGAACAAAATGAAAGCTGGAAAAAAATTCTATTTTTTACAGTTCACACAAAAAGTAATCTATAAGTTTTTTTCATTGTCATGTGACTCAGCAAACAGCAGAGATCTACAAGGGAAATGCATAGCATGGAAACAGAAGCAAGCCGAAAATACTGTGTATAGATGAATAAAGACAGAATGAGAGAACATCACACTCCTCAAATGCACTTTAAACACTGACAAACTATGAGCTGTGCTTGACATTTACAGCAGAAAACAGGAATTTAAAACATATTAAAATGAAACAGACTAAACCATAAATAACAACAGTATTTGGTCATCAACAAAACGGATTCCTTCAGGCATTAAATAGCATGTTAGATGGTGTAGTACCTTTATATTTTTGTAAAATAAATAATTCCAGAAGTTCAGACAGCAGCAGAGTTATGCAGGACTGGCCGTCATTATACAAAAACGAATGAACTAAAGTGTGTGAAGACATCTTCAATCTGAACAGAGCTGTGAGGACAAATACAGCTTTTCCCTCAAGCATCAACTCTGTGCACACACTTAAATCACAGATCACAGTGACTCCACTGCAACACACACAGTCAGGAGGATATTTTGCTGAGGAGACATTTCTATAAAGGTTTCAACAGGAAAGCAGAATAATAAGAACCACAACCAGAGTCAGAGGAGTCGTTGCATTGACAGCTCCTGCAACATAAACAGGATCCGGATCAGTCAGGTTAATATGAGTGACTCTTAAAGATTCTGCTGTGCATGACATGAGGCACAGCTGTGTGAGGGAGCTACAAACCTGACATGATGAGGTGAACTAAGCCCACCATTGAGATGAAGCAGTCGTAGGAGCCACTCTCTGACAGCTGGATGTTCTTCAGAATTATGGAGAAGTTTCCCTCTTTGTACTGATCAGGAAAACTCAGTATTCGACCTGTGAACATCTGGTCCTGATACTCAGCAGATAGCATGCCATCGATGACGTAAAACACAGGTTTGTCCTGTTTGTACCAGAAGAGAGGGGGAAGTTATTGGTGTAGACGCACGTCAGCAGGACATTTTCTCCCACCAAACCATGGACCGAACCACTCACTGTGACATATCAAACACAATAGTTGTACATACACTGACTTCACAGGCAGTCCAGCAGTGATGTAGGTGAGCTGCCTATCAAGAAAGACTAAACTGTGAAGTCGGAAGTAAGAGGAGGGTTACAAACCAGGACCTCACCTAGATCTGATCTTGAGTCTAAGAAGCAGGTGCAGTTCACTAAAACAACACTGTAGAGAAAAACAAATGTACAATATAAATCATCTGATAGGAAGGTCAAGCAATCATGCTTTCAACTGTAGCAAAAAGAACGTCCACAGAGCTCACAGTTTGAGTATAAGTGTAACAGTGTCACAGTTTGCGGGGCAAGCCATGTGTAAATTAAACAAATAAATAGTAGTGAATAAAATATTTTGATTCGCAAATCTCATTAACTCTTATTTTAATCACAATAGAATCCAGAAAATATATCAAAGGTTTAAACTGAGAAAATGAGCTTTAGTGCAGAGAAGCAGCGTTTCTGGATAATGTTCACATACAGCTTCTTCTCTCCACGATGATGAGTTTTAATGCTTTTGTGGAAGACCAGGGTAAGCTGTGTTCACAGACAGTGATTTCTGAAAGCGTTCCAATACTGATTTCTAACCATGTCATTTGGACAGAGTTTTCTTCAGATTCTCTGAATCTTTTGGCGATATTATGTACTGTGATAATAAATTTATACAAAATCCAATTTTTTCTATTAAATTTGATCCATGTAATTTTACATTCAGAAATCTTACGATATTGTTCCACAATTTGTAGATGCAGTTTGTTGCAGATTAGTGAACGCCTGCAGAAGATGCTCGTTTATATACCCAATCACTACCTCCCAGATACTGTCACTTAAGACTAGAAAAAACACAGTAACTAGAGAAATACAGTAAGTAAGATAATGCTTTGGCTCCTTGCTGTAATTAATAATTAACACTATAAAAACAGTGACTCTTAGCTGTAATTGTGTCTGACAGTGGGTAATAAAGCAAATTCACTCTGGAATGAATTGTTATTGATAGTAATTGGCACATCATTGAATTTAATTTCATGGAAACTGACTTTCACCATAAAACAGACACAATGCAGAGCAGTCCCAAAAGATGGCACAATAACATCATAATCTTTTGTCACATTTATGTTTTCAAGGATAATATACAATAGAGCGTTGCAAGAAAATGCCACACCCATCCAATACCAGGCTAGTGGAAAATTACAGGACTGGAAACCAGACCCAGTGCCAAATAAGGGAAAGACAAGTATATCACGGCTCCTCCGCAACATTTTAACTAATAATATTAATATTCGTGATGTGTTTTTACTGCTTCGGTGTTGTACCCTTTCTCTGTCTGGACCACTGGACAGAGAAGTCCATGGTCCCGTGCAAAACTTGAAACTTCAATCTTTTAATAATTTTTGAAAACGTATACTTTGAGTTTGCTCATCTTGTCTCACAAAAGAAAAGCTTTTTGTTACCAAAAGCTCTCAATAGAAATTCTTGTGAGTTATGATTCTTTTCCCCACACTGAGCCATTACAGCCAGTTTCAGGGTTCACCCACTTGCTGAATCAACTTTAACCCCTGACTGTACACATTTTCCTGTTTAGAGGCAAACTCACCCTCTACAATGTAGCAACAGGAAATAGAAATCTATTTTTAATTTCCTTCTTTTTCTTTATATTCAAGCTGAATTCAATTAAAATAAACAAATTAGACTTAAGTTTGTATTCCCATCTTCAAATGTTATTTTATTATTATGTTAAGACAGCACAAGCTTTGTACAAAATAGAAACGTCCTCCAAAGAGATACTTTTTACTTTCTTACTTTGAGTACATTTCAGAGCCTGCAATTTTTTTACTTTTACTTGAGTAAAATCAGTCCATCAGCTTTTACTGGAGTATTTTTTAACAGTACTATCTGCACTTCTATAGATTAACTAGGTACACAATGTCTGTACTTTTGCCAATTCTGCATTTTATTCAAAGCAGCTTTATCTATAAGTTGTTTCAGAATTTTTAAAAATGCTCCTCAAGGGTTCGGGTTAATGGGTTAAAAGAGCTCAAATAGGTAAAAACTAAGAAACAGCGAGTAAGTGGCGGTCAATGTTGAGTACAATAGCTAATGCTTCTGTCAGCTAAGGGCTTTTTATTTTTTATTTTTGATGAATCTTTTCATTGTTTTCTCACCTAACTCTCACAATCATTCTCATTCATCCATTCACAAACTCCAAACTTGTTAGTGCCTGTCATGCTTTTTTCTCTTTTTTTCTCTGCTTTGCTGGTGACTGTGACTATCCAAGTAAAACTTGAATACAGTTAATCTAAAATACACTTAGAAAGCATAGACATCTTACCAAGTTCACTGTCTTCCAGCACTCTCAGTAATGCCTCGCATAAAAAGAAAGATGGAATGGACTCAGTGCTGTTATCTCTAACAAGGAAGAGACCAATAGGATCATGGGGAAATAAAATGAACCATAAAATGTAAATGAAATGAAGAGGGACAGCCTACTATTCATGCTATAGCCATCACCTGGTGTTACAGCCGAACTGAGTGAACTGGTGAAATGAAATAAAGAACACCATTGTTGTTGTTTTTTGTAATTTTAGTTTCGTACATACTGCAGGTGTCTGGAAGTTTTGGTTGCCCTACCTAAGCATCTACCTAGCTAAAGCTAAGCAAACATAAAGGAAGTAACTTTTTTCAAGTAGCAGATAATTTGTAAAAGCAACGTTTCTATCAGTTAAAAAAAAAAAACATCAGTGAACACACAAACTGTGTGTGTGCAGTTTGTCATATGTCAGATATTGGGTGTGTGCATGTGACATCATGTTTTTTCATATTGTTACACATGCAGCTAAACAAACTGAGGTGAACTAACTATGTTATTTAAAGCTTGCATGGAAATCCTCTGCAAGTTAGTGCAGGATAAACAGGTTAGTTTGTTAGTTAGTTTGCTGCAAAATCAGCCTCTACAATAAAGACAACAGAAAATAGATATATATTTTATTTTCCTTCTTTTTCTTCACATTCAAGCTGATTATAATCAGAATTAGAAGTATTAAAAAAATATACTAAAGTTTGTATTCCCATCGACTGATATTATTGTATCATTATGTTAACATAGCACAAGGTTCAGTTAGCTTTGCACAAAAATAGATGCTCACTCAAAAGCAGAATTTGTCAGCCATGATCATATGACATTAAAGTATCCAGATTACAAATGCAATGTCGATGACTTTTGGGGTGACTGTGGGTTTGTGCTCCACCCCACGGCTGTATGTTTCCCGATTTATGAAATCCTGGAAACACCCCTGCTTATACCTTCTTTTTTCTCCAATTTCCCTTTATCTTTTTGTGTTTTAATAATTGAATATGTTCATTTTGTGTGATAAATATTTTGTGTGTGTGCATGCTTTCAGAGATATTGGGTTTCTGTTCACGGTCACTGCACTGATTGAAGGCAGAATAAATAACATGAAAACTTTCAACCTGGCAGCTGTGTAAGGTGAGCGATTCTCTAAAAGATACACGCAGACATCATCAAACTGGGGCTCTTGTAGAGATGTTACCCCAGAATTGATAGTTTCTCTTCATATCTTCATTTTTGCTCCATGGATAGATGATCCAATTTGTCTTGGCCTGAGGCAGGTGAACAAAAACAAAACTTTTGTCCAGCAGTACGACTGACTGTCCACTACTGGGAGTCTGATGTTTTGCTCACCAGGGTAGCAAGTCGGTCACGTGACTGTATACTGTATGATGAGATAAGTTCATATTGCTTGAATGTGTTGTTACAGTAAACAAGAGCAGAATAAATGAAAGCAAACTCAACAAAAACCTCTCAGCTTTGAAATGAAAATACACCAGAATGTATCAAAAATGAATCAGATGTGCAAATATCACATTATTATGAACAAGAGCAGCTTAAAGAACCCCCAGAAAACCCCGAAAGACATTTCAAAGAAATACATTTAAACTTCTTGAACATCACATTGTAATACCATGGCCCTTGTAACCCACTGTTTATTTCTGGCCACTAGCTCCCACAAGATTTGGGTTGGGTCCTGTAGGATGCCAGATGCCAATGCTGGGCTCTACCACAGAACTCCAGGTGTGTTTAACTCCTACTTCATATGCAAATTTCAGAGGTGAAATGAAACCCTGCCCTCCTACGTACACACTGGCAGTCTCAAAAAAATGATTAACGATTTTTTTTGCACTAGCAGCAGTAGTGAATGACAGTACCGACCAGTCTGTGTTGGAAACCGTGCTTCATTAAGAGTTAATGAGAAAGATCAGAAATGTGAGGTTTGTAGTGAGATGCAGGTGGCCCGGCATTGACTTGATGTCTCCAGATGAAGGTCCAGAAAAATTCGTCTCAGGTTTGGAGACACATTTATCTGCAATAAGATAAACCACATGAGGCAGTAGCTTTGATATCACTTCTTTTTCTTGCATCCTATACATCTTCTAATGATATAATGTGGCATAGGATTCAGAATGAAAAGAAACTTCTGAATTATTAATCCAAGCAGTTTTTCACACTGGGAAGATGCTTCTTTATTGACTGTAAGAACCAGAAGAGTTTTGAGTGCTATAAGATTATATGCTGTTTGTGGGGAGTGTGATCGGTAGGAGTTCTAATTTAACTGTATTGTTTGAGCACATTAACTAAACCACATGCCATAGATGGGAAAATGTTGCTTACATCGCTTCACTGAAATTGGATATTCTCCAACTATAAGATCTCTGACGGTTGTTTGACATCATTTATTATGCCTGCCTGGATGTTTTGTTTGACCACAGTGATACGAGCACACTGAGCTGTGGGAGGAGTCTGAGTGCGACCAACCTGACACAGTGACCTCGATGACCTTGAAGTCCATCTGTGGGATGATGCACTTATAGAAATTGCTGTCTGATATCTGGATGCTCTTCAGGAGGACAGAGACGTTTCCCTCTATGTACAGATGAGGAAAGCTCTGAACCTGCCCTCTAAAAGTCTGATGTTGAAAGCAAACATCTGTGTTGCCATCAGTGATGTCCAACAGGATTCTGCCTTCTCTGTCCTCCCAAAGAACCTCAAACCTCTGAGATAAACGCTGCAGCTCGGAGCAGATGCAGGGCAGCAGGACGTCATGTCCAGCCGGAGTGCAGACATCCAGAATGCTCACTGACAGATACACAATGTGTGTAACAGGAATAGGACGATATATAAAAGCATGGCTCAGTGTGAGCTACACATGAGATAATGTTTAGCAAAGCCCCTCACAGATCCCAGTCTGATCTCTCTGTTCTGAAAACATCAAACACACTGATCACTGCAGACGTCTGCGGGGGATTTAAACCCTTCCAGTGATTGAGAACGAAAAGGAACACAGAGGAAGACTCACCTTTGTCAAAGCTGATGATGAAGATGGTGAAGAGGACAGCGGGGCTGTAAAGCAAAGATATAATGTGTCAACACACGACTGCAAATATATCTCAGTGAGAGCAGGTGAACTACAGGCCTCTCCCCAGTCTCTGAATACTGCAGTTTGGCTGAACAGGGCACAGATACAGGCCACTTTAAACTCTCAGCAGACCACAGGTGAGGCAGCGTTTTAGCTGCAGACATTAAATTGGATATGTTTGAAAAGACCCGAGGAACTCACAGACAGCGCATACAAATAGAGAACAGGCTCTGGTGATTCTGCAACTTTGCAGTCACTGTGTTTTCCATGCTCCCCTCCGACTGCAGCTAGCTACAAAGTGATCAATCCTAGCTATTTTGTCAGCCTTCCTGGTGCTGCCCACTGAACTCACTGCATTTCCTGTGCAGCAGAGCCGCAGACCACACCCTGCAGCACACCCAAGGATTTGTGTGGCAGTTTCACTTTTTTTGCCATGAACGAACACAAATTATATTCTGACATCTTGAGATTACAACTAATTCAAAACTCTGCCATTCATTTGTCCCATTGGAGCTTAGTAAGGCATCATATGCCCCGTCGGATACTAATATCACACAAAGTTGCTTGACTGGGCAAAAATGGGCAACTCTTATAACCTGGTAGGAAACACAAAGAATAATAAATTTCAAGTGTTGAGTTTACAACAAAAGCCTCAATTGTGTCATTTATTACAGTAAATCACAACGAAAGAGCATTTTAAAAAAGGCATTTTAATAAGTTTTCAACCAGAAGTGGCTGTGATGTGGTACAACTGGATGCATATAATTATTATATTTCTACATATACAATTATAGTATTGATATATTTAAGCAGCTGAAGTTGGAGCAAAAAGTAAAAAAAAATAAAAGCATGCGAACTAGACAGAAATGGCCATCATAGAGGGTTAAATCATATTTGATCAGAGACTGAAGCTTTGAGCAACACCTAGTGGCCGTATGACACCGCCGCTCCAATACAAGCTTTGTAATTAAAGGTCCATCGTCCATGAACCACTGTTTTAAATCGTCTTCAGTGCAGAAAAATGCATGTGACCAAGGGCGTCACATGATTGGATCAACACTATCAAATGGTCCAAACCATTTGATAGTGTTACGTAACGTGTGAGATGCGTGTGAACGTGTTTTTGAAAGCAGGAGAAAAGAAACTAAAAACTGTTTCCACAGGCACGCCTTCTTCCAACCACTGCTTTACACAAGTTTATAGATCCATCTTTGCAAAACTGTATTTATATTATTTGCATAAGCCCAAGTTACAGCCAGCACTTTGTTACAGACACATTCTTCTGCTGTCTCCTATTTCACCACTAGATGTCATCATCATCATCATCATCATCGTTTATTTGTATAGCACTTTAAGAACACACCAGGCAGACCAAAGTGCTGAACAACACAGATCAAAACAACAACCAAATTAAAAATACCATAAAATCATTACAAACAATAAAATAAATAAGAAGGTGTCAGTTTCCTACAGAGTTAAAAGCCAGGGAATAAAAATAGGTTTTCAATCTGGACTTAAAGACCTGCACTGATGACGCTTGTCTAATTTGGAGGGGAAGGTTATTCCAGAGCATCGGAGCCGCAATTGAAAAGGCACGGTCTCCTCTGCATTTCAGCCGCGACTTAGGGACCGACAGCAGCAGCTGCTCAGCTGAACGGAGCGAGCGAGGAGGAACATGTGGCTTCAGCAAGTCAGTTAAGTACACAGGAGCCAGACCATTTAAAGATTTAAAAACCAATAAAAGGACCTTAAAACGAACCCTAAAATCAATGGGAAGCCAATGCAAGGAAGCCAGAACCGGAGTGATGTGATCGAATTTCCTACTACCGGTTAAAAATCGCGCCGCCGCGTTTTGCACTAACTGCAGGCGTGACAAGGTGCCCGACCCGACCCCTATTAAAAGGGAATTACAATAGTCCAGACGTGAGGTGATAAAAGCATGAATAAGAGTTTCCAAATTGGGTTTGGAAAGGAAAGGCTTAACCTTCGACAGGCGTCTGAGGTGATAAAAAGCTGATTTTACCACCCCACTTACATGACCTTCAAAAGTAAGCGCAGAATCAAGTTTAACACCAAGATTAGTGACTGAACTTTTCAGATGAGAGGTCAAATCACCAAAATCAACATCTGGAGAATCAGTAGAACGATGCAGGCCATATAAAATTGCTTCCGTTTTGCGACCATTAAAATTCAAAAAATTATTTGCCATCCATAATTTAATATCGCTAAGACAGTCAAGCAGTGATTGACATGGGGAGGTATCCAAATAACTAAAAGGTAAGTAAAGCTGACAGTCATCGGCATACAAATGAAATGACACTCCGTGTTTACGAAAAATCGCACCAAGGGGGAGTAAATACAGCGAGAAAAGTAATGGCCCAAGGATAGATCCCTGGGGCACACCCCAAAGCAGAGGGGCCACAGAGGAAGCGGCCAACCCCAGCTTGACACAAAAACTCCTTTCGGAAAGATATGATTTTATCCATGACAATGCCAGATCAGAAATTCCCACACAGTGATGTAAGCGGGAGATCAGCAGGTCGTGGTCCACTGTGTCAAATGCAGCTGTCATATCCAATAAGACAAGCACAGCATATTTACCACGATCAGTAGCAACAAGAATGTCATTCATAACTTTAACAAGAGCTGTCTCCGTACTGTGAAAGGGCTTAAAACCAGATTGGAAAATTTCAGACAATTGCGAGTCGCTCAAATAATCCAACAGTTGGGTATGTACAATCCTCTCCAAGATCTTGCTTAAAAAGGGAAGTTTGGAGATAGGTCTAAAATTTGACATAGTAGAACTATCAAGGCCAGGTTTCTTAAGTAAGGGGTGTATGACTGCATGTTTAAACCCACTAGGAACTTGACCAGTTAACAGACTAGTATTGATAATTTTCAGGATATAAGGTCCAAGGATGGGAAATACTTTTTGGAGAAAGCGGGGAGTAACAACATCATTTGGGGAGCCACAGGGCTTAGCATGTAGCACCAACTCCTCTAAGTCACGCAGAGAAATCGGTGCAAAAGCAGGGAATAAGCTTGAGCAAGGAGCATGCATGGCCGGATCAACAATAGGTGGAATCAGAGGCCTCAGGCTAGCAATCTTGTCCACAAAAAAGGTGATAAACTTATTGCACATAGCCTCAGAGGACGGCAAAAGGTTGTAACCCTCCAAGTTAAGTACAGAATTAATCGTATTGTATAAAACACGAGGGTTATGAGAGTTGGCCGAAATAAGTTGAGAAAAGTAGGAGTGTTTATCGGCCTTAACTGCCCTCTGATAAGTTTTCCAACTAATCTTTAGGGCTTCTAGGGAGACATGCAATCTGTCTTTTTTCCACTGTCTTTCACATTTCCTACATTGTCTTCTAATAGCTCGGGTATGATCTGTTAACCAAGGATTAGTCTTTGATTTACATTTTCTTACTCTCAAAGGGGCAACAACATCAAGCACAGATTTACAAGCAAAATCAAAATACAAAAGTAGGTCATCTGCAGTGGGCAACTCAGGGGCATAAGACATTAATTTGTCAAACAGTATAGAAAACCGTTCGGCAGAATCAGAGCCAAAGGCACGATAACATCGAGCAGGTGCAGTCTGATTTGCAAAAGCGTTAGAAGGAGCAATATCAAATAAGATAGGCATATGATCAGAAAATACTGCATCTTCAACCCGTACATTGCAAACAGATAAACCATGAGATAAAACTAAGTCCAGTGTGTGACCACGTTCTTGAGTGGCACCACTAACAAATTGGACAAAATTAAAAGAGTTCACTAAGTCCAGAAAGTCCTTGGCCAGGGGCTTCCCCGGACAGCAAACGTGAATATTAAAATCACCAAGCAGGAGGATCTGGTCATATCGTGATGCACAATCTGCAAGAAACTCGGAGAACTCTGATAAGAACACCTTGTTATATTTCGGCGGGCGATAAACAATCGCACATAACAACGAAGGCGAGTGGCCCAGTTTACATAAACAGAGTTCAAAGCTGGTGTAGCGAGACGAAGGGAAAAGCTGCTTCAAGTCCAAGTGAGCCTTAAAAACAACAGCAAGCCCTCCTCCGCGACCAGAAGCTCTCGGAACATTAAAAAAGGTACAGTCAGCGGGTACTAGTTCAATGAAAGCGCTTAACTCACCGGGAGATATCCAGGTTTCAGTCAAGAAGAGTAAATCCAGAACACGAGAGAGAAAAAAATCCTTCAATATGAAGGTCTTGTTGACCACCGACCTGGTATTTATTAGACCCAGCCTGAGAGGGACTGGGTCCAAAACTTCCGAGGTATTAGCAACCAGATCCACCGGTCGAAGATTTTTCTTGTCAACTCCGCGCCAGCGCATATGCCGTAGAGGAGAGAGTTTTGCTGGACCATTTTCGAAAGACCCAACAACAGGAACCAGCCAGGAGTCCACCGGATCCAAGGCACGCAATGGCACCAATAGTTGCGGACAAAAGCGGCGGATGCAGCGGAGCTCATGGGGAAAATGAGCAATCCAGGATTTCAGCTTCACAAGACGACCTCCACGGTTACCCCGTCTCCTACGTCGCTTCCGCAGATCCGGTGACGGTGGTAGGGAACGCCAGTACGGTGGTATTGGTGACGGTGGTAGGGAACGCCAGTACGGTGGTATTGGTTCCAGATAGGGAGGAAAAAAGCCTTGGTTGTCATATTCAGGCCGGTCAGACATCCGGATGGATAAACCTATTTCCAATAATGTCTGGCGATCATAGGAAAAAGTACAACACACATGTAACACAAAGTTAACTAAAAACAATAAAACAAAACAAATAAAGGAGAGCGATAGACGGCGTGCCGAACACACAGGCGCCATCTTTATGATAGTAAAGATGTCGCTGAAACTGAGCTTTGAATGAATGAAGTGGTTCAATACTGGTGCATTTCTTCATTTGGGCATCACAAGTTACACCCAAAGCCATCAAGCTGCTGTTGAACTCCAAGTTTAAGGAACACGTATCCCCAACAATATGTCACTGCTGCACCACTAACTTATCCAAAGAGTGTCCATCAGTCTTGAACAAGCTCTGCTTCTGCCCTGTGCTCTGCTACTGGCACTATAGTCTCCAGCACATCAGTCCATCCACACAGAGCCACAGCCCTGAGCTTCGAATGTGGTGGAGGAAACCACGCAGAGAGCTGGCTCCAGGCTGGAAGACTGTGCTGAAACTAAAAGAGTGCTTGTGATCAAAATAAAGCCTTTTAGCACGCCAAGTGTACGCTGTGTGCATCCAGTCTCTTCACAGTGACAAAAGCATCATTTGCTGCTGGCTGACTGTCTACAGTCATAGACACAGTGACCTCAGTCCCTCCCCTCTGTACAATCTCCTTGTTGTTGTGTTCCACTTAAAATGTGTAAACATTAACGCAAGCGGGCTTCAACTATTTCAGAGCTGCTGCTGTGATTTCAGTCAAATCGAATCTTTTGATGTTTGGTTTTAGTCTTTTTCATTATTAGTGCATTTATAGCAAATGCCAGAACCCAGACTTAAGAAGCAGCATCAAGCTTGTGATAACAAATGTTTACCTAATTATAAAAAAAACCAAGAGACCAAAGGTGTAATAACAGCTGTGTATTGTCTTTTATATCTGTAGAAAGTATTTAAACCCAGGGCTTTTCCGGTTCAGGAGAGACTGCTGGTCGTTTGTTCTGCGATGGCTGCTCTCGCCAAGCTTGGTTATGTTTTTTTAAATTTTTTATTAAAGGATAATAGCTACTACTCACCGTTTGTCTCCAAACTTTATTAAATGAAAACTTCCACAACACTATAAAACAGCAGGGCTGGAATGCATTGTGCAGACATAATTTTTGCAGTCCGACTTCTGCATATTGTAGCGTCAACATGGAAGACATCCGCATCACATTGTTAAGGAGAGACGAGTGTAAGAGGAAGTGTATCAGAGCATCAGTCAGCTGCTTCAGGTCCAGCAGGAGGCGAGGAATCAGAGAAAAACTCAGAGTTTGTTGCAGAAGACCTGGCAGTGAGCAGGTGAGGTTCACAGAGTCTATTGCCATGGTAACTGACTCAGAGTTAAGTAAATTCTCATTCTGGAACAGAAAACCTCAGTGTCCCTGATCTCAGGATTAACAAAGTTGTTAACTACACCTGCTTCCAGCCCAGATTAACAGATTAACTGATTGGTTGACAAGCATCTTTTTTTGTTGTTTTTCAAAGAAAGATAACTCCATCTCCACCTTCACAAAATCATCCTGGTCACAAAAGATAAATTCAAACAAAAGAGGATCCAGTTATGTTCTCTGAGGGACACCTTGAGAAAAGTTTCTTACTACATGTTCCACTTTAACAGTACAGAAAAGCCAAATATTATTTGTTCTAACTACCAAAACAGTGTCTTGATGCATGCTCAATCGTTTATACTGCACTAAACTGCCCAGTATTTTTGTGCAACATTTGAATAACACAAAGTTAGTCTATTTAGTTTGGTTTTCAGGATGTTTCACAATAAAAAAAAAAACATAATTTATTAAAACACACCAAATCCAATATGTGATTACAAATTATTACATCAGACATTTAAATGTACAGTCTTTACCTTTAAATCTAACCTCTCTTCTTTCTCTCCTGTCCTCTTTCTTATCTTATCTTATCTTGTCTTTTTCCATCTCTGAGTGAAGTTAGCGCATTCTTTTTTCGCCCTGTGAAATACAGCAGCTGGACCTTTAGCTAACGACACACTGTGAGACAAATTGAAATCAAACAATTTGTGTGTTTGCTGATGTTTGTTAATCTGATAGAAACACTGTAGAAATTTTGAATCGTGGAGAAACGTTACTCCCTTTATGATTATTCCTATTCTGTAGCATTAGCTAGATGCTGAGTACAACTTTGGGACACCTGCACTGTTTCCGGCCCACTTTAACCCCCGAGTATACAGCTATTGATGATACTGTTGAAAGAAAAGTAAGGAGTCTGTTTTAAAAATGTGAGGAGTAGAAAATACAAATATTTGTTTAAAAATGTAGGAAGTAAAAGTCAGAAGTTAGAAAAATAAATATTCCTGTAAAGTACAGATACCTAAAAACTCTACCTAAGTACAGTAACAAAGTAATTACGTCCCACCTCTGGTTGCTGGTACTGCTGTTCACGCACCGACAGCTAACGTGTTTGTTACTTTGACACATTTGCTGCATCTATTTTTAGTTTTTTTTTTTTTATTGTTTTCTCTCAGCTTCTCATCTCCACTTTTAGTCACTTCTTCCACACTACATTTTTCTAGCTGAGTGAGCGCACAGCAAAGTTAGGCAAGGGACATTACATTAAAAGATGTGACTGAAAATGAACAAATGGGCTGTTGTCCATCCTTGTATTGTGGGTGCATAGCAGCACTTCAAGCCGGCCCGTTGGCCCACTGGGAAATGCCAGATTACCAGTCCAGCCCTGGCATTAACTTTAAAGAGCAGAAAAGCACAAACAGAGGAGCAGAGAGGAGAACCAGGTGGTGGCTGAAGGAGGTTACTGTTGCACCATGTGATGTGGGTTTCTCTGCAACACAAAATACAAAACATAATTTTAATAAGAGTTGACAGTATGAAAAAAACAAACCAAAAAAACATAAATTATTATTTTTTCTTTCAAGGAAGAAAACCTGAACTTGTGATCCTCATTTAGACTGAAACCAGCTACAAGAAGCACATCCTCTTAGTGGTACAGTAAATTAACCATGCATTCTAGTGAGTCAGTAAGCTCTCGATGATCTGTTTCCTGTTTGATCCAATTGGTTTTTAACATTACTGCTGCTTCTAGAAATAAACCTGACACTGAAATACAGGAATATAATTTGTGAGTTGATCAGAAACAAGCAATAGATCATCTTTAAACACAAGGACCAATTATACAAAACACCCACAAGAAGTTCTGTCTGCTGTTCTGTCATCTGATGCCACAGGTGTAAGCAGTCGTTCCGGTGTAGCACATTTAATCTATTGATGTTTGTCTGTATTCCACCTTCCTAATAAGGTGCTCGTGCTGCTGAACTGACCTGTGACATTCAGAGTCATCTTGGCCTGATAGTCCACTTTGGGGATGTCGCACTCGTATGGGCCGGCATCGTCCATCCTCAGATCCTTTATGAGGATGGAAAGGTTTCCGTTCTTGTAATAGTCTGGGAAGCTGAACACTCGACCTGTGAACTTTGCATCTATTTTATCCTGTCTGCTGTTGATGATGTCCAATACAACTTTGTCATCCTTGTCCCTCCAGAAGGCAGTGACCGGCTCGGACAGCTGGTTAGAGCAGATGCAAGGCAGGAGGACCTCATCCCCGATGAAGCCAGTCCTCACAGACTGGCTGCTGCCTGCAGGACAACAGGACAGGTGAGTAACAGGTTACCTGTGCACAGCTCCACCACAGCTCTTTGGTTTAGCACATTTGGTGACCTCAGTAACACAGCAGAATCAACACTTACTGGATGCTCTTCTGCTGGAGGACAAAGTAAAAAACTCAGCAAAAACTCGTGAATTTCTCCAAACATAGAGAGGCCTGTCACTTTTTACTATCATTAAAATCCTCCACATAATGATGAAAAGACTTGAGCTCCAATCCTGGATGCTGGCTTTTCCATTGCTGCTGCACTGCCTAATGAATACTCAGTGCTGTGATGAATCTGAATGGCTGTGAGTGAGTGACCTAAAAACATCAACACCTCATTGCAAAAGTCATTCACTCAAACAGAAGCAGTTCTTTACTGCTATCCCTGCTCAGCTCTAAATCTTTGTTGTTGGACTTTAAACGGCCTCAAAGACTGCAGACTACGAACACATTTTTCAAACTTGAATCGAAGTCCTTCAAAGTTCCTCCTACGCCTTGATTTTCAGACTTGACTTCATTGTAACTGAAATCTATACAGATTCTTTCATTATATTTTTATTATAAACTGAATTATTTGTAAACAGTATAGATGAGGTACACTACATTCCCCAAAGTATTCAATTGTCTGCCTTGACATATGAAGTTGAGTGACAGCCCATTCCTAATCCATTTAACATTCTGTCATTGTCCTGGATCTGAGCGACCCAGGGTCCCTGAGCAGTTATGGACATGTGTATTTTTGGTGCTGCTGTCCCTCGTCTTCCTGGTTTGTGTCTGTGTGTGCGTGTCTGTGTGTACTGAGCACTGGTCTACAGGAGTCTTCAGGCCTGCACTGACAGAGGAGAAGACAGGGAGCGGGAGTCGGGAACACACTGGGGATTTATCATTGTGTATTAGTTACGACACTGTAAATAAACGCACTGCTTGCATTGAAGAGTTCTGCATTTTGGGTCCTACTTCCCCACACACCCACAGTTGGCCAGTGCTAATTGTGACACATTCAATTCAATGTTTTTTTTTATATTGCACTAAATCAATACAACAGTTACCTTAAGGTGCTTAATATTGTAAAGCTAAGACACTTGAATGATACAGAGAAAAGCCCAACAATCAGACAACTCCCTATGAGCAACTACTTTGGCAACAGTGGGAAGGAAAAACTCCCTTTTAACAGGAAGAAACTTTCAACAGAACCAGGCACAGGGAGAGACAGCCGTCAGCTGTGACTGGTTGGGGATGAGAGGAAGGAGACAGGACAAAAAGACCTGCTGTGGAAGAAAGACAAAGATGAACATTTCATAGAGCCGTAAGGACCCCACGGACCAATGGATGAAATCAAATGTAATGTCCTTTTCTGCTGGACAAAACAGATATAATGCACTCAGGCACACAAACATATACATCAGCGATTCTTGGCCACCTTGCAGCCTCTTTATTCTGTGCATCACAGTATCAACAGATGCCTTGATCAGCTCTGCTTTTCACTTACATGCAAGTACATACTCACAAAACTGGATCTAAATGCTCTGCTGCTCACAAAGGAAACAAAAACTAGTTCCTTTTTCTGAATTTAGAGAAATAAAATTTTTCACTCTCCGATCTCTGTTTCTTACTGCTGTAGATGTGCGTTCATCCATATATCTTTTTCTGCTTATCCTGGGCTGGACCGTGGGCACAAAACCCTAAGCAGAGAACCCCAGACCTCCCTCTCCCCAGCCACCTCTTGCAGCTTGTCAGGGGGAACACCAAGGTGTTCCCAGGACATGCTGGAGAGATAATTTCTCCAGTGTGTCTTGGGTCTGCCCCGGGGCCTCCTATCAGATGCCCAAACCACCTCAACTTGCTCCATTCAGTGTGGAGATAGTTCATCCACTCCATGTTTAAAAGAAAGGCCAGCTACCCTTCAAAGAGTAAGCTGATTTTTGCCGCTTGTGTCCAGAATTTCGTTCTTTCAGCCAATAACCAAAGCTCATTAAATAGTTCAGGGTAAGGACATAGGTTGAATTGAGTGCTTCGCTTTTATGCTAAGCTCTTCACCACGATGGACCGGTACAGTGTCCGCATCACTGAACCTGCGCCAATCCGTCTGTTGATCTCCAGCTCCCCCTCACTCATTTACAAAACCCAGAAATACTTAAACTCCTCCATGTGGAGGTTCTGATTCTCATTCCTGCTGTGTCACACTGCAAATCGCTCCCAACAATACCCTGAGTTGAAGTCCTGGTGCTGTACATGTTTTTGTTTTTTATGTATATATTAAAGAGAAATCACAATCAGACAAGGTGTTTACATTCAGAAAATAACTATAATGTGATCAGTGGAAACTACTGAATCATTAAGGCTGCTTTCTAATGCACAGTAATGGACCTATAGTTCCACACAGATGTTGTTTGTGCATGTTTCCCCTGTTTGCTCGGAAGAACCTGGCCTGATGCAATGACATGAGTCAAAGCATCAACAACATTATCATCACTGAAGTAAAGAAAACAGTAAACTAAAATTAGAAAACCCTGTGTGGCAACTGAAGAGAAAAAAATCCCCATCTAAACCCAAAGAAAAACAAGTTGAAAACCATAATTACAGCAGAGATTACAGGGCTGATCTTCACCCACAGATCCAGACCTCTAATTACAGCTGAGAGCGCTACAGTAGCATGTGGAGGTTTACTCGGCTGGTTTCAACAGGCATGCCTCAGATACCAGTGGTAGGAACTAAAACTGAGATAAAAAAAAACAAAAAAACCTGCAGACAAATTGAAGTATTCTGTCCTCTAAATTAGGTACAACAAATAGAATAGAATAAAGCCCAACACCCTCACACCTGGTGATCTTTGCTCAACATTCTCCCCCCATGAATCACAGCACTTATATCAGAGAGTGTGTACTAATCTCACCTCACAGCTGTCAGAGTCTGTGAGCTGGAAGGACTCTGAGGTCGTTGTTTCTCCCGATGAATCACAGTAAACAGGTTTTAAAATATAGTCTCACCTGAGATCAGACTGCACAGCAGACACAGCAGCATCACCGAGCTGCAGAGAGGCGAGCACCGACAGACACTTCTGAGGATGACCATACTTCTTGCTGCTGGTGTCACAACTGAGAGAAAAATGGATCCTCCCCGAGATGAGCTGTGATACCCAGCAGGGCTGTCCTGCCTTACTTTACTTATTTATTTTGTTTATCTGTCTGGTCTCCGCCCATAACCACGGCTGCGTCTTAAAACCAATGCTGGGAGATGACAGAACTTCAGTTGTAAAAAATGCTAGCCAAGTGCCCATTGCTATTTAAAAAATGCAATCTTTCTCAGCAGCTTCTGGATTCTTATTCAATCTGAAGAAGTGCTAACTTTTTCACCCCGTAACCCGTTAACACTCAGGGCTGGATCTACATGGGTGGCTTGGGGTGGCATGTGCCAACCTAAAATAATCTCTTGCCACCCTAGTTTTGTATATGACAATTTATTTATTAAAATAAGCCAGCATTAACAATGTCACCCTAGCTACAATTTATATTGAATATAAACTCTAAAACTGAATATATTGCATTGTGTTAAAATCCACAGTTAAAAATGATTCAGCCCATAGCGCAGACCGGCTTTATTTCCTGTTGTCAGCAGCAACCAATGCCTATGAGTGCCTGTGGTCTACAGCAATCTCCTGTGGACATTTTGAAAGTTACTCCGCGCTGGCCACCCGTCCTGATTTACTGGGACCAGAACTAAGGGTACAATGATCAGGTGATCTTTTTTATTGAATAAAAAAGATGTATAAATACATAAAATTACCGCTATACTACATTTTTATGTAATAATTAAACATCTCCATCATTAGCATGTATGCAGTGGGTCCTCCTTGTGGCAGAACAAAAGAAAACTGCACAGAAATGTTTAGTCTTATTTAGTTTTAGTCGGGTTTTTATTAAGAATGATAGATGAACCTGCAATATCACACTTAGCGACACAACAAAGGTAAATTCTAAAAAACAACCACAGACGGAGGAAAAGAAAAAAAAAACCTACACAGGCTACTTTTTCCTACATTTCCCACAATGCATCCAGATGTATGTATCAGGTATCAGTTCAATTCCTTGGATTTGTTAGTCTGCCTGTCAATAGATCCTGTTTCTTGGTTTCTCTTTTACTTTTACTGATTTCAGTTTGTGTGCTGGAGGAGGAAAATAGTGTAACAGTCTGCAGCGTAGAGATGGACATAAATTTTATTTTTTATAAAAGGACGAGAACACGATGGTAAAGTGCAAACTCTGTTCAGAACAGAAACGACTGCTTTCTGATGCTAACACAGCTTTGGAGCTTTGCAGCCATGCTAACACATGCTAACGCTAAGCTAGCTAAGAACCCAGAGTGTTGATAAAGCTTAATGAACGCTGACCCCAGTCCAGCAGCCAGACCCCGAACTTCAACAGGTAACAAACCTATGAGCGGTCTGGCTGCAGCGTCCATTTCAACCCGTTTGTGTTGATACAGTAAAATCATCGTGGCAATCGCATTAAAGTCTCTTTGTGTTGTTTTTCATCTTTGCTTTGTGCTGTTGGTTTTGTGTTTACCTCAATCATATATCAACTAAACAAAGTAACAAAGAAAACTTATGGAAATGAAACATTTTGCGAACAATCCGTTGCTCAGCATCAGACAAATGACGAGCAGAATTATTCTAGTGAACTAAAACTAAAAACAGGAGATGGCAAAATTACAAACTTTCTTTACTTAAGTAGAAGTGCAAATGCCTGTGATATAAAATACTCCAGTAAAAGTTAAAATACTGAAGAAACTTTTTTTTACACAAGTAGACAAGTAACTCTGAAATGTACTCAAAGTAAGAAAGTATAAAGAATTGAATTGAAGAACAATTCTACTAAATTCTACTTCACTGTTGTACGAAGGTCACTCTATTAATATATTAACATAGCTACTAAAGTGCCGCTTAATGGTTGTTTATAAAGTGCTCAAACTGTGAGTGTTCAGGATATTTTGTACTTATTTGAATCAGAAACAACAGTTGCAGGAAATATAAAACACAGCAGATCAGAGATATCAATTATTTATTAATAAAGGCAATTTAAACAAGACAATACTTTAAGGTGTAATTGAGCTAAACCCGACTTAAGTTTGAACCTGTGTTTACTGTAAAGAACAGAAGAGCACAAACAGAGCAGAGAGGAGAACCAGGAGGTGGTGGTTGGAGCATGTTACAGCTGCACCACTAATCGTAGCAAGGTCAGGATGTGGAGTTGTTATTTTAATAACACCAGGTTTTTCTGCAACACAAAAAAGTTCCAGTTTAATCAGAGCTGAACATGTAAAGAAACACTGAAACACCGAACTGGTGAAGATCATTTGGACTGAAACCTGCCAGAAGGAGCGTATTCTCTTATCTCCACAACAGAATAACTGTTCATTATAGTCAGTGTTTGAGCTGTAGATGGGCTGTTTCCTGTTTGATCCACTCTGTTTTTAACACTACTGCTGCTTCTTGAAATATACCTGGCACTGAAATACTGAAATAAAAAATGTGGGCAGACAGGAAACAGGAAAAAACAAGGAAGAAAACATCTTTAAACTGAAGGAATTGAATCAAACTGGAGAAAAATCATACAAAACACCCACACGAAGTTCTGTCTGCTTCTGATGCCACGAGTGTAGCTAATTATTCCACTAAGGAATATTCAAGCCACTGATTTTGTCAGTATTCCATCTTTGCATCAAGACACCTATCAAAAAGGACCCAGTGTTTGCTTGTCTACATATGGCTAAAAAGAAGACTCAGAATAATTTTATGAGACAGTTTGGAACAATTTGTTATGAATCCAAATAAAGATATGAGCTGGATTAAGGCTTAAAATTCATTTAAGGAAAAAAGCACAGCTCACAGAATATTGTTCTTTTTCTTGTGGTGCTGCTCTTGCTTCCAGATGCAAATTTCCACTGAATTAAAAAGTCATGTTAAATAAAAGGAGTTAAAATGGTAAGAAAGATGGTCGAAGTTCACAGGTTTCAGTGCAGTTTTCATCTTTGTTAGTGTGATCAACCCAGCTAGCTTCAGTAGGATTTGGTGTTTACTGATCCTGCATGACTTGAAGGGCTTAGTGTGGACTGTAACATCTGACTTTTATTGCTTAAATGTGCTGCAAATAAAAATTAATGTGAACCAAGAACACCTGATTTGAACACTCACTCCAACTCACTGATGACTGCAGCGTGGTCCTTTTCTGCACTTTTCAAAGACCCCTGAGCTGCTGCTGCACAAACACTGAGGTGTTCCTAATAAGGTGCTCATGCTGCTGAACTGACCTGTGACTTTCAGAGTCATCTTGGCCTGATAGTCCACTTTGGGGATGTCGCAGTCATACGGGCCGGCGTCGTCCGCCCTCAGGCCCTTTATGAGGATGGAGAGGTTTCCAGTCTTGTAATGGTTTGGGAAGCTGAACACGCGACCTCTGAACTTTGGATCCATTTTATCCTCTTTGCCGTTGATGATATCCAACACAATTTTGTCATCCTTGTCCCTCCAGAAGGCGGTGACCGGCTCAGACAGCTGTTCAGAGTAGACACAGGGCAGGAGGACCTCATCTCCAATGAAGCCGGTCCTCACAGACTGGCTGCTGCCTGCAAGATGACAGGACAGGTGAGTTACAGGTTACCTGTGCACAGCTTCACCACAGCTCTGTGCTTTAGCTCACTGTGTGCAAAGTCTAGTAGAAAATGTGAATGTAGTATTACTACTGCGACCATCACTAAAACAAACCAGCTAACTAACTAATGTATCAAAAGTTATCCTTGAAATGCTTGGCTATAAAATGAATAGCCACAGGGAACATTATCCTCCATGGAGGGTACCACGAAGAGAAGAACCATCAGAGCTGCAGAAGGCTGTGATGAAGAAAGGGGTGTGTAACCCTGAAGGACCCGACACGGCTCAGAATGCTCACTTTCAGCTACTTCATTTTATTCACAATGACTGAGTTTGTTTGCAATGACTGTGTTGTCAGTTTTTCGTTTCTGCTGCAGCCGTGCCGCAGACCATTAACCTGTTTTTGTTTTTTTTTTTAACTATGTTTCATCCAGTCATAAAGACCCCATGGAGTGTCTGTTTTCTGCATAGTGGACAAAAGGGTTGAATATTTGGGCACAACAACATGCACATAGGCGACTTTCAGTGACCATGCAGCCCATTTTATTGTGTGAGATAGTTGGTATCCACAGTATCAGACTCCCTGCTCAGCTCTGCTCTTCGCTTATATGTAAATATATACTTAAAATTGTGGATTTAAATCATTTGCTTCCCACATAAGGAAGAAAAACTACAAAGATCCCTTCTCTGATTTCATGGCTCAAATGTTATTTTTCACTCTCTGGTCTCTGTTTCATACTGCTGTACATGCATTCTGTACTGATACAGACTGCACTCTGTAAGTCTCAGATATCAGTGGTGCAAGCTAAAAGGACGACGCGCCCCACCGACACTCTGAACTCTTTATTGTCCTCTAAAAATGACACTTTCAGATTTCAGACTGGCTCTTCTTTAAACTCCTCTCTTACCTGAGCTCAGACTACATAGCAGACACAGCAACCCCACTGAGGTCCAGAGATACAAGCCATGAGGGTGAACAGGCCACGGCATGGACACGAGGATGAATACTTCCTGCTGCTGGTGTCTATTACAGTTATTTTTGGGGACACATACCAGTCAACTTTACTAAGACTACGTGGTGGGATTTATCTGGGGTGAGAGTGTGCAGCTGTGACATGTGGAAGGCTCAGTTCTGTAACTCTTCATTTAGCCCTCGTCCTGCATGTTTCAGCTGAGTCCCTTTCTGCTCCACCATCATATCATTATTTTATTTATTTATTCCCCTTTTGTATTTCCTTTTCCTCACAGGAACTGGGGACCCACGAGGCAACTGGATTACAGCAGTTCATTCACTGTTTCTCTCCTGGATCCACTGTCTGCAAGCTTTTCACAGGTGGAGTGTCCTGGAAACAGGGTGAGGTGGAGGCAGATGATCTGCTGTGGTGACCCCTAAATTGAGCAGAAGTGTAGGAAGTCTCTTGGAAGTGAAGACCTCCTTGCACTCTACGAAGACCAACCTCCTGTTTGAAGCAATATTAGAAATCAGTGAAGAAGCTACTTCACCTCCCTCGCTAACACAACGCCCCATTACATTAACAAAGGATCACCTGCTTATTGATAACTGGTGGTTTGTTCACTAGTCTTCGATCAGCTCCAGCCTGGATTCATGGGAAAACAACATTTCCCATAATTCTCTGCACATTGTCAATAGAGCAGATTGGTCATTTTTGTGTTCTGATGATTTTATTCCTTCTTGGGACCTTTATGAAACCTTTGACTCTGTAGAACTTTAGATAACTTCATGTTTCGAACTCTGACACCAGGTGTTTGCGCATGATTGTTGGTGTTTCCTTTTTATTATTGAAGGGACTTTACCTTGCAGCATAAAGCTGGCTGTACCAGAGCTGCATTTCAGTTAGAAAAACAGTGAAATTGGTTCCCTGTTCATATTTTTACAAATAAATAATCATACAACCTTTGACTTGTTTTTTTTATTAATAAAATGTTTTGCTTATAGAATAATTTAGAAAAAAATAATTCTTCTGCCTGCAGTGGAAACTGTTTGAAAGCGAGGCCTCAGCAGTTTATTTTGAGTGAAACTCAGGTTTCAGGTTTCATGTGAAGAGTCCAAAGAAACAAATGAAGATTTCCTGTTTGTTTAAAACAGCGATTCCTCCGAACAGCTCTAACTTTAGCTCTTCTTCATCAGTCACACACAAATAATCTGTCACATTAACAGGAAAAATACTTCAACTTCAAAAACGTTTTAATCTGTTAATACTACACACACAGACATATTTATTGATATAGATAGATAGATAGATGCACACACACACACACACACACACACACACACACACACACACACACACACACACACACACACACACACACAGAGAGAGAGAATCGGTAGACACAGTTTAAACAAAAAAAGGAAAGAAAATTTATCTCCAGGGAAATGCAGAAGCTGGATGTGTCACCAAGTGGAGACACACCTTCACTTCTCCAAACACATTTTTATCAAAGAGTTCAGTGTTTTTACAGCTCAGTCGAACTTTAAACACTAACAAAATGCAGTCTGTCCGAAGCAGAAACCAAGAATTTTCAACATACTAAAACTCAAACCAACTGAAGAATCAATAATGTATTTTTTAATGCAAACAAACTGACTTCCTTCACACTTTAAATAGCACACTAGACAATACAAACATTTCACAGTCAATATAATGTATTTAAAACAAGTATTTAAAACAAAACAATACGTGCAGTGAGAGATTCAAATGTTTCTGTAAAGTGCAATATCTTTTTCACTGCTTTTCCAGCAATGATTGTAATAATCAGTGTGAAGAATTTGCTGAACTTTTGGTGTATGTTTCTTTCTTTCTTCTTTTTATTTTTTTTTTCCTTTTGCACTTTTTTTAAAAGAAATAATTATATAAATATATAAATGAATAAATAGTCAGTGCATCTTTTTTCACTTCAATGTAGCAGAAAAAACAAATCTGTACAAAATTTTCCATTAACAAGATGACCTCTAAGATTCGCAAACTTAATTGTGAACTTAACACTGCACAGTAGTGTGTTTGCATGCATGTGTGGATGTGTATGTGCACATGCATGTGCATGTGTGCTTGGTTATTTTGCTTGGTTGGCCTGCAGTGGTATTCTACATTGAAAAATTATAAGAAAACCTATTTGAAAGGGAGATTTAAGTTGATTTCATTGATACATGTGTAGATTTTTTTTTTTACATTGTACAGGCACAGTGCACATATAAACATTTTTGAGTACTTGCAAATTGGTTTAAAAAGAGTTTTTATAATGGTTTTATGCCAGTTTTAGACAGGTTGCAGGTTTTATACTGGTTTTCAAAAGATTGCAGGTTTTATACTGGTTTTCAAAAGGTTGCAGGTTTTATAAAACAAACATTTCTCTAATCATTTCTGTCGTAGCACTAAATCTGTATATTACTAATCCTCTCTATTGATTATAGTTAAAATGGTTTGGAACAATAAATAATTTTGAAATAATTGGTTGGCCAACTGTCTTGTTTTTTATAGGAAATGCAGAGCATTTTTGAACTGAAATAAAATGAAATGTAAAAAATATAGTTTGAATATATGTAAATCAATTACCTGGCTTCAACACAAACATATTAGTTCATGTTAATTTGGTTCGATGTGAATACATTAGGTTGGTTAAATTTCAATATATTAGCTTGGTTCAATAATTAAAATATGGCTCTATGTAAAAAAATCAATTTGGATCAATGCAAAATTTAAAGTTTCAGTCAAGACTAGTAATATTGTTTATATCAACATAAAAGTATCAGGTCATATCAAGTGACTCAATTTGGATTCTATGAAGCCAAATATTTTGGATGTGACAATTGGACATCATTTTTTTTTAATTTGAATAGGGTTATTCTTTTTACAGTGTATATATATATATATATATATATATATATATATATATATATATATATATATATATATATATATATATATATATATATATATATATATATATATATATAAAATGAATTCAGAGCTTGTTTTTTTTCTTTTCGGACAGGATGCCCAAGACTATATGAAACAGCACTGAGAACAGAATTACCTTACACTTACATATTTACATATGTGAGAGATATTCTTTTATCAAGTACTCAGATATAATAAAATAACACTCAGACACTTCAGCAGTTTAACGTGCACGGGTGAGAGCTCAATGGAGACTCACACCCTGCAGCAGCTCTCTGCCTTTATTTATACACAGCATGAAGCATACAAAAAAGGAAATAACATGATTATCTAGTCGAGCAGGCAGGTGTAACTTCTCAAAACGTTGTGTTCTCTACAAGGTCGTTTCTTATTCTTGGGTGGCGGTTTCCTGCTGCTGACAGATAATGTGACGGCAAACAGTTTCCGTTATAGAGCAAAGAGCCAATGGTTAATTGTGCAGCTGGTTGAGTACAAACAGAAATATAAACACTCTTAGCTGATTATTATATGAATAATAAAACCTTTAAAAGCAAAAATCCTCTGACATGCGTAATCATGGGAACAAGTGGGTTTACAAACAGGAGCAGCTGATTAGCATTAGAAAAGCTGAAATAATACCTCAACTGAAGCCAATTGTACTAAATGCACTATATGTGCACTATTACAAGAATATTTTTTGTTCTATTGCTTTCTATTAATTTATGTAATTTTAAGATAAGCAGGACAGAGTTCTTTAAAAGAAAGATTTACTTATATTCTCAAAAGTTAAGCATGACAGGCTTCTGTTTAAGAAAGAGACCTGTTTTACTGTGTTAATGTTGTCATTTTGAGCTAAAAATAAATGGCTAAATGATCATTTGTTTCCCATATGGTCATATCACAAAAAATATGCATCTGCTTAAATCAAATTCAAGTCAAATGGTTAAAAAATAATTTCACACAAAAAAAAAAAGAGCTACCACACTGGGAAGGGTGAAGACAACTGGGTTGCCCGGCCCTGGCCACGAGGTGTCCCTTATTTATTTTTCAGGGAGTTGGCAACCCTAATTAAAACATCACTGTTGGCCACATGTCGGGAAAGTTATGTGACATTAGCGATGTTTGTAATAACTTGGTTTTAAAGCCTTTACTTCAAAATATATGCCGTTCAATAGTTGACTTTAATCTTACAGAGAATGTGATGATTTTATGGATAATTAAAGTCAGTCATATAACCACAAACACAACAAGCTGAAAGTCAGTGGTGCTGCTCGGTTTGCAGTCCTGAATATTATTATTATTATTAACCTTTATTTAACCAGGAAAAGTCCCATTGAGATTAAAAACCTCTTTTGCAAGGGAGTCCTGGCCAAGAGGCGACAACACGTTGAAATTACAAAGTTACATACATATTATAAATAACAATTACATTTTAAAAACATTTTTCTCTGGCTCTCTCAATCTGGACTTAAAAGCATTTAATGAAATAAGATCTGCTATCTTCCAGTCTTTTTGCATCATGTTCCATGTGAAAGGGGCAGCATAAGTAAAAGCCCTCTTTCCCAGTTCAGTTCTGGCAAATGGAACATTGAGCAATAAAAGATCGCTTGAACGCAGGCTGTAAGAAACAGTACTTCTCCGTGTGAGCAGATCGCAAATGTAGGTGGGCATTTGTCCAAGCAGGGCCTTATAAATAAAGATGCACCAGTGAGCAAACCTCCTGGAGGACAACGAAGGCCATCCCACTCGAGCGTACAGATCACAACAATGGGTCAAGGCCCTACAGTTTGTAATAAACCATAAGGAGGCATGATAAACTGAGTCAATCTTATGAAGACACTGGGCGGAAGCATTCATGTACAGCAGATCACCATAATCTAAAACAGATAAAAATGTAGCATTTACAAGACGCTTTTTTGTCTCAAAAGAAAAGCAAAATTTGTTTCGAAAGAAAAATCCCAATTTTAGTTTGAGTTTTTTCACAAGATTGTCTATGTGAGGTTTAAAGGTCAGAGAATCATCAATTAAAAAGCCAAGATATTTATACGTATGCACCACTTCTATGAGGTTTCCCTCAAGAGTGGACACCAAGGGGACAGTTTGAGGAAATCTCTTCATGTTTGAAAACAACATTAGCTTTGTCTTTTCAGCATTGAGAACCAATTTCAGCTCCAGAAGTGTGTGCTGAACCACGTCAAAAGCTTTCTGCAACGATTCTATTGCCTTTTCAAAGTTTGAGCCAAAGGAATAAATAACTGTGTCATCAGCATAAAAATGCATACTAGCATTGGACACATTTTGTCCCAAATCATTTATATACATGATGAACAGCAGAGGTCCTAAAATTGAACCCTGTGACACCCCAGTGTGAATATTCAAAAGTTCTGAGCACAGATTTTCACATTTAATGCATTGAGTCCTGTCACTCAAATAATTAGTAAACCAGGAGACAACATGTCTAGACAGCCCCAAAGAAAGAAGCCTATGCTTTAAAATGGCGTGATCCACAGTGTCGAAAGCTTTTGACAGGTCAATAAAGAGAGAAGCACAGTGCTGTTTTTTATCAAGAGCAACAAGTATGTCATTTATCACTTTTGTGGCAGCCGTGACAGCACTATGCTGTTTTCTGAACCCAGATTGTAGTTTTGAAAGAACTTCATTAGAGTACAAGAACTCTTTTAATTGCTCACTGACGAGAGACTCAAGGACTTTTGCCAAAACACACAAGTTTGATATTGGCCTGTAATTAGTCAAAATGGCCGGGTCGCCTCCTTTTAATATTGGCGTAACAAAAGCAGACTTCCAAACAAGTGGAATTTCTTTATTTTGGATTGAAAGATTAAAAAGGATCGTAAGAGGTTGTGCAATGTAATCAGCTGCTATTTTCAGAAAATAGGGCTCTATTAAGTCTGGCCCTGGGGGTTTCCTGTGATCTAAGGCTTTAAGAGCTTTATGCACTTCCTGGACAGAAAAAGGAGAAAAATCAAAAAGCTCCCCAATATATGTTTGGGGTTCTGTGCAGGGAATCATGGGGGCTGCTCCAACAGAGTTAAATAAAAAACCAGTAGCTACGAAGTGCTTGTTAAAGCTGTTTAAGACCTCAGTTCTGTCATAAACTGGGACAGAATCTTTTAAAATGAATTTTGGAAGAGCCTGTGATATATTTTTTATAGATAAGGACTTAATTACTTTCCAAAATTTCTGAGGGTTATTGAGGTTTTCTGTAGTAACAGATAAATAATATTCTGACTTAGCCTTCTTGATAAGTGTCGTGCATTTGTTTCTTAATTTCCTGAAGTCTAACCAATCAGTCAGGGAATCGTTTTTCCTAGCTTTTGCCCATGCCACGTTACGCTGATGGATGGACTCTGATAATTCCGATGAAAACCAAGGGTTCTCCCGTCCCTTGACCCTAAATTTTTTGGCAGGTGCATGCTTATTTAAAATCTTCATAAAAATTTCTTTAAAATAAGCCCAAGCCAGATGGATGTCTGGTATCAGACTCAAGTTTTCCCAATTTACCATAGACAAGTCATAATGAAACGCTTGCTCATTAAATATTTTAAAATTTCTTTTACAGATGATACGCGGTTTACATTTAGGGATTTTAGTGTTCCTACTGGTAGCAACTACACAATGATCACTTAAATCATTACAAAACACGGCTAGAGACAGAAACTTATGAGGGACATTTGTTAGAAATATCACGGCACAAGCAGGATTCACTGCACTGTTAATGTTAGCTATGTTATGTTGCTGCCTCTGTCTGGTGGTGTCGAGCCAAACTGACTTTTACGTGTGTTTGAACGAGCTGACGGTTCACTCGTTAAGCTGAAAGAAAGATGCTTTAATCACAGGAGTCACACATGTGTCCACTGTACCATCTGGGAACTCTTCTTGTTTCGTAATAACACAAACACTAAATCCTCCTTGTCTTGTGCTGTTTTGTAGCAGTGTATACACCTGAGACTATCACCTGTCTGTCTGTCCTGCACTCTCTCTCTTTTTCTTTCTCTCTGATTGTGTAATAAAAGTATGAACATGTATTTATAAGTTACACTTGTGTTTGAATCCTGCAGCTTATCACACATTTGATTTCCATGTGTGACAACTGCAAGTGTGCAGAGTGAGGACAGACTGAGGGACCCACTGCTGCACATCATCTGTGAGGCTTTGCACCCCTGATGATCACCAGGACAAACTCAGCAGTGTGTGAGGAAGAGGAGGAGGAAGAGCCAGCAGCAGCTGACAGATGGAGAGAATAGACAGACTGTTTCCTGTTTGTGAAGGACTGCTAGAAAAGTTTAACATAACTGTCTGTCCTGAATCAGTCTTATTAGGTAATGTTCAAATAATGTTATCATCCCAGTGTTTTCAGTGTGGGAGAAAGTACTCAGGGCCTTCAAGTTACACACTATGAAAGGCAGCAACAAGTTTAATATTCAGAAACCTAAAGTATGTATCAGCAGCAGAATGGAGCTAAAAATAAATGTTTGTTTCAGTTCTATGAAGCTTTGAGTATTTTGGATTAGTAGCACTGCTGTGTTTGTTGCATCATATTGCTGTAATTGTTTATATGCTTTATATATTCTGAGGTAAGTTGATCTATAGTGTTACATCATATTCTATAAGGATGTTATGTGTTTGTATACTTTCTGCCCAGTTTGACCCATTTAGCAGAAGTCAGCCTGTTTAAGGCTCTGATATCTATTCTGTATGACTTAAAGCAGTTATGACATGGTCTGATTTTCTCACCCAATAAAGGAATATTTCATATATCAGTCTACTCTTCATTTTACCAGAAACAGTTATCACAGCTTGTACATTTTCTTTTTATAAATATATGTAAGCAATGAGCCAAATTTAGTAATGCCAACATACTGAAGGAACAACATTTGTCTCTTATATATGATACACCTATATATGCACTGTCAAAGATACTTGTGAAGATTTAAGGTGTTAAGACATATAAATATCACCTCTCTGGTGGGGAAGGAGCCTGAGTTAGTGCGTGAGGTTGAGAGGTACCGGCTAGATCAAATCAAATCAAATCAAATCACTTTTATTGTCACATCACATGTGCAGGCACAATGGCACAGCACATGCGAGTGAAATTCTTGTGTGCGAGCCCCACAAGCAACAGAGATGTGCAAACACAACAACACAAACGAGCAAAATACAAGAATGGCCAACCTGAAACTAATAAATATATGTACAATATATATAATAGTGTATGCATTTCTGGATGTGTATACTAAATATTTTCCTACGTGTGTGTGTGTGTGTGTGTGTGTGTGTGTGTGTGTGTGTGTGTGTGTGTGTGTGTATACACATTTTTACAAATTAAATAGTAAAAAAAAATAAAAATAAAAAATAATAATAATAATAATAATAGTAATAATAAAATATATAAAATATACAGAGTTGAATACGGGACCGGATGCTGCAGAACCTCCTTCCTGATGGAAGCAGTCTGAACAGTTTATGGCTGGGGTGACTGGAGTCCTTGATGATCCTCCCCGCTTTCCTCAGGCACCGCTTCCTGTAGATGTCTTGGAGGGAGGGAAGCTCACCTCCAATTATCCGTTCAGAGCACCGCACTACTCGCTGGAGAGCTTTGCAGTTGTAGGCGGTGCTGTTGCCATACCAGGTGGTGATGCATCCAGTGAGGATGCTCTCAATGGCACAGTGATAGAAGGTCCTGAGGATGCGGGGGCTCATGCCGAATCTTTTCAGTCTCCTGAGAAAGAAGAGGCGCTGCTGCGCCTTCTTCACTGTTTTGTTTGTGTGTACTGACCACGTAAGATCTTCAGCCAGATGTACTCCAAGGAACCGGAAGCTGCTCACTCCCTCCACAGCAGCGCCGTTGATGGTGATGGGGGTGTGTACTTCTCTGCACCTCCGGAAGTCCACTATCAGCTCCTTTGTCTTTGCGACGTTGAGGGTGAGATGGTTGTCTTGACACCAGTGGGTCAGGGCACTGACCTCCTCCCTGTAAGCCGTCTCATCACCGTTGGTGATAAGACCCACCACTGTAGTGTCGTCCGCAAACTTCACAATGATGTTGGAGCTGTTAGTGGCTGTGCAGTCGTAGGTGTAGAGTGAGTACAGGAGAGGGCTCAGTACACACCCCTGTGGAGCACCAGTGTTCAGTGTGATGGGGGATGAGGTGATGCTGCCCAGTCTGACCACCTGGCGTCTGTCAGACAGGAAGCTAAGGATCCAGCTGCAGAGGGAGCTGCTCAGTCCTAGATCCTGCAGTTTCCTGTCCAGCTTCGAGGGAACGATGGTATTGAATGCTGAGCTGTAATCTACAAACAGCATTCTCACATACGTGTCTCTCTTCTCCAGGTGTGACAGGGCAGTGTGTAGTGTCAGGGCTATGGCATCATCAGTGGACCTGTTGTGGCGGTATGCAAACTGTAGAGGGTCCAGTGAGTCGGGTAGTGCAGAGCAGATGAAGTCCCTGACCAGCTTCTCGAAGCATTTGCTCACGATGGGGGTCAGGGCTACAGGTCGCCAGTCGTTCAATGAGGAGATGATGGAGGATTTGGGTACAGGGACGATGGTGGCCATTTTGAAGCAGGCTGGGACTACAGACAGAGAGAGGGAAAGGTTGAAGATGTGTGTGAACACTCCAGCCAGCTGAGCCGCGCATGACTTGAGGACGCGGCCGGGAATCCCGTCCGGACCTGTAGCTTTGCGTGCGTTCACCTTCCTGAAGCACTTCCGCACATCCTCCTCAGACACAGTGTGCGCACTGACGTCATCCGCGGTGCGCACACTGTCCGGTCTCATGGTGTTCGCTGCGTCGAATCTAGCGTAGAATACGTTTAGATCCTCACACAGACAGGCCGTGGTCTGCGGTGTGCTGGTTTTCCCTCTAAAGTCTGTGATCGTGTTTAGTCCCTGCCACATACTCCGAGGGTTGTCAAACTGTTGCTCCACCCTGTCCTTGTACTCACGTTTGGCTGCTTTGATCGTCTTCTGGAGTTGGTAATGTGCATGTTTGTAGTCCGATGTGTTCGCGGAGGCAAAGGCGGTGTTCCGTGCCGCCAGTGCCGCGCGAACATCTCCGTTAATCCAGGGTTTTTGATTTGGGAAGGATTTAACTGTTCTGGATGGGACGACATCTTCCACGCATTTCCTGATAAATCCACAGACTGAGTCTGTGTATTCATCAATGTCTCTGGCGGCCAAGTGAAACATTTCCCAGTCCGCGTGATCAAAACAGTCCCACAGCGCAGACTCCGATTGGTCCGTCCAACAGTGCACCGCCCTCCGGGTTGGTGCTTCCTGTTTCAGCTTCTGCCTGTAGGCGGGCAGGAGCAGGATGGAGCAGTGATCTGATTGGCCGAATGGGGCGCGGGGGAGGGCTTTGTACGCATCCCGGAAAGAGGTGTAACAGTGGTCGAGTAGCCGGTTTCCACGTGTGTTAAAAAGGATGTGTTGATGGAGTTTTGGTGAGACTTTCTTCAGGTTTCCCTTATTAAAGTCTCCGGCTGTGATAAACGCTGCCTCTGGGTGTGCGGTTTCCTCGCTGCTGATCGCGCTGTACAGTTCCCTGAGTGCACGGTCAGTGTCGGCTTGTGGGGGAATGTAAACAGCCGTAATAATCACTGCTGTAAATTCCCTCGGTAGCCAGAATGGCCGGCACTTAATCATCAGGTACTCCAGGTCCGGTGAGCAGAAGGATTTGACCGGGTGCACGTTCGCATAATCACACCAGCTGTTGTTGATCATGAAACACACACCACCGCCTCTGCTTTTCCCAGTAAGATCCTGTGACCTGTCCGCGCGGTGCACAGAGAACCCCGGCAGTTGTATTGCGGAGTCCGGTACTTTTTCCGAGATATAGTCGGGCTCACCTCTACGCATGGCTTGGGCTCTGGAACCAGTCTCCTGTGTCATGGTGAATTGGATTAAAGGACTCAGGTGCGAGACTCCTTGCAGAATGACAGTGGATTTATTTACAGTGAAAAAAGTGAGTTAACAGTTCAAGTCTATAATCCAAAAAAAGGGCAGTGCAGTGATACGGCGACCTCTCCTCACAGTGACAGTGCAGTAATAATCCACAACAACTCCTGGTGCCGGCTCCTCCTCCAATCCTTGAACCCCGGTTTAGTTCAACGTTCCAGCGTTGGTTGTGACTCAATCGCCCCGTTAAATAGGTCTACGCTGGCAAGGTAATTCTGCACAGGTGCGATGATTCTAGCTGAGTACACTCCCCTCCGGTCAACTGCCGTTCCGTGCCACGGCTTCCGGAAGTACATGTTCCAGCAGAAAAACACATGCCCAGGATGGAGAGGAGAACACGACATAGTACACACAAACACCACAACAAATTGGCAAGACGATCAGTGAGGACCGTCTAGCCATGACAGTACCCCCCCATTAACGGGAGCCTCCCGGCGACCGACCAAATTTGTCAGGGTGCCGGCGGCGGAATTCCTTCACCATAGCACCATCCAGAATCGCAGACCGCGGCACCCAAGCACGCTCTTCCGGACCATACCCCTCCCAATCAACCAAAAACTGGAAGCCCCTACCGCGACGCCTGGCATCCATAATCCGCGTGATGGCATAAGCAGGAGCGCCGGCAACAACCCGGGCGGGCGGCGGGGGCCTGGAAGGCGGGCACAAAGGGCTGGTCCGGACCGGTTTCACCTGGGAAACATGAAACACATTATGAATCCTCATGTTGCGAGGAAGGGCCAAACGAACAGACACCGGATTCAACACAGCTTGGATCGAAAAGGGCCCAATAAAACGCGGGGCCAACTTCTTGGATTCAGTTCGTAAGGGAATATACCTGGAAGAGAGCCACACCTGCTGTCCAACACGATAGGCAGGGGCCGGAGTGCGGCGACGATCGGCCAACCTCTTATTCTGTGCCGTCGTTCTTAACAGAGCCGCCTTGGTGGCGCGCCACGCCCGCCTGCAGCGTCTCATATGATGCTGAACAGAGGGAACGGCCAGCTCACCTTCAGTGATGGCAAGTAATGGTGGCTGGTACCCCAGCGACGCTTCAAACGGAGACACACCAGTGGCTGCCGACGTGCTGGAATTGTGGGCGTACTCAATCCAAGCCAACTGGTCACTCCAGGTGGATTGGTTCGAGGAAACCACACAGCGTAACATGGTTTCCAACTCCTGATTCGCCCTCTCCGCCTGACCGTTCGTCTGAGGATGAAAACCTGAAGACAAACTCACACGGGCCCCTAGTCCTGAACAAAACGCCCTCCAGACCCGGGAAGTAAACTGGGGGCCCCGATCAGAAACAATGTCTTGTGGAATCCCATGTAACCGAAAAACATGCTCGGTAAGAAGCCGAGCCGTCTCTAAGGCAGTCGGGAGTTTGGGCAACGCCACAAAGTGCGCCGCCTTGGAAAAACGATCTACAACAGTTAGTATGGTCGTGTTACCTGATGACGACGGTAGACCAGTGACAAAATCCAAAGCAACATGCGACCAGGGGCGCTTGGGGACTGGCAGAGGGTGCAAGAGACCGGCCTGGGGGGCACTGGGGGTCTTATTGCGAGCGCAGGTAGGGCAGGCCGCAACGTAGTCCCGAACATCCCTGAGAAGAGAGGGCCACCAAAACAAACGTCGCAGGAAACTCACGGTGCGGTTCTTACCAGGGTGGCAGGAGAACTTTGCTGTATGGGCCCAGTGTATAACCTTGCCCCGGACCGTTGTGGGAACGAACAGTCGTCCGTCAGGGCCCGTCCCTGGGTCCGGCTCCTGTTGCTGGGCCTCTTTAACCATCCTCTCGATCTCCCATGTGATAGCTCCCACGATGCAAGTGGCGGGCAGAATGGGTCTCTGCTTCTCTCCGTCATCCGTGTGTGGTGCAAATTGGCGTGAGAGAGCGTCGGGTTTCGTGTTGCGTGATCCTGGTCTGTAGGTTATAGTGATATTGAAACGTGTAAAGAACAAGGCCCACCTGGCTTGACGTGCGTTAAGACGCTTAGCTGCCTGGATATACGCCAAGTTCTTATGGTCCGTCCAAACCACAACGGGGTGTTCACTTCCCTCCAACCAGTGCCTCCATTCCTCCAGGGCCAGCTTAATGGCGAGGAGCTCCCGATCGCCCACGTCGTAATTCTGTTCCGCTTGGGTCAGCCGTCGAGAGAAGTAGGCACATGGATGCAGCTTGCCACCCACCCGCTGGGAGAGAACGGCCCCTACCCCCGAATCCGATGCGTCCACTTCCACCACAAATGGTCGGGTGAGGTCAGCCTGGATCAAAATGGGAGCAGAGGAAAACAGTTGTTTCAAACGAGCAAATGCCTGCTGCGCGGAACTAGACCATAGAAAGGGCAGTTTGGGAGAAGTGAGTTGTGTGAGGGGAGAAACCACCTGGCTAAAGTTCCTGATGAACCTCCTGTAAAAGTTGGCGAACGCAATAAACCTTTGCAGTTCTCGACGCGTCTTGGGTTCGGGCCACTCCACCACTGCCTTCACCTTAGCAGGATCGGCTCGTAGCTGCCCCTCCTCCACAATAAACCCCAAAAACGGCACAGACTGAACATGAAACTGGCATTTCTCACCCTTGACGAACAGTCGATTTTCCAGCAGACGCTGCAGCACCAGTCGCACCTGTTTCACATGTTCGGCTCGAGTCTTAGAGAAGATGAGAATGTCGTCTAAATAGACAAACACAAAATGATTAATAAAGTCACGCAGCACATCATTAACCATTGCTTGGAAGACAGCGGGGGCGTTGGTGAGTCCGAATGGCATGACCAGATATTCGAAGTGCCCCAAATGGGTGTTAAACGCAGTCTTCCATTCATCCCCCTCACGAACACGAACCAGGTGGTATGCATTACGGAGATCGAGTTTGGAGAAGATAGTCGCCCCTTGGAGTAGTTCAAACGCTGAGACAAGAAGAGGGAGGGGATATCTGTTCTTGACGGTGATCTTGTTCAGGCCCCGAAAATCAATACAGGGGCGGAGAGACCCGTCCTTCTTCTGTACAAAGAAGAATCCAGCCCCCAAAGGGGATGTAGATGGGCGAATTAAGCCGGCAGCGAGAGAGTCTGTAATGTAGCGCTCCATCGTCTCACGTTCAGGCCTTGAGATGCTGTAAAGCCGGCTGGTGGGTAATGGGGCGCCAGGGTGCAGATCTATCCCGCAATCATAAGGGCGATGAGGCGGGAGAGACACTGCTAGGTCTTTGCTGAATACTTGAGCCAGGTCGTGGTACTCTGGAGGGACGGCTGAGAGATCGGGTGCCTTCACCTGAGCCGCCGGATTTAGGGGCACTAAACTGGGCACCGCTGCACGTAAACAATGTTCATGGCACCACTCGCTCCAGCCTGTCACGCGTCCCTGAGCCCAGTCGATCTGCGGATTGTGCTGTTTGAGCCATGGGAACCCCAAGACCAAAGGGGTGCCGGGGGCTTTAAACAGAAACAGGGAAACTCTCTCAACATGGTTACCAGAAAGAACTAAAGTCAGATCGACAGTGCGATGGGTTATTGCCGCTAACGGGCTGCCGTTAAGAGCTGAAACCTGAAGAGGCTCCCGGAGAGGAACCGCGGGGAAGCCCAACTGCCTAGCGAGCGATTCATCCAAAAAATTTTGTTCAGCTCCAGAGTCCACTAATGCACGGCACTGGTGAGTGTGAGATTGAAAAACCAACTTAGCAGGACAACTCAGATGGGGAGCAACGTTCATGGTCGCACCCGTCAGTACTCCCACAGCTACTGACGGGCCTGGTCGTTTCCCCGAGAGGGGCATGCGTCAGCAAAATGTCCCTTCTTTCCACATGCAAAACACTCACCCGTCTGGCGTCTCTTCCTCCAATCTGTGGAGCTCAACCGTGCTCCGCCTAACTGCATCGGCTGCTCCTCCTCTTCCGCTGACCGCGGGTCCGTCCCCTTCCACTCCAGGGCCGGTAATCCAGTCCGCCACCCAGCGCCTCCCGGTGTCCGCTTGCTGAACTCCCGAAGGTGATCGTCCAACTTAATACATAAATTAATCAACGCACTCAAGGTTTTAGGCAATTCTTTGGAAGCCAACTCACGCTTCAGTCCCTCGTTCAGACTGTTCAAGAAAGCTCCCCGGAGCGCCATCTCCTCCCAACCAGTCTCCTCAGCAAGAATCCAAAAATCCACCGAAAAGTCAGCGACACTCCTCCGGCCCTGTTTCAAAACAAACATCCTATGTGCCGCACTGTCAGGGTTAGTTCCTTTATCAAAAACACTTCGAAATTTGCTCAAAAAATCAGTGTAGGAAATCTGAGGCTGGGAGTTTAGGACCGCTTGTGCCCACTGCAAGGCTCGACCTGTCAACAGCTCCACCATCAGGGTGATTTTAGAACAATCAGTGGCGTAAGCCTGAGGCTGCTGCCTAAACGTGAGGGCACACTGCATTAAAAAACCCCGACTCTTGTCCAAATCTCCGGAAAATTTTTCTGGGACTGGCAACAAATGTTCACGCCGTGGCGGAGGAGGGGAGGGGGGCAGTGGGCAAGCAGCAGCGACGTTGATCGGAGGTGGCACTGGTAAAGGCCCCCCAGCAGCTCCAGGTGGAGATAGCAACATACCTTTTAGCTCTGTCACAACCTGGATTAGCGCTGATTGCTCCTTGGAGAAATGTTGTAACATGTTCTCATGGCGTTCTAGTAGCGCCGCCTGGAGCGACAGCTCGCGCCGCCAAGGTGCAGAGTCCGCTGAGTCCACTTGGCTGGAACGTTCTGTCATGGTGAATTGGATTAAAGGACTCAGGTGCGAGACTCCTTGCAGAATGACAGTGGATTTATTTACAGTGAAAAAAGTGAGTTAACAGTTCAAGTCTATAATCCAAAAAAAGGGCAGTGCAGTGATACGGCGACCTCTCCTCACAGTGACAGTGCAGTAATAATCCACAACAACTCCTGGTGCCGGCTCCTCCTCCAATCCTTGAACCCCGGTTTAGTTCAACGTTCCAGCGTTGGTTGTGACTCAATCGCCCCGTTAAATAGGTCTACGCTGGCAAGGTAATTCTGCACAGGTGCGATGATTCTAGCTGAGTACACTCCCCTCCGGTCAACTGCCGTTCCGTGCCACGGCTTCCGGAAGTACATGTTCCAGCAGAAAAACACATGCCCAGGATGGAGAGGAGAACACGACATAGTACACACAAACACCACAACAAATTGGCAAGACGATCAGTGAGGACCGTCTAGCCATGACATCCTGGAGAGGGGCTGGACTCTGTCTCAGTCTGGAGTTGCCCCTGGTGAGAGGCGGCGGGCTGGGGTGGGTATTCTAATATCCCCTCGGCTTGCTGCCGGTACGTTGGGGTTTTTCCCGGTGGACGAGAGGGTTTGTTCCCTGCGCCTTAGGGTCGGGGAACGGGTCCTGACTGTCATCTGCGCTTATGCGCCGAGTGGCAGTTCAGAGTACCCAACCTTCTTAGAGTCCCTGGGGGGGGGGGGGGGGGGGTGCTGGAGGGTGCTCCACCTGGAGACTCTGTTGTCCTGCTGGGAGACTCACGTGGGTAACGACAGCGAGACCTGGAGGGGCGTGATTGGGAGGAATGGCCTCCCTGATCTGAACCCGAGCGGTGCTTTGTTATTGGACTTCTGTGCTAATCACAGTTTGGCCATAACGAACACCTTGTTCGAACATAAGAGTGTCCATAAGTGCACGTGGCACCAGGACGCTCTAGGCCGTAGGTCGATGATCGATTTTGTAATCGTATCAGCAGACCTGCGACCATATGTTCTGGACACTCGGGTAAAGAGAGGGGCTGAGCTGTCAACTGATCACCACCTGGTGGTGAGTTGGATCAGGTGGCGGGGGAGGACGCTGGACAGACCTGGTGCACCTAAACGCGTAGTGAGGGTGTGCTGGGAACGTCTAGCAGAGGCCCCAGTCCGCGAGATCTTCAACGCACACCTCCGGCAGAGCTTCAACAGCATTCCGAGGGAGACTGGGGACATTGAGTCCGAATGGACCATGTTCAGCGTCTCCATTGCCGAAGCTGCTGCATTGAGCTGCGGCCGCAAGGTGGTTGGTACCTGCCGTGGTGGTAATCCCCGAACCAAATGGTGGACACCAGAGGTGAAGGGAGCCACCAGGCTGAAGAAGGAGTCCTATCGGGCTTGGTTAGCCTGTGGGACTCCGGAGGCAGCCGACAGGTATCGACAGGCCAAGCGGAATGCGGCTCGGGCAGTGGCTGAAGCAAAAACTCGGGTGTGGGAGGAGTTCGGAGAGGCCATGGAAAAAGACTTTTGGACAGCCTCGAAGAGATTCTGGCAAACCGTCAGACGTCTCAGGAGGGGAAAGCGGTGCTCTACCTGCACTGTGTATAGTGCTGGCGGAGCGCTGCTGACGTCGACTGAGAAAATTGTCAGGCGGTGGAAGGAATACTTCGAGGACCTCCTTAATCCCACTGACATGTCTTCCGAGGAGGAAGCAGAGTCTGGGGATGAGGGGAATGACCCGCCAATTTCCGGGGGCGAGGTCACTGAGGCAGTTAAACAACTCCTTGGTGGCAGAGCCCCTGGTGTTGATGAGGTCCGCCCCGAGTTCCTGAAGGCTCTGGACGTTGTAGGGCTGTCGTGGTTGACACGCCTCTGCAATGTTGCGTGGAAATCAGGGGCAGTACCTGTGGACTGGCAGACCGGGGTGGTGGTCCCCATCTTTAAGAAGGGGGACCGGAGGGTGTGTTCCAACTACAGGGGGATCACACTCCTCAGCCTCCCTGGGAAAGTCTATGCCAGGGTGCTGGAAAGGAGAGTTCGTCCATTAGTCGAACCTCGGATACAGGAGGAACAATGCGGTTTTCGTCCTGGTCGCGGAACACTGGACCAGCTCTTTATCCTCTCCAGGATACTTGAGGGTGCATGGGAGTTTGCCCAACCAGTCTACATGTGTTTTGTGGACTTGGAGAAGGCATTCGACCGTGTCCCTCGGGGTGTCCTGTGGGAGGTTTTGCGGGAATATGGGGTGTCTGGCCCATTGCTACGGGCCATTCGATCCCTATACAACCGTTGCAAGAGCTTGGTTCGCATTGCCGGCAATAAGTCGCCAGGGCTGCCCTTTGTCTCCGGTTCTGTTCATAATTTTTATGGACAGGATTTCTAGGCGCAGCCAAGTGGCGGAGGGCTTTCGCTTTGGTGGCCTCAGAATCTCATCTCTGATTTTTGCAGATGATGTGGTTCTGTTGGCTTCATCGGGTGAGGGCCTCCAGCTCGCACTGGAACGGTTCGCAGCCGAGTGTGAAGCAGTGGGAATGAGGATCAGCACCTCCAAATCTGAGGCCATGGTTCTCAGCCGGAAAAGGGTGGAGTGCCCACTCCGGGTCGGGGATGAGTTCCTGCCCCAAGTGGAGGAGTTCAAGTATCTCGGGGTCTTGTTCGCGAGTGATGGGAGAAGGGAGCCGGAGATCGACAGACGGATTGGGGCTGCAGCTGCAGTAATGCGGACGCTGCACCGGTCCGTCGTGGTGAAGAGGGAGCTGAGTGTAAAAGCGAAGCTCTCAATTTACCGGTCGATCTACGTCCCTACCCTCACCTATGGCCACGAGCTGTGGGTGGGTAGTGACCGAAAGAACGAGATCGCGGATACAAGCGGCAGAAATGAGCTTCCTCCGAAGGGTGGCTGGCCTCTCCCTTAGAGATAGGGTGAGAAGTTCGGCCATCCGGGAGGGGCTCAGAGTAGAGCAGCTGCTGCTCCACATCGAAAGGAGCCAGCTGAGGCGGTTCGGGCATCTGACAAGGATGCCCCCTGGGCGCCTCCTGGGTGAGGTGTTCCAGGCATGTCCCACCAGGAGGAGGCCCCGGGGCAGACCCAGGACACGCTGGAGAGATTATATCTCTCGGCTGGCCTGGGAACGCCTTGGTATTCCCCCGGATAAGCTGGAGGAGGTGGCTGGGGAGAGGGAGGTCTGGGCCTCTTTGCTTAGGCTGCTGCCCCCGCGACCCGGCCCCGGATAAAGCGGATGAAGATGGATGGATGGATGGAGACATATAAATAACTGCAACTTGAATCTGTACTGAGGCTCAGTATTTGGCACAGAGTTCATGTTCACTGCTGTAATAGCTAATAATGATTAATATAATAACTATAATATTGGCCATATTATATTTACATTACCAAAGTGATATGACTTTAGTCTCATGAACAACATCAGCTAATTGTTATTTACTAACTAATCTTGAAATAACTGTTCAGTACAGAAATGAAGCCCAAAAATCATGTTTTACTGTCCTGTGGTCTCAGCTTCAGATACTTATTAAATCACACAAAGCTCTTGTAGAAACAAACAAACAAATGAACAAAATATGTTCTTCTTCATTTCTGTCAAACCAAGTTGTATGACACGTTTCCAGTGGTTAGTATCATGGTTGCTAGGCAACCTGGGAAGTGCGACGGAGACTAGACCGTCCCATACAGACAATCTTGCCGTTTATTTTGCAAATCGAGCTCAACACTGCCCCTAGCGTCCTGGAGCACTTCCGTTGTGCTTTGGAATTTGCATGTGTTTTGGGGTTTGCATGTGTTTTGGAGTTTGCACGTGTTTTGGATTTTGCAAGTGTTTTGGAGTTTGCATGTGTTTTGGAGTTTGTACGTGCTTTGTCTCTAGGGGCCACCGTACAAAAGAGCCCACTCTCAAAGGACTGGCTTTAGTTTTAAAGCATTAAAGTATCACAAAACGTCATAGACATTCACAAAATGGTACAGTGTAAGAACTCACCTGCTTTCTGCCTGCTGCTTAGTTTTCATCACCCATCTCCACCTTTGGACCCTTTTTTTGTTTTTGTTGCGAACAGAGAACTTTATGACTAAGCGCCCATGACTAGTGATACCCCGCTAGAAGCTGACGCTCCGGTGCGTGTGTCAAAGCAACACGCTGCTTCAGAAACACTGTGGCTGTCTCCCAATCCAGCGACCGCACGGTTCGTGGTACGAACTGCGAGAAGTGCGGAAGTGAGCGGCTCGTGAAATGGGAAGGTCTGGCTTCGTCGCGCTGCCCAGATTGCCTAGCAACCATGACACTGACCGCGAGAAACGTTCATACGGCATTGTTTGACAGAAATGAAGGAGAAAAAAATGTTTTGTTCATTCATTTTTCAATGAGATCACTTTGATTTGATAAGTATCTGCGGCTGAGACCACGTGACTGTAAAAACATGATTGATGGGCTTCATTTCTGCACTGAACAGTCATTTTAAGATTAGTTAGTAAATAACAATTAGCTGATATTGGTCGTGAGACTACAGTCATCTCACTTTGGCAATGTAAATATAATATGGCCAATATTATAGTTATTATTAGATTATTATATTATATATAATATATTACAGCAGTGAGCTTGAACTCTGTCATTTACTGAGCTTCAGTTAAGATTCAAGTTGCATTTATTTAAATTTCCTATCACCTCAAATCTGCACTCAAAGACAAGTATCTTTTAGAGTGTATGTTGGCATTACTAAATTGGGCTCAATGCTTACATTTATGTGTAAAAAGAACATGTACGAGCTGTGATAACTGTTTCTGACAGAATGAAGAGTAAACCGATATAATAAATATTCCTTTGTTGGGTGGTATGTCTGTCGACCTTCTGCCAGACAACACGGCAAGGGCGTAGATTTGGCTTAGGCATTGGTGGGGACGGCTGATTCAACCACCGAACCCTGCCCTGTTTCTTTTTTTTCTTTTCCCTTTTTGTCTTTGCTTCTTGATTAAAAAAAAGGAGAAATATACTTGCCTACATATGCTATTCTACATGCTTTTAAACCATTTAAAATTACAATTCATAGTTTTATATGTGAATTATATAATGTTAAATTACTATTAAACAAATCACTGACTAAGTATTTTAGGCTTTAGTTTACTTCAGCCATATTCCATATAAATCAGATATCATACAAAAATAAAAATAGCTTCAAATACAGTCATGACAATAAAAGAATATGACTTTAAGGACTTAACAGCATTACTTCAGTTATAGTACACCAACATCTCTGACACATTAGCACTAAGGGAACACTGAATGACTCCAGTAGAGAACGTAATTTAACTCTTTCTGCACCGCTAGGAGAATGAGACGATGACAGATCGTTTTTTTTTCTATCGGGTTTGTTTTTCTTTACTCGAAGAGATCAAAGTATTGGTGGGGACAATTCAATAGTCGCTGGATATTAGTGGGGACATGTCCCTTCCGTCCATGCCAAATCTACGCCCATGCAACACGGCATCTAGCTCAGGTTTACCTGTGCCACTTCCACCTCCCCACACCCAAATCCTGATACTGAACCAGCCCTATTGATATCTGAAGAACAGCATGAGTTTTCTTATATAAAAAAATGTGTTTATTTTGTAATAATAATAAATTTTCATTGTAACCCACATAGCTGGCTATACTTTGTTTGAAAAGTGGTATCAGAAACACTTACTTAAGTTATATTTGCCAATACTTAACATTATAAATACAAACATTTAACCAGTAAAAAATACCATTACCCCATTTTGTACTTTACTTACATCCAAACAGTTATCATATATTTACTCTGTATTTCTATTTGGTGTCAGATACCTATATAGCCCTGTCTGAAATTATTCAGGCTTACAGGGTAAAGAAAAAAAAGTCTACTGTTATAAAAAAAAGGTTAAAATATAAATAGTTGATCAAAGGTTTAAAAAATCATATGCTTTGGTACAAATGTAATTTCATTTACAGTTAAGAGTCCAATAAAAAAAAGGGTTTCATGATTTAAAGTTCATTTTCTATGCAGAATTAATATGTTGGGGTGTAACCTAAGTTTATTTACCCATCTAATGTCAGTTACCTCAATGTTGTACTGTCAGTGGTTGTTGTGCTGACGAGCCAGTCAATGTCATTCTTCTCTGCTATGGGGGCGGGACGAGTGGTAAGGTTTGTGTGAATCTGTGGGAGGGACACAGAAGCTAAGTCCGAAGAGAGAGATGTCGTGAGGCAAACGTGGTGTGGATTTTGCATCTAAGTGTATCATTGAGGTCGACTACCCGTGGTCCTGATATTACTTATTTGTGATCTGCAAGAGGTAAATGAGACTGTGTGCCTTGACATTTGTACTGTAACTATTCGTTACAGTGATAAAATAGCGTGATATGTGATGCTAACTAGCGGCTTGCTAATTAGCGCAGCTTACCGCGTTATGTGCTGTGATGCCATGCTGTATGTTTAGCTCTGTGATTTTCAGTCAAAGCATGCTAATGCTAAACCGTTATGTGATAGCATTTGGTATTGTAGCTCAAGTGTTTTAATATGTTTAGAAGCCGATGGACGCTCTGAAAGGAGAGGGAGAGAGAGGTTTCTGCCCGGATGGACCCTGCTGTTTCCTCGCCCCTGACTGTTTTCTCGCCCCTGACTGTCTTCACTACTGGTGAACTAACTGCCTGTTTCTGATTGCCCCACTAACAAACTCATTGGACTCGTGAGTACTAACTGGAACTAAAGTGCACGTATTTTGTTTATGGCTCAGTTTGAGTGAAGCGGCCATCAGTTTTAGGCCTCACCGCACCCGAACTTCGAACCAGGCCTGCAACAAGCACTGTGCTACAGGTGTAGTGTGGACAGGTTGTGTGTGTGGGCCCACTGTTACAAATTTGGTTTTTGGTGTGTAGCTGTAATCTAAGTTATTATCAAAGGTTGAAATTCATCCCTTTTAAAGGTGTGAGCTGTTGTAACTGAAATAACAGTTGGCACATAAGAAAAAGTTATTTTGTTTTGATAATCTTTTATCGAAAACCCATGTAGTCACTTTTACAGTAGTTTTGTTTGTTTCTTTGAATTCAATTCATTTTATAAAAGTAACTGTTTATTTTATTCATTTCTTTTTGTCTAAATAAATACCCGGTGAGGGATTAAATTTGTGTAAAATACAGTTGTGGTGGTCCTTATTATAATTCAAATTCAAATTCAAATTTTTATTTGTCACGTACACAGTCATACACAGTACGATATGTAGTGAAATGCTTGGACAACTGCTCGTGACCTAAAGAAAACAGAAAAGGAAAAGGCTATGAATAAGATAGGAAATAAATATGAAAAATTAAAAAGGGTAAATTTAACTAGGATTTAACTAGTAAATTTAACTAAATTTAACTTATAGCAATTAGAGGGTATCAGGTATCATTATTAGTAGCACTACGAACCCAGGCCCAGTCTCATTGTACTATATACTCTAGCTTTACCATAGCTACGTGGGACCTGGGTTACACCTATGAGTGTAAAAATAAATAAATCATCAAGTACGGTGAATCAAGTGATCATTATACTTGCACATATCTCATCAGTCTTGCACAAAATTAAAAAACCAGTTTATCTAAGCAGAATGTTGATCCATACCTGCACAGTGTTATATTTTTAGGCGTGTTAGTAATAACTTTATTTATAAAACGCTTTCAGACAAAGTGCTGTACAGCTATTTGAAAATAAAATAAAATAAAAATGGGGCACGAAAAGAAAAAGCATGTTCCCCAATAGTTTTTTTTCTTGCTCTAGGAACGTTTAAAAGGCCAGAATCCTGGGATTGGAGAGCACAGGATGGAACATAAAGGTGCAAAAGACTAGAGAGCTATGAAGTAGAGATGGACCAATCTGATATTACTTATCGGTATGGTCCGATACTGACGTAAATTACTGGCTTGGATATCGGAGAGAAATAAAAAATGTAATCCGATCCATTAAATATCAAAAAAAGCACCTCACAAAACTTGCGACACTGCTTAACTCGGCTCATAACCGTAGCATGTCAGAGCAGTATGCATCACCTGATAGAGCGGCTGCATGTATTTGTAGCCTTGCTACCAAATCGGCATTTCATCTCCGAGGAAGTGATCCCGGAGAGAAGTAAAGCAAGTGTGTAAGTTCATCTCTGAATGTTTGTAAAGCATTCCAACGTTAAGCTTAACAACCGATATATGGAGCAACTGCCTCTTCTCTCTCCCTCCCTCTCCTGCTGCTACTTCAATCATGAAACTGATCAATGATCAGCTGATTGGCTTTTCTGTCGCGAGTCCATCTCTCTTCTTTGTTTTTTTTTGCCCACGTTGCACCAGCAAGAGGAAACCAGCGGCTGAACACCAGCAGCACGTTTAAGCTTGATAAGCTGTTGTTAGAATTTATTTAATATTACTTTCCAGACCAGGATCCTTTTCTAGGTACGGCTGATGGCTGGTAGCTGTGCAGGGGCGGATCTAGCAAAGTTTAGCCAGGGGGGCCGATAGGGCATTAACAGGGAAAAGGGGCACAAAGACATACTTTTCTTTCTTATTCTAATTTAAAATACCTAGCTTTTAATAAATAATTATCTGAATCTTACACCCAAAGTTTTAATCTGATGTAAAATATATAGAAGTCCATTACTGTATATAGTAACTGTTAAGTCTAATATACCCTAGTAAGCTATAGTACTTTTTCCTTTGGGAAGGTACCATCTGTGCAGTCTGCAGTTCTGTAGAAGAAAGATGTTGAATCTATTTAATTATTCTTGAAAAATAATTTATTTCTGTGCATTTTGTTTCACACTGCATCAAATGAAAGTTGATTACGTCAATTAAGCATCATGAGGTGGAGGGTGGGGGGTGGTTCCCTATTTTTTATTTTTTATTTTTTTGCTGGGAGTTTGCAACCCTATTAGTTAGATTGCTTAATATTTCTGCTAAGTACTCTTTAAAATACCAGAATAGTAAGGATAGAGTAGGTTTAAGTTTATTAGATTGATCAGTATTGCTGAACTATGAAATATTTTGGGTGCAGTGTATTTTTTTACATACAGGTATAACAGAATAGCTTTAGTGTTGTTGTTTATTTAAACTTGAGTATGAACTTATACAAAATGCAGCAAGATATTAAAAAAACAGTTTTATTGATTAAAAAAAAACACCATATTGGATTCATATCGGTATCGGCAGTTATCCAAATTTATGATATCAGTGCCATCTCCAGTATGAAGGTGCCAAACCATTTAAAGCCTTGTAGGTGAGCAGCAGGACCTTAAAATGGTAGCCAATGAAGGGGTAATGTGCTCAAATTTTCCAGTTTTAGTTAAAATGCGAGCAGCTGGATTTTGCACCATCTGTAAACCTCTAAAACTTTTCTTTGGTAGCCCAGAAAGGATAGCGTTACAATAATCGATACGTGAAGACACAAATGCGTGGAGAAGAACCTCTGCAGTGTCGCTTGATAAAACTTGTCTGATTTTGGCTGCGTTCCTTAAATGATAAAATGCGGTCTTTGTTGTTCTTTTACATGAGACTCGAAAGAGAGCACCATGTCGAACCACACACTCAAGTTTTTAACCTTGTCACAGTAATTTATGACATAGTCATCAATTTTCAAGATGACATTTTGGACAAGTATTGAATTTTTTGTGGTCCAGTGACCATCAACTCTGTCTTATCAGTATTAAGAAGCAGGAAATTATCTGATAACCAGCCCCTAATTGCAGATAGACATGATTCTGATTTAGACACTTCAGCACAATTTCCAATGGTTAAAGGAACATAAAGCTGCAGGTCATCAGCGTAACAATGAAAAGTTACGTGTCTGTGAAGGTTCTCAGTGAAGGAACACACACATGTAAAGGAAGCACTCAAAACGTGCGGCTATCCTAAATGGGCGTTCTTAAAGTCAGCAAAGAGGCACAGAAAAGAAGATCAGACACCAGCGAGGGAGGATAAGAAAGACAGACGCAACAACATTGCCATCCCCTATGTAGCCGGTGTATCAGAAAAACTCAGGAGAGTTTTCTCCAAGCACGACATCCCAGTGTGTTTCAGACCCAGCAACACACTCAGGCAAAAACTGGTTCACCCGAAAGACAAAACGCCAAAACACAGACTTAACAATGTGGTGTATGCTGTACAGTGCAGCGAGGAATGCCCAGACCTCTACATTGGAGAGACCAAACAGCCACTTCACAAGCGCATGGCACAACACAGAAGAGCCACCTCCACAGGACAAGACTCAGCAGTCCATCTGCATCTTAAGGATAAAGGACACTCTTTCGAGGATGCCAATGTTCACATTTTGGACAGAGAGGACAGATGGTTTGAAAGAGGAGTGAAAGAAGCCATCTATGTCCACTGTGAGCGACCATCTTTGAACAGAGGCGGTGGTTTACGACACCAACTCTCTGCCATCTATAATCCAGTTTTGAGATCCCTTCCCAGACGCCTTAACGCCCACTCACATCCTGGGCCATCTGATCTCAGGAATTCGCATGATAAGGTGGGGCCAGGTTTCACAATGAACTCACCCGAAACTCTGGCTGATTGGGACCCACACCCAGTTTCACACCTTGGCTCAGGCGATTAGAGGATCATCAGGGGGTCCTTTTGTCCCTCTGTGGGGGGATACTCCCACTAGGTTTATATCTGGGACTCAACTGAATACACTGACAATGAATACAGACTTACAACGTAAAACAGGAAACATGGAAATTAGACATGACAAGAACTAAACATAACCACGCAGACAGGACTCATGACCCAGGGAAACTTAGTACAGGGGAGATGACATAACTGACAGCATGAACTTGACAGTACAAGACACACAGACATAAACACATGAAGGGCAAGGGAGACCTAATGCAAGGGTAATATATACAAATGGCTGGGCTACCTTAGAGAACCTAAACAAACCATAAACATCAAAATAGGCTAAACATAACACACTGGGTCACACGACCCAGGACCATGACACCACCCCCCCCACCAAGGGCTGGCTCCAGACAGCCCGAAACCAAAAAAACCCCCAAAAACCGACCACCGAGCCCGGGCGGGCGGCGGGGGACCAGGACGGAGGGACCAGAACAAGAAACAAGAAAAAACAGCCGACAGAAAACACTGGAGCACGTGACAATAGTCCAAACACATTTCAGGGGGTCGGCCCGGAGGGTGGCAACACACTAGCCCACAGTTTATGAGTTCAGGCGGCCGACCCGGGGGTTGGCAACCCAACAGGCCACGCCATCCCCCATCAGGAGGCCGGCCATGCAGGAGGCAGCGGCGGTGCAGTTCAGGAGGCCGCCCCCGAGCCCGCGGGCACAAGTGTTCAAGGGTCACACGGTCGGGGGGCCGACCAGGCGGGCGCCACAGGTGACAGAGCCGGTCAGGAGGCCAGCCGTGCGGAAGGCAACGGCGGCGGCGAAGGGGACGACGGAGCAGTTCAGGGGGCCGACCGCGCAGAAGGCAGCGGCGGCTCTCCAGTGTCAGGCGTATCGGCCGAGGCCCGGTGGGCACAGGACCAGTCGAGGCAGGACCAGGCGGTGGCGTGGCAGCCACAGGCGACGGAGCCGGACCAGGCAGTGGCGTGGCAGCCACAGGCGACGGAGCCGGACCAGGCGGTGTCGAAGCAGAGGCAGAGGCCGGACCAGGCGTAGCAGAGGCCGGACCAGGCGTAGCAGAAACCGATGACGAGGCGGCCACAGGTGGCGGCTGAACGGGCCCCTCGGACCCTCCAGCGGAGACGGGAGGCTGGTGCGGTTCTCCTGAACCCCCAGCTGACGTGGCGTGAGGCTGGTCGGGCTCCTCGGGCCCTCCAGCTGACGTGGTGTGAGGCTGGACGGGCTCCTCGGGCCCTCCAGCGGAGACGGGAGGCTGGTGCGGTTCTCCTGAACCCCCAGCTGATGTGGCGTGAGGCTGGACGGGCTCCTCGGGTCTTCCAGCTGACGGGCTCCTCGGGCCCTCCAGCTGACGTGGCGTGGGGCTGGACGGGCTCCTCGGGCCCTCCAGCTGACGTGGCGTGGGGCTGGATGGGCTCCTCGGGCCCACCAGCTGACGTGACGTGGGGCTGGACGGGCTCCTCGGGCCCACCAGCTGACGTGGCGTGGGGCTGGTGCGGTTCTCCTGAACCCCCAGCTGATGTGGCGTGAGGCTGGACGGGCTCCTCGGGCCCTCCAGCTGACGTGGCGTGAGGCTGGACGGGCTCCTCGGGCCCTCCAGCTGACGTGGCGTGAGGCTGGTGCGGTTCTCCTGAACCCCCAGCTGACGTGGCAGGAAGCAGAGGAGTCGCTGCGGGGTGCCAGCCTGGCACACCCGGGCATCCAGCAGCAGATGCAGGTCGGGCTGCGAACTGGGCAGGGAGCTGAGCTGCTAACTGGGCAGGGAGCTGTAGTGGACATGGAGGTGTTTGTGTCAGGGCCTGCACAAGTGGCTGAGCAAACTTCAGAGCGGGATGCCGACCTGGAAGCTGAGCAGGTAGCCGGGCTGAAGCCTGTGGCGAAACAGACCGCTGGGACATAACTCCACGCTCTGAGAGGGCAGGTGAAGAACTGTCCTTAGCACCCGCAATCTTCAAACAGGGGTCAAGAAAGTGAACGCTTTTAATGTTCACAGTACCGGCGTTAGACTCTGAGAACACGATGTCTCCTGAGTCAACAGTCTTAGAATCTTTAAACTCAGAGTTCATTGTCTCAGGCTTGATGTGAGAAAACTTGGTCACATGGACGACATTCACATGGCTGCTAGTGGAAATATTGCCTAGGGGTACGTTTCCAGTGTCAAGATCAGTAACACATACAATGTTATTCGTCATGTCACAGAAAACCAAAGTAGACTGCACTTCAATCTCAGCCTTGGGAACATTAGCTTCATGGGGTGTGGCTGAGGGAGCAACACCTGAAACAGAACCTTGTCCTTTTAAGCCATTAATGTGGCTTCTGCTGCCCTTGGCTGCCCTCGCTGTGGAGCTAAACACAGTTTCTTCTGACTCATAATATGACTTCGACAGAGTGTCGCTCAGGAAAAAAGTCAGGTCAGCTAACACAGTTTGCTCATCTCTCACAGCATCCAGAACACAGTCCAGGTTATCCAAAGACCCTCTAGCATGAGTCATGACTGTCTCAGGCCGAGCATGTTCAGACACACAATACACCTTCTTGGCTAACGTGCCCATGTACTCACTGTTTATCAGTTCGCCACCTGGTCTCAGGTCCTGGACTGAATTGTTCCTGGCAGAGGTGGAAACAGGTGCCCTGCCCTCACGGAATGGAGGAGGGTTAATTTCTGGGTCTAAGTTCCCATGCCTAGAATTCACTCACCAACTAGAGTGGGTTCATGGTCACAATTCTCAGACGCATTCAACTGGGAGCCAAAAGGCTCAGTTATATAAGCCACACAGGAAACAGTCTCTGGTTTCTCTAAATCGTTAACATGGTATCGAATTTCCTTATCTGCTCCCTCAGAACAGGTAGACACAGCCCTGCTATCCTCACTACATGACACTGGCAGGGTTTCTGTTGGCGCTTGTACGGCCACATGAAGAGCTTCTACATCAAAATTCCCGGAAACCCCACTTAATGGTTCACGCTCAGTGTGGCTCACATTTCCAGCAACAAGAATGCCCCCAGACTCGTCATCAGTGATTGAGTGGTGGTTAACACAGGTCACACATGGAAACGCTAAACATTCATGTTGAGACACTCTACAACCCTTGGGGGGCCTCTCTAGCTGTTTAATTTCGGTCTTGCTGCTCGTAGTATTACTATCAGCTGGTCCATTTACAGTCTCTTTAGTCTTGGCCGGTAAAACAGATATTTGCACGGACTCTGGCTCTTTGATACGATCGCCTCTCTTATGGCTGAGCCCGCAAGGCAGCAGTTCAGTAGTGGGCATAATCTCGCCCTTGGAAAAGACACGTGGAGCAAAAGCACAGTCACTCACCTCCATTTCGGAAGGGGCACGAGATGAAATGAGACCCTCCCCAACCTCCAGCTGCCGCGCGGCGCCACGGTGACATCGCCGTCGCCTCTTCCCTGAAGGCGACGCGGTGACGGAAGCTCCGGTTGCAGGGGAAGTGAAAGGGGGCAGGCCCTGGCAGCTCCACGGGCCCCCAAGAGCCAGGCGCGTTCCCCGAAAGAGTTGCTCATAGTCGGGGGTCAGCCACGGCTTCCACCGGAGCTTGTCCTCCAGCCCCGCGAGAACCACCTGCTCCCGTTCAGCAATGTCCTGGGCAGTGATTTGTGGGGACATTTCCTCAGAGCCGAAAATCACTGCTGACACGGACTCGGAGGCGGCTTCGGCCAGCGGTTCCGGCCCAGGCGACTGCTCTGACGACACCCCGGACTCTGGCTGCGCTGACGTGCGGCGGCGTCGTGGGCGCCGCTTCCTCCTAGCAGCGGCTGTTGACACAGCATTGATAGCTGTGACGGCTGGCTCCTCATCCTCCGACCACATCCGTGCCAGAAAGGAGGCTGGAGAAGCGAAGTCCGAACGAAACGGCGAGGGTGAGCGGCTCGTGTACGAAGGAATGGATGGTAGCGACCCCAGGTTGCGCCAGAGTCTCAGTGAGCCAACCTTAATCACCCCGGAGCTGCAAGATGGTGGAGGTGGTGATGGGGAAGTTGCGTGACAGCGGAACGGTGGTGACGCACACACGCAGCCCGTGCGCTGGGCACCTGCTCCTGAGGATGGGGTTGGAGGATGGTGCGGAGGTAATCAGAAATCAGGGGGGGTAGCGCCCATAGCCAGGGGAACACGGTTACGCTCACCCGCAATGGGTGAAGCAACTCCTCCGTATCCTCCTCCCCTGAACGCTGCATCCACTGACAGCATAGCGCTTCCACTGCCTGAACGACCTCCCTTCTCTGTGTCGCCTGGTCCATACTGGTCGCGTCGTACTGTCACGGACCGCCGTGGCAGACCGTGTGGAGTGAGTGGAGGACCCAAGAGCAAACAGAGGTGAGGACACAAAACCGGACTTAACAGAAGGCGAGCCTTTATTTAGGGCCGAAAACTTAAGGAACAAGGCAGCAAAGCAACTGAGGGAAAACCTGAACATAGACTGGGAAAACTATGGCTAAACAAAGTACAAACTAGGACTAGTCAAGGCTGGGAAACTATGACAAGGGGTAGGGGAGATAACACAGACGACGCGACGCAGACTACATGAAACACAGAGACTAAATACACATGAGGGATGATCAGGGGAAGTGGCCACACATGGGATCACAGCTGACACACATGAATCTAACGACAGGACAGGAGGGTGCAACTGAATACACTGACAATGAATACAGACTTACAAAGTAAAACAGGAAACATGGAAATTAGACATGACAAGAACTAAACATAACCGCGCAGACAGGACTCATGACCCAGGGAAACTTAGTACAGGGGAGATGACATAACTGACAGCATGAACTTGACAGTACAAGACACACAGACATAAACACACGAAGGGCAAGGGAGACTTAATGCAAGGGTAATATATACAAATGGCTGGGCTACCTTAGAGAACCTAAACAAACCATAAACATCAAAATAGGCTAAACATAACACACTGGGTCACACGACCCAGGACCATGACACTATGTTTGAATCTCGCTCAATTATTCTGTTAAGAATTCTCTCTGCCTTTGTCAAAGAGTTGTCTACTAGGAAAAAGTGAAATAAATATAAGTGCAAAGTCCCAACGTGTACTAGAGTACACATTAATAAATTAGTCATGTTCTCTGTGAAACTAAATAAGCCTAATTCTTATTGTTTATTTTTGAAAATTAACATAAATCTGAAATTTGAAAACATTTTAAATGTGAATATCATGCTTACCTTTCTTTCTTCCATAAAATGTGCTTGTGGGTGTGCCAGCCATTTTGAAAAGGAGGGACAAAAAACAATTGGCAAGACCACTCCCCCTCACATGGGATATAATTTTAAAGGTACTGTTGTCCTCTCTAAGAAACATCAGGACTTAGATGAGTGGCAAGTAGGCTATGAGAGCTACAAGCAAAAACTAAATGTGTACTACAGTGCACAAAAATGAATTACTGGGTCTCAGGAGGTTATGAGGGACATTTATAACACGAAAAATCCCACAAACCTTAAAGTGCACTTGAAAAGCTCACACAAGAAGGCTAACCTAGCTTACCTTGAAGAGCTCATCAGGGGGAGCACACTCCCCCTCCTTGAAGAGCTCCCCCACTCAATCCGCGTCCCCAGAAAACAGCTAACCCCAGATAAGGCAGCGTGATGCATCCCGAGACAACAGGACTGGGATATCTACATAACTGTGTGAGTCAATCGCCTTCAAAAAGTTTATCAATTCACTTGAACCAAAATTAGGAGCACCCGGTGCTGCAAGAGTTAATAGTCTCAATACCCAAGGATAAGCAGAAGAGCATGACTGATATGATGGAACTGGGATTTGGTTACACTTAATTTTGTAAAACACTACTAAAACTATAACTGGCACTGATCAAAACTAAACTGAAAACTGAGGATTTTCAGAAAATAAAAACTAGACTAAACTAGCAAATAATTGGTAAAAACTAATTACAACTGGTATAAAATTGAAAATCTGGAGTCGAAACTAAATAAAAATGAGAACTAATGAAAATGGCAAAACGATTAAAACCCTGGTGCAGAGATTGGCAAATCTGGCCAGGAAATGTTATAAAATGGATTGTCGGAACAGTCAGCGTTAAAGTCACCTTTGACAGTCCAGACTAAGATGGCGTTGAACATCTTCAAGGCGGAAGAGGGTTGGTGTGACCAAGGTGTGGTTTGGCTTGTTGTATGTTTATTTTGAGGTCATATGGCTCTGGATGGATCAGTTACCAGGGCATGGAAGGAGGACAGACTTATTAAATGAGGAGAAGGAATTTCCTGGGATTGGAGATCCTCTGGGTGAGTAGTTGACTAAAAGCATGCATAAAATAAAAGCTATTTTTTGTTATTGATTGGTAATAGATTGATAATTGGCCACATTTACAGCTGTATTGACTTGTTGTGGGCGCAGTCTACTTCATATTTAAGGACTCTAATTAACAGATTGAAAATGGAGACATTAAAGGAAGAGTATGCAGTGCCACGCTGTCAGACGCCAGTGACGGTGGGACTCAGTTATGAATCAGGTGAGCTGGATTCCTGGCTGATTCAAAACATGGACAATGTTGTGTCTCCATAAGGGACAGTTAGCTCCAGGAGATAAGTGGCAGTCAGTGCCTGTCCTCGAGAAGGAGAGCATGTTCCTTTGCTGTGTCTAAAGTAGTCAACAGGTCCATAGGTTTTGTTTCTTGGCAATTCTGCAGACGCAGGCTCTGGGCGGAGCCGGGAGTTGAACAGATAGAACATGACATTTAAATTGATTTCATTCCCTAACACAGGATGACGAGACTGGAGCACCGACAATGGATAGGGGAAGGTCTCGTACTTTCTAAGATATGAGGTCACTAACCTTTTCCTTTAATTTTCTAGCTCCGTTGGTTTAACACATGGGAATGTGTCAAAAAAGGGGGGGAAGTTGAGTTTTAACATCAAACAAGGGTTATATGAACATTTTTATGACTTTATTTGTGTTTTAATAACTTAGGTACGGTAAAACTTAGGCTAATAATGACCCAAAAGGTTTCCGGACTTTTTTAGAGAATCAGTGAGAAGCATAAATCATTATTTCCATGTTTAAGCATTGATCATTGAAATGAACTGAATAGCGTTTAGAAGATGAAATGCCTGTGTTCATGAGAAGCTGAGTACCACACTGGAGAGGAAACCGTGGGACAGTAGGCGGAAGCAAACACATGATTTTTGTGAAAACGGGGGGGGGGCAAATGTGAGAGTTAAAAATGGCTAATTTGTTTTTGATGTCTTTTCTTAATATGAGTGGTTTTAGTAATTTCCAGACACACCTTGCAAATGTGCTTATAATGAGTTGGCACTCGGTCTTTTGAAGGTCATAAGCTTCGTTCGGCGTGATGGTCCGGACTGATATGTTGCAGGTATTGACTTTGAGTGCAGAGGGCTAAATGCAAACACACTTACACACACATAGGATATGATTAGAATAAGTCCCTGGGACATTCTGAATATTCTAAACCAATTCTGAATCACCAGAAGATCAGTAGATAACAACATTAGATTATTAGAGCTAGGCAGAGAGGTGGTTTGGTTTTCTGTCTCTTACAGAGAAAGGAACAGACACCAGACGAGGTCACAGAGATATGAGGATCCTTCGCAGCGGAGACAGACACGGTGACTGCCGAGACACCAACTGGGTTCAAGTGTCATGGCGTTTGGGCTCCGATTAGTCACCTCAAAAGGATGGATCCCATAAACACAGCAATAACCATGAAGGGGTTGGCGGAAATCCGGGAACACCAGACCAGCAAGGTTCGAGAGGCTCTTGGGCAAAAGGGGAACACGTTCCTGATCTTTTTTCTGGAGGATACACAGGACACACAGGACCCGAGGATTCACAGATCGTTGTTGGAAATCGGGGCAGAATAATCCCCTGATCTGTGCCACGTCTGAAGGGTTGTCTAACCTCTGAGGTTGAAGAAAGAAGAGCAGAGGATCACCCAACTGGACGACACTGGTGGCTGCAGCAATAAAATAAAGGCTAAAAGCTCCTCAGACAGAGGTTCTAGTCTGAGTACGTCTGAAGGGTATAAGGTAGCACCAAAATAAAGCTGTGGGAGAACTGGGGAGTGTCATCTGTACCGGCTACTGTTGTGATAATAGTTTTTCTTACATCTGAACTGCGCAAACTCAGAGGTCATCTCACATATGGTTCGCCCAACAGGGGGACAAAGGACCTCAGGAGTGAGGAGAAATGAACCCGGCCACACTGGATTACAGGGTGTAGGTGAGCTCATTATTCTAACGAGCTCATCAGGGGGAGTGCGAGATTTTAACCTTCCTGCCTTCTTGGGACCTTTTTGTGCCACTGCTATGTGTTAAATGGCTGCCATTTCCACTGTGTTCAGTGGAATATAACCAAACTTGCCACAGGATAGTTTTTACCTGTCAATGTTAATATTCCAGTGTGAATTCCTTAAATCAGCCTAAAATGGCTGAGCAGCAGAAATCCCCACACCCATCACCCTGGGGACCATTTTCTGCCCATTGACTTCCATTATAAATGCTATTTTTCAACCCCAAATTATCATCATATGATTTTATTTTTTCTTCTTTTCTTGGATGTCAATGAAGACTCAGGGCCTTGAAGTTTTAATTTTTAAATTGCAAAAAAAATGCAAAAAAAATAATGGCAGGTCAAAATGTATGTTGGTGCCAATCTTTGGTCCATCTAAAGGCCTACTTATAATGACAATCACATATTACTTCAACTGGTTTTTTGTGGAAATATTTAGTTTCGTTTTTTGGTTTTTGGGGCTTATAACACAGGGCGCTCATGTAATAACACTGGGATTTGAAGGGTTAAAACAACGAAAATATAATTAAAACTTTACATGAATATTTCAGGGAGAAGTAGTTTTACAAGGTTGGCTAATTTAAAGTGGAATAAAATATGGATATATGGTCTTTTTATGGCGTGGCTGAGAATGGTCCCTAGGGTGATGGGTGTGAGTTTTTTAAAGGATGGCAGGAGGGATAATATTATTTTATGCCATGTTAGACCCCTAATTAAAGATTGTGAATTATTATGTAGTTTTAGTTTGCATTATTCTCCTGAATTAGAAGAAGCTGATAACTATTGCATTTGTTAAACTGATTTGCATTACATTAGACTGCTGATTTAGTGTGAATGAATGATATTGTTTTATGATGCATTATACTGCTGAGTTATAAGAAATACTGTTCGCAGAAAGTCATCGCCTTATTTGTCTGATTAGAAGAGAACAGAACAGAACATACTGGAGTTTTCTGCCCCAAACAGGGAGCCAAGGTCGTAGCTTAGGCGCTGTGTGAGAGAAAGCATGTGAATGTTTAGGCTTTTATGATAAGGTGGGGGCCACCCGAGGCTATAAGAGTTTGATCAATGCTCCAACATTTTGAGATCTGATGCTGTCTGCGTATGGTGTCCATCTCCCACGCGTGTGATCATTAAAATCATTGTTTGACTCAACCCGGCCAGACCAGTATTGTTCTTTGGGTTTTTCCTCTTGTGTCCATCCCCAATATTTGAATCCGTAACAGGAATTATTCTGCACATTAAACACACCTAACAAAGAGTCAGCCCAATTAAATTACCGGAGATGAATCAACTGTATGGTTATTTTGGAGTTTATAGTTTGTGCTGCTGTTAAACTTTACAGTATTGACTTCAGTATTCCTGCTGTTGGTGTAGCTAGACTACCATGTTGATCAGTAATATGTAATGTGATATTTGATATTGTTACTTTGCTGGATTCACTGAGACACATGTCCAACAACCTTGGTTTATAAAGGAAATTACAGAAATTTGAGCTAACAAAACAGAGACTGGATGCCTGTGTCCATGAAAAGCTCCTGTGCCAAACAGAAATTTTAATATGGTCTAATCAGCTCTATTTCATAAATGACTTCTTAAACATTAAACATAGAGATGTATGAAAAAAGCTTACATCCGCTAAGACAAAGAGAGAGTCTTCATCTTACTTGTAATACTTCATCATGCGAAGTATGGCTGCTGTGCCAACCTTGTTGTTAGTCAAAACTCCCTCACTTTCTATCTGCTGGATGAGTGTCCTTATACCAAGGTTCCTTTGGGCTTCTGGCTGGAGAAATAATTAACAATCCTTCTGCCTTTGGTTATGAGGGCCTGACGGTCCAGGCGTGGGATTTCTCTCGTGGAAATATGGAAATATGCACATTATCTTTTCCTTTCTATTGGTAGGTGGCACAGTGCACTTGTGGCAAGTAAGCAAGCTAGAAGACTGGCAAAGTTATGGAAGAAACACATTAACAAGAGAATTCTGAGTAAAACCAAAGTTACTTTCCCTAGTAACTAGTTACTTTGAAAGTAATGAGTAACATGAAGTAACTGAGTTACTTTTGAGAGAAGTAACTAGTAATGTAACTAAGTTACTATTTTAAAGTAACTTACCCAACACTGGCTATTTCAACAAATATGTCCTCACTAAAAGATGAACCCTGCAATTAGGATTGAGTACTAACAGAAAGACAGTTTTGGGGACCTTGTCTGAAGATGAAAATCAATGCCAGGACTCCAAAATAACTACAAACTCAAGGTCTTGCTTCAAAAGTTGAAAAATACATCGAAAAATACAGTATATTTTACAATTTGTCACAATTTCCACCCTTAGTCCTACCATCACCAATGAAAGGTTAATGGTGTTAGATTCAGTGTCTACTTTTGTTTCGTGCATTGCACAGCTGCAAAGATTCTGAAATTCCTCTATGATGCTCTGTATAGTGCTGGTTGGCAAGAGCATTTTAGCCTGCATTTTTAAATGACACAAGTCTTCTAATAGATTAACTGTGTCCTTACTTACTTACTGAGCACTTAGTTCCTCCCACGCCGAGCGGCGGATTGGGCAGCTAGTGATCTCCATCGATGTCGGTCGGCAGCGACTGCTTCAGCTTCGTCCCAGGCAATGTCGACAGTTCTCAGATCGTCCATGAATGTCCGACGCCATGTGATCTGTGGTCAGCCTTGCTTTCGCTTGCCAGTGCGTGGACACCATGTAATGGCAATCTTAGCTGGGCGATGAGGGGGTAGGCTACATCGGCTAACGGGCGGGTGCCTGCTCTTCGTAGGACCTCCTCATTTGTTATTCGGTCTCGGTAGGAAATTCTCAGGATTCGCCGCAGGCCACGTTGTTGAAGCATGTTCAGGTGCTGAGTAATTGCACTTGTTGAGCGCCAGGTTTCACTAGCGTATAGTGCAGTAGGAAAGACGATAGAGTTTAATAGTCTGATCTTGACCCTAACATTTAGGGAGGTCGAGTTCCAAATAGGATCTGTGGCACAGAATAGTTGATGGCCATGTTGTTCTCCTGCTTTGCAGCTTTGTTTGAGTCTGAATTGCGTCTTAAACATTCAAAACTAAGAAAAGCAGATCAATATTTTATTCTTGTTGTTATTTAATGGTAGTTAGCAACCAGCAAAAGGAGCATTAACCACCTCGCCCAATATTTTCTATCCCCATTGTTGTTTTGAAAGTGTATACCCGACGTGTGCGTCATACGTCACGTTGTACGTCAGGTGAAGGTGTGGTGTCGGCTATCGCATTAAAAAGCTTTAAAAACACAACCCAACGCGCTAAACATGAACAAACATAAACACCCGTGTTACATTATCACGTATATCCAGGACATTTCTTCTGAACCAAGACGAAGTGGTGCTACAAGGGAATTATTTCTTTAGGAGAGTGCATTTAATAGCAGTCTGGCCTGCCACAAAATGCACTGCTAAAAACACAGTTTCTGCTTGTCCCAGAATTTATTAATTTTGAGAGTGAAGTTGTAGGACTGATTCTGGTTAGTGGTGTAGGTTTCATGGTTGTGACACCCGAACTTGTGTAAAATGACGACCAGAGCATATTATTAGGTTAGTTCACTGTAGTTAGGCAGAGGTGTCTTAAAAAGTACCACCTTAATACACAACAAATGAAGGTCCAGTATAAGAAAGAATAAGAAGAGAAAAAAGGAACACCCTGCTAAATGAAGTCATTTTTAAACATTACTCTAAATGTAGCCATTCGTTTTTGTTGCTGGCCATACAAAAAATAAGTATACTTCAAGTATATTTCCCAAGTATACCTTACCTAGTACGTATACTAATAATGCTTCTTGGGACTATATTGGCCCCCGTTTTAGTACACAACAGTATTCTTGAAATTAACTTTTAGATGTCACCATAAATGTACTAGCATAATGTCATAATATCTACAAGAGTATACTTAAAATATACTCGACTCTATCATAATACTAACCTTACAAGTATACTATTAATTTACTTTTTAGTTTATATTTGAGTTATTTCTGATCGAAAAACAGTAATTAAAATGCAATTATAACATATTTTTCACAATTTCCTCTCGTCTGAGGGTCACAGTTTAGGTCTTGTTCCAGACCTTGGCAAAGTGTCAACATATTACGATGTGTCTTAAAATGCTACGATACCTTTTAATTAATGAGCTCTCTCTCTCTTTCTGTATGTTTGTGTGCGATACGGTGTTTGCTACTATGTGAGTGTGTGTGCATGCTCGTCTGATGCCACATCAGACACCACCTCCATTGTCAAGTTTGCTGACGACACTGTTGTTCTGGGCCTGATCTCCGACAACATTGAGACTGCCTACCTGGAGGAGATTAGGAACCTGGAGACCTAGTGCCAGGAGAATAACCTCCTAAACGTCAGCAAGACTAAGGAGCTGATCGTGGACTTCACTACAAAGCAGGCAAGGAATTACAAGCCCCTCATCATCAGTGGCACGCCAGTGGAGAGAGTGGACAGTTTCCGATACCTGGGTCTCCACATCACTCAGGACCTGTCATGGTCCTGTCACATCAACACCCTGGTTAAGAAGGCCCGTCAGCATCTCTTCTTCCTCAGAAGACTTAGAGACTTCCATCTGCCACTGAAGGTGCTCAAGAACTTTTACTCCTGCACCATCGAGAGCTATGAGGTGCCGTAAAGGACATTATTACTGAAACGCTCTCACACACACAACTGAAACGCTCTCACACACACAACTGAAACGCTCTCACACACACTACTGAAATTTTAGCTCTCACACACACTACTGAAACGCTCTCACACACACTACTGAAACGCTCTCACACACACTACTGAAATTTTATCTCTCACACACACTACTGAAACGCTCTCACACACACTACTGAAACGCTCTCACACACACAACTGAAACGCTCTCACACACACTACTGAAATTTTAGCTCTCACACACACTACTGAAACGCTCTCACACACACTACTGAAACGCTCTCACACACACAACTGAAACGCTCTCACACACACAACTGAAACGCTCTCACACACACTACTGAAACGCTCTCACACACACTACTGAAGCGCTCTCACACACACTACTGAAATTTTAGCTCTCACACACACTACTGAAACGCTCTCACACACACTACTGAAATTTTAGCTCTCACACACACTACTGAAACGCTCTCACACACACAACTGAAACGCTCTCACACACACTACTGAAATTTTAGCTCTCACACACACAACTGAAACGCTCTCACACACACTACTGAAATTTTAGCTCTCACACACACAACTGAAATGCTCTCACACACACTACTGAAATTTTAGCTCTCACACACACAACTGAAACGCTCTCACACACACTACTGAAATGCTCTCACACACACTACTGAAACGCTCTCACACACACTACTGAAACTTTAGCTCTCACACACACAACTGAAACGCTCTCACACACACTACTGAAACGCTCTCACACACACAACTGAAACGCTCTCACACACACTACTGAAACGCTCTCACACACACTACTGAAATTTTAGCTCTCACACACACAACTGAAACGCTCTCACACACACTACTGAAATGCTCTCACACACACTACTGAAACGCTCTCACACACACTACTGAAACGCTCTCACACACACTACTGAAACGCTCTCACACACTACTGAAATTTTAGCTCTCACACACACTACTGAAATTTTAGCTCTCACACACACTACTGAAACGCTCTCACACACACTACTGAAATTTTAGCTCTCACACACACTACTGAAACGCTCTCACGCACACAACTGAAACGCTCTCACACACACTACTGAAACGCTCTCACACACACTACTGAAACGCTCTCACACACACTACTGAAACGCTCTCACACACACAACTGAAACGCTCTCATACACACTACTGAAATTTTAGCTCTCACACACACTACTGAAACGCTCTCACACACACTACTGAAATTTTAGCTCTCACACACACTACTGAAACGCTCTCACACACACTACTGAAACGCTCTCACACACACTACTGAAACGCTCTCACACACACTACTGAAATTTTAGCTCTCACACACACTACTGAAACGCTCTCACACACACAACTGAAACGCTCTCACACACACAACTGAAACGCTCTCACACACACTACTGAAATTTTAGCTCTCACACACACTACTGAAACGCTCTCACGCACACAACTGAAACGCTCTCACACACACTACTGAAATGCTCTCACACACACTACTGAAACGCTCTCACACACACTACTGAAACGCTCTCACACACTACTGAAATTTTACCTCTCACACACACTACTGAAATTTTAGCTCTCACACACACTACTGAAACGCTCTCACACACACTACTGAAATTTTAGCTCTCACACACACTACTGAAACGCTCTCACACACACTACTGAAACGCTCTCATACACACTACTGAAATTTTAGCTCTCACACACACTACTGAAACGCTCTCACACACACTACTGAAACGCTCTCACACACACTACTGAAATTTTAGCTCTCACACACACTACTGAAACGCTCTCACACACACTACTGAAACGCTCTCACACACACTACTGAAACGCTCTCACACACACTACTGAAATTTTAGCTCTCACACACACTACTGAAACGCTCTCACACACACAACTGAAACGCTCTCACACACACTACTGAAATTTTAGCTCTCACACACACAACTGAAACGCTCTCACACACACAACTGAAACGCTCTCACACACACTACTGAAATTTTAGCTCTCACACACACTACTGAAACGCTCTCACACACACAACTGAAACGCTCTCACACACACTACTGAAATTTTAGCTCTCACACACACTACTGAAACGCTCTCACACACACTACTGAAATTTTAGCTCTCACACACACTACTGAAACGCTCTCACACACACTACTGAAACGCTCTCACACACACTACTGAAATTTTAGCTCTCACACACACTACTGAAACGCTCTCACACACACTACTGAAATTTTAGCTCTCACACACACTACTGAAACGCTCTCACACACACAACTGAAACGCTCTCACACACACTACTGAAATTTTAGCTCTCACACACACTACTGAAACGCTCTCACACACACTACTGAAATTTTAGCTCTCACACACACTACTGAAACGCTCTCACGCACACAACTGAAACGCTCTCACACACACTACTGAAATTTTAGCTCTCACACACACAACTGAAACGCTCTCACACACACTACTGAAATTTTAGCTCTCACACACACAACTGAAACGCTCTCACACACACTACTGAAACGCTCTCACACACACTACTGAAACGCTCTCTGCCGTATTTCTGCCGTATTGAACGGCAGAAATTAGGTTTTCTTTTCGGAAGTATGTAAAATGAAAAAAAAAAAAAAAAACAGCCGCCGACTGCGCTGTAAACAACAGTAGACTTGTGCCTAACAAGCAAGCGAATAATGCAGAAAACAGATTTTTAGACGGGAAACTGTTCTTGAAGTACAGAGAGAGAGAAAGAGAGAGAGAGGGCTGTGCATGACGTGCGATTTTATCGTGGTGGAAGCAAAACAGTGAGGGAATTCATGACGATGTTTATGTGAAGCGCAGTTTGGATCTTCTTTTGCTGCTGGTTCAGTCAATATTGTTTGGAGAGAGATAAAACTAACAGCTTTAGAATCGGCGCAAAAACGGCGTGAAAACAAAGCGCGGACCTGCCGACAGATCAGAGTCAGCGAGCTGTCGGCTTTCAGCCCCGACCGTGTCCGTGCTGTCGGGTGAGAAAGGCGACATCTCACTGATTCTGATCCGCGGGTCCGCGCTGTGTGTTTACGTCTTTGTGCAGAAGTGTGTACCTGCTCTCATTTACTGTCTTAGCTGTTTGGTGGTTGTTGAAATTTTGTGAGGTTTCACCAGAGATTCTGGCATTTCGGGCAAAATAAATTTATATTAAAAAATCGATTCAGGATTTTAATGAATCGATTTCACGTTATCCAAGCCAGAATCGATTTTAATCAATAAATCGATTATAAAAACCCACCCCTAACTAACAGGTTGCTGAGTAGACATCTGTGTAGTGGTTTGTTTGAAATCTAACACTTTTTCCTTCAGTTTCCTTGTCAAGAATTAACTTCCTGTTTAACTGAAATGCCTTCCTGTTCAACTGAAATGCCTTCCTGTTTAACTGAAATGCCTTCCTGTTCAACTGAAACGCCTTCCTGTTCAACTGAAACACCTTCCGGTTCAACTGAAATGCCTTCCTGTTCAACTGAAACACCTTCCTGTTTAACTGAAATGCCTTCCCGTTCAACTCAAATGACTTGGTTTTTCAGTAGTGTGTGTGAGAGCGTTTCAGTAGTGTGTGTGAGAGCTAAAATTTCAGTAGTGTGTGTGAGAGCGTTTCAGTAGTGTGTGTGAGAGCTAAAATTTCAGTAGTGTGTGTGAGAGCGTTTCAGTTGTGTGTGTGAGAGCGTTTCAGTTGTGTGTGTGAGAGCGTTTCATTAGTGTGTGTGAGAGATAAAATTTCAGTAGTGTATGTGAGAGCGTTTCAGTAGTGTGTGTGAGAGCGTTTCAGTAGTGTGTGTGAGAGCGTTTCAGTTGTGTGTGTGAGAGCATTTCAGTTGTGTGTGTGAGAGCGTTTCAGTAGTGTGTGTGAGAGCTAAAATTTCAGTAGTGTGTGTGAGAGCATTTCAGTTGTGTGTGTGAGAGCGTTTCAGTAGTGTGTGTGAGAGCTAAAATTTCAGTAGTGTGTGTGAGAGCGTTTCAGTAGTGTGTGTGAGAGCGTTTCAGTTGTGTGTGTGAGAGCGTTTCAGTAGTGTGTGTGAGAGCTAAAATTTCAGTAGTGTGTGTGAGAGCGTTTCAGTTGTGTGTGTGAGAGCGTTTCAGTTGTGTGCGTGAGAGCGTTTCAGTAGTGTGTGTGAGAGCTAAAATTTCAGTAGTGTGTGTGAGAGCGTTTCAGTAGTGTGTGTGAGAGCGTTTCAGTAGTGTGTGTGAGAGCGTTTCAGTTGTGTGTATGAGAGCGTTTCAGTAGTGTGTGTGAGAGCTAAAATTTCAGTAGTGTGTGTGAGAGCGTTTCAGTAGTGTGTGTGAGAGCGTTTCAGTTGTGTGTGTGAGAGCTAAAATTTCAGTAGTGTGTGTGAGAGCGTTTCAGTTGTGTGTGTGAGAGCGTTTCAGTTGTGTGTGTGAGAGCGTTTCAGTTGTGTGTGTGAGAGCGTTTCATTAGTGTGTGTGAGAGCTAAAATTTCAGTAGTGTGTGTGAGAGCGTTTCAGTAGTGTGTGTGAGAGCGTTTCAGTAGTGTGTGTGAGAGCGTTTCAGTTGTGTGTGTGAGAGCATTTCAGTTGTGTGTGTGAGAGCGTTTCAGTAGTGTGTGTGAGAGCTAAAATTTCAGTAGTGTGTGTGAGAGCGTTTCAGTAGTGTGTGTGAGAGCTAAAATTTCAGTAGTGTGTGTGAGAGCATTTCAGTTGTGTGTGTGAGAGCGTTTCAGTAGTGTGTGTGAGAGCTAAAATTTCAGTAGTGTGTGTGAGAGCGTTTCAGTAGTGTGTGTGAGAGCGTTTCAGTTGTGTGTGTGAGAGCGTTTCAGTAGTGTGTGTGAGAGCTAAAATTTCAGTAGTGTGTGTGAGAGCGTTTCAGTTGTGTGTGTGAGAGCGTTTCAGTTGTGTGCGTGAGAGCGTTTCAGTAGTGTGTGTGAGAGCTAAAATTTCAGTAGTGTGTGTGAGAGCGTTTCAGTAGTGTGTGTGAGAGCGTTTCAGTAGTGTGTGTGAGAGCGTTTCAGTTGTGTGTATGAGAGCGTTTCAGTAGTGTGTGTGAGAGCTAAAATTTCAGTAGTGTGTGTGAGAGCGTTTCAGTAGTGTGTGTGAGAGCGTTTCAGTTGTGTGTGTGAGAGCTAAAATTTCAGTAGTGTGTGTGAGAGCGTTTCAGTTGTGTGTGTGAGAGCGTTTCAGTTGTGTGTGTGAGAGCGTTTCAGTTGTGTGTGTGAGAGCGTTTCATTAGTGTGTGTGAGAGCTAAAATTTCAGTAGTGTGTGTGAGAGCGTTTCAGTAGTGTGTGTGAGAGCGTTTCAGTAGTGTGTGTGAGAGCGTTTCAGTTGTGTGTGTGAGAGCATTTCAGTTGTGTGTGTGAGAGCGTTTCAGTAGTGTGTGTGAGAGCTAAAATTTCAGTAGTGTGTGTGAGAGCGTTTCAGTAGTGTGTGTGAGAGCTAAAATTTCAGTAGTGTGTGTGAGAGCTAAAATTTCAGTAGTGTGTGTGAGAGCATTTCAGTTGTGTGTGTGAGAGCGTTTCAGTAGTGTGTGTGAGAGCGTTTCAGTAGTGTGTGTGAGAGCGTTTCAGTAGTGTGTGTGAGAGCGTTTCAGTTGTGTGTGTGAGAGCATTTCAGTTGTGTGTGTGAGAGCGTTTCAGTAGTGTGTGTGAGAGCTAAAATTTCAGTAGTGTGTGTGAGAGCGTTTCAGTTGTGTGTGTGAGAGCGTTTCAGTTGTGTGTGTGAGAGCGTTTCATTAGTGTGTGTGAGAGCTAAAATTTCAGTAGTGTGTGTGAGAGCGTTTCAGTAGTGTGTGTGAGAGCGTTTCAGTAGTGTGTGTGAGAGCGTTTCAGTTGTGTGTGTGAGAGCATTTCAGTTGTGTGTGTGAGAGCGTTTCAGTAGTGTGTGTGAGAGCTAAAATTTCAGTAGTGTGTGTGAGAGCGTTTCAGTAGTGTGTGTGAGAGCTAAAATTTCAGTAGTGTGTGTGAGAGCGTTTCAGTTGTGTGTGTGAGAGCGTTTCATTAGTGTGTGTGAGAGCTAAAATTTCAGTAGTGTGTGTGAGAGCGTTTCAGTAGTGTGTGTGAGAGCGTTTCAGTAGTGTGTGTGAGAGCGTTTCAGTTGTGTGTGTGAGAGCATTTCAGTTGTGTGTGTGAGAGCGTTTCAGTAGTGTGTGTGAGAGCTAAAATTTCAGTAGTGTGTGTGAGAGCGTGTCAGTAGTGTGTGTGAGAGCTAAAATTTCAGTAGTGTGTGTGAGAGCATTTCAGTTGTGTGTGTGAGAGCGTTTCAGTAGTGTGTGTGAGAGCTAAAATTTCAGTAGTGTGTGTGAGAGCGTTTCAGTAGTGTGTGTGAGAGCTAAAATTTCAGTAGTGTGTGTGAGAGCGTTTCAGTTGTGTGTGTGAGAGCGTTTCAGTAGTGTGTGTGAGAGCGTTTCAGTTGTGTGTGTGAGAGCGTTTCAGTTGTGTGTGTGAGAGCGTTTCAGTAGTGTGTGTGAGAGCTAAAATTTCAGTAGTGTGTGTGAGAGCGTTTCAGTAGTGTGTGTGAGAGCGTTTCAGTTGTGTGTGTGAGAGCTAAAATTTCAGTAGTGTGTGTGAGAGCGTTTCAGTTGTGTGTGTGAGAGCGTTTCAGTTGTGTGTGTGAGAGCGTTTCAGTAATAATGTCCCTTACGGCACCTCATATCCCCGACCTGCTGTTCATCTACACCAAGCGGTGCAAGATCAAAGCTAGGAAGATCATGATCAACCTCTCCCATCCCAACAATGGACTCTTCTCACTGTTGAGGTCTGGGATGCGCTTCCGCCCCCTTAAGGCGAAAACAGAGAGAATGAAGAGGAGCTTCTTCCCCCAGGCTATTCGGGCCCTGAACCAGGTGTAGGACTGGACTCTCCCACACACATTACATCACTATATGACTGGACTCTCACACACATCACATCACCACACGCACTCTGGTTTTTCTTCATGCACACTTCCTATAATTTATAATCTCTTTCTGCTATTTGCACTTTTTTTTTTACTGTAAATTTCTCAGTTAAATCTGTAAATTTTGTATAACCTGTGAATTGTAAATACTGTAAAAGCACTGTCATTTAATGGTCGGGCATTGCATTGCACAGCTACAAGCATTTCACCTCATGTCATACTGTGTATGGTTGTGTGTGTGACAAATAAAATTTGAATTTGATTTGAATTTGAATTTGATTTGAGTTTGAATTTGATGCTTGCAGAGGGGAGGTCACGACAAGAGCTTCCTGAGTTGACATTTCCCATGTAATACACCATAAAGTCAGTTTGGACTCAGGACTTCCTGAGCTGTCGGTGAACATGAAAGTACCATCACTCTTGACAAAATTACGCTTTTATCTACCATCATCTATTTTCAAACTGTGTGTTGTAGTTATTAGGGGTGCAATGATACACAAAATTCACGGTTCGGTTCGATACTGTGGTGTCAAGGTTCGATATTTTTTCGATACAAAAAAATGTTCATGCCTTTTTAATTTGTCATTTATTAAAATTATAAATATATTTTAATTCAAAAGTACAGTTTTTAAATTTAATGTTGCTGAAACAACAAAATAATAAAAAAAATAAATCTATCTGATCGAGAAATCACTCATCTTTGGAAAAGAGAGTTTATTACAGAGAAATGGCTCTTTCCAAAATAAAAGCTATACTATACGCTTCTTCTGGGCTATATTCTCAGCAGCATATTAAACGTATCAGGTCCCCATAAGGAGAATCATGTGCTAACGGCTGTCTAAATGACTTGGGTAAAGTTTGTAGCATGCGTGCTTGTTGTTTTTGTCTGCTTCCACTTGTCTTTGCACTAGGATGATGTCGTCGTAAATGTGCAGTCATATTCGTTGTGTTCCCACTAGTGCTGTCAGCGTTAATCTCGTTAAAATTACATTAACGCCATAATGCCGCAAATTTCCATTAACAAGTTACCGCGGATCGCCCTGTGCTTGGGGCTGGACGGCGTGAACACGTTAACAATTTAACTGCGCTAACGCAGTAGTTCCCACCAGTTGAGCATTGTGTGGCACATCCGACATACTGTTTTACTTTTGTCCATGATGCGCTTACCGTCAGGGTCATGCTTCACATGAAAACCAAGATAGTTCCAAACGCCACATCTTTTTTTTTTTTTTTTTTGCCTGTCCCGTTTGGCTCTTTTGCCATCAGAATTGTTGTCTAAAGGCAAAGAAAGATGCCCAACGGATTTACTTTACCAAATTGACCATCCCAGCCTTGCCATAATGGTCCATTTGATTCACCTTTTATTGTTTATTTTATTTTCACTTACTGAACATGGGACAGACTTGACTGGGGGAAAGAAGGGGAGAAAGAAAGAGGGAAAGAGAAACAGCTGAGAAGAGGGAAGGGGGAGAAGGGCAAAAACCAAAAACCAACAGAATGAGCAGAAAAAGAAAAAAAAGAAGAATAAAAGAAAAAAAATGCATATATCAATCACCTGGATCACCTGCTGAGAAAGAAAAAAGAAAACAAGCAGAAGAGAACAAGAGTTATAGAATAAACAACATCACAATGATATATGGGAATATGACAGTAAATACTAAATATTAAACATTATTGTGCAGCACATAAGATCAACAGAACACAGTGTGCTTTGAGGTAGGAGCCAAAAAGGGTGTAGTTTGTGGGTGTGATCACCCGTGTGTACACCTGTGAGCATGGACGCGCTTGTTTTTTGTTTTTTAAAAGGTTCCTTCATGTAATGATCTGCTAGAGGGTGTGGGGGGGCCACAGCCCCGTCCTCCAGGGCATGAAGCAGGTATGGAGGAGATCAAAACTCCAGACATCCAGAGGCCCCCAGAACACAAGAGACCAAGGAAGACCAACAGAGGGGCAGCTGCGCCACTGTCCCAGAAAGAGCTGAGGAGAGTCCCAGATGAGGGCTCACTCAGCAGCCGCGGAGCAGAAGCCAGGGGGAGTTGCAGTGACGCGCCCGTGAGCTCCGCCGGCAGCCAGCCGTGCCTGAGTGACCGAGCCCCAGGCCGAGAGGCCGGGGGCACCCCACCTCCGAAGTGGCCCGAGCAAGCCCCAGGCTCCAGGGCCCGATAAGCGGCCGCCAAGGAGTGAGCTGGTGCGTACCTGGACGCCCATCCCCGGACACAAAGAACCACCAACGCACCGACGTCTGACGGAGTCCGCCACTGGCAGGGGAAGTGGTGGTAGGGGGAGATAGGCCTCCATACCTTGGAGGGCCTAAGATGTCCCCAGAGAGGTGGCGCCTGACACCCAACCTGACATATAGACACAGAAATACAGGCACACACATATACAAACATCCATTCCCACCCTCATGCTCTCATATACACTTACTCCACACTCAACCAACGTGGAGACAGACATAAAGAGACGCTGTACACATGATCACACTCCCCAAGCGTACTCTAAGCCCCGGGTCTAGGTACCCTTGCCCCTGGAGGGGGGGGAACTGCACCCAGACCCAGGTGGTGTTACCCTTTTCCCTGCGGTGGGGGGAGGCAGACCGCCCCGACTCCGCAGCAGCAGGGAGGCCCCACACTCCAGACCGCAGTCGGACGGCCAACTCCTCCTCCTAGCCCCCCCGCTCCAGCAGGTCGCAGAGAATGGGGGTGAGAGAAGACTCCAAACCTCCCTCCACCCGCTCATTGTAGTGTTGATGCATGTGTGTTCTAAGGTGCATTTAAAACCCAGGAGGGCATGGAGCTACCTGCCAGAGAGCAGCACACATCTGAATGAGGGTGGGGGAGGTTCAATTTCAGGTAGCATTGAGGCAGTTGCCATGTTGCAGCGAGCTTAGCTTCTGTCTTACTAGCTTGCGCTGTGCTCAGTGGATCTGCACTCGACAGTGCAGCCTAGGTGGAGTAGTCAAATGCAGATCCACTGAGCGCTCAACACAGACAGCATCGTCAGAAGAAAGGTTGATAAAATAATTTTAAAAATTTGTATCGTTCAATACATATGCGTACCAAACCGAAAGCACTGTATCGAATGGTTCAATATCGATACATGTATTGTTGCACTCCTGGTAGTTATGTGTAGTTTTTGAATGATTTTCCAATCAGCTTTTTTACAAGAGGCAGAGTTCATTGGAATAAATGTCTTCTTTTTAATACTTTATAAATATGAGACTCAAAAAATCAAAAGACTTGAAGCGTTCAGGCACGTTGTGAAAAAATATTTTTTCCATCATAAAGATTGTGATGTGAAGCATCAGCAGTATTTTAAAGTTTCACTTCAGTAATGCTGCTGGGAGAAAGAAGTGTTGACACATTTTTTTTAATAGATGACTTAAAATACTAAACTCTAATATCAGGGGTGTCATGGTTCTGGGTCATTTTGACCCAGTGCTTTTGAGTTCTTTTCTATTGTGGTTTATGTTTTAGGTTCCTTGGTAGTCTTAAGTTTAGTCTGTTTTGAGTTCCTTATATTGCCCGTTTAGTTTCTTGTTCACTTATGCTCCCTGTGTGTCTTTGTCCTTTGCTTCCCTTTCTGTGTGTCAGTGTTTATGTGGGTTTGTGTGTGTGTGTGTGTGTGTCTTGTTTCCCCTCCTTGTGTTTCATTCCATGTTCCCCCAGTCTATCATGTTTATCCATGTTCCCCAGCCCGTCATGTCTCTGTATTCCCCTCTCTCTCGTGCTCCCTTGCCCCCTCTCTCATCTGCCTTTCCTCCACTCCTGTGTCCAGCTTGTCTGTCAGACTTGCATTCCATCGTTTTCGGTTTTATTGTGACAGTCTCGTATCAGCTGTGTTCCCCATGTTTCAATTTCCCTCATTACCCTCCTGTGTATTTTAGTCCTCTGTCGCCATCTGTTCATTGTTGGATCGTCTGCTAATCACCCCTGTGTTTCCTTGGGTCATGAATTCAAAAATTTCCAGTTTTTTCTTGAATTTATTTTCTCTCAGTTTAGTTTCGCTAGTTCTCTCCCAGGTTATGTTGTCATTTATATTTCTATTTGTTTTTGGCCATAATTAAGGCTTGCTTTTTGTTCAGTCCTACCTCTTGTGCGTTTGCATTTGGGTCCACACCGCTATTCCACTTGGTCTGCAGCATCAGACCTTGACAGTGCGATCCAGCCATGATGGACCCAGCAGATTGCAGCCTCTCTGTGGGGTTCTGAGAGGAAATAATATGGATTGTGGAGTCACAGTGAACCGAGTGCTTGGAGCTCCCCATGAAGGAAGACCGGGAGGAAGTGACTTGCCAGTTACAAGGATGTATCTTGGGTTTTCCCTGGTTAATGAAGTTGCTACACCCCCTGATCAGGGGGTCCCTTCTCACCACCCTGCATCTTTCTCCACAGCCGCAGCCCAGCCCACTGGAGGTTTCGCAGCCTGGCCCATTGTCAGCTCATGCCATGCCTCTGCCTGCTTCAGCCAATGCTGGGGTCCCTGTGATGCACCACGCTGTTATTTTGGAGACTGTTCATGGCTCCCAAGACAGTTCTCCTTTTGTTCCCATGTCAAACTGGAATGAACAGCCAGACAGTTTTAGTCAGGTTCTTGTTTCAGAACTTAACCTTTCCTGTGACCTTGGTGTTTCTGAGCAGAATGAATATTTCAATGGTTTTGGTGTTTGTGAAGCTGACAGGAACGCCGGTGAGATGATCGTTTCAGAAATGTTCAAGGTGACTTTCATGTTTTTGGGTCCACAGAACATACGACTGCTTTTTCTGTTCCAAAACCAGATGCTGTGAAAGTCAATACTACATTCTTTGCTTCCAAGCTAGTTAAAAGTCTAAAATTGAGTGTTTCTAAGTTAACTGACCTGGTTGCCTTTCGTGCACCCAGTTTGTGTTTTACTGCTAGAAAAACGACGATCTGTTTTCAGAGCCTTCTCCTCTGCTTCTCCCTGTTCCTGTTCCCAGGGCAGCTGTGCTCCAGCCTTCCCCTGCACCTGTACCAGTGCCTCAGGTGGGAGTAGCTACCGTCCAGTCTGCCCCGGCGCCTATCCCAGTCCCCAGGGTGAGGCCAGCCAGGACACAGCAGACCTCAGACATCAGACCATGACAAGGTTGTTGTTTTTTTAAGTTTAAATAATATAACTGGTAAGACAATGAGTTTTTTTTCTCACATCCATTTGTCATGTATGCTACTTTGCTCTCTGGACTGTAAGCATTTTTGTATTAATGAAATAAACTAATCTTTCACAGTCTGCATCTTTTACTGTTTTTCTGCTCAAGTTCTCTCCAAGTTTGACAAAAACCCACAGACATCCAGAGTGAACTGGTCTTGTAAGAAGACTTGATGAAAAACAAACTGACGCTGTAACTAATTGAAAAGCAGGTCACAGCTGAGTCCAGGGCTAATAAAAATAAGACCATGTGGTGTCCAGTGTGAGTACACGTGCAGTGGAATATTCCAACACATTTGAAAGACTCATTGTGTAACTCAGAAGGCGACTCCCTAAAATAGAGGCAGAGAAGTTGTATGGTTCAGTCCTTGCTGCAAGTAAAACCTGTTGAAACCTTGATTCTGTGAGTCTGTGGTCATTTGCTTGAGTGTTACTCCAAAGTGTAAAATCCAGTTGGTTTATTACACATGGCCAGAAGTGCAAGTCACCTTTAACTGATATAGCCTCACACACACATTTTTGAAGCTTTTGTGTACAATGGTTCAGCTACAAATGTAATTTCCACTTTTGGATTAAGATCACTCCTGATTTCTTAACAAATTAAGCATGTCATGTCTTTATTATGTTCTTATTTATAAATGTCTACACAATAATAGACACCATGTGCTCTGTGACATTATGGCCTTCTACTTCTCTTCTACTCACAACCTCGTGCTTCCATTGGTTTGCATATTACATGCCCAACCTTTCAGGTTGTTATGAATGGCTCCTATTTCTACCAATTTGTTATTCAAAAGCAAATCACGTGCCTTTTTTATTTTCTGTATGATGGAATGACTTAAGACACAAGTTATTCAAACAGTTAGAAAAGACAGCGTGATGGCCATAGTACTTGATGTGGGTCCAATATGTTTCTGAATGTAAAATTGCAAAGAACTTTTGGATGGGATACAACATTTTGTACCGTAGAACCAGCTGAATCATTCCTCTCTTGTACTGTGAGATGTACAAGGTGGGCCATTTATATGGATACACCGTAATAACATGGGAATGGTTGGTGATATTAAAGTCCTGTTTGTGAGGGGGCAAACTCAAGATGGGTGGTGACCATGGTGGCCATTTAGAAGTCGGCCATCTTGGATACAACTTTTGTTTTTTCAATAGGAAGAGGGCCATGTGACACATCAAACTTATTGGTAATGTCACAAGAAAAACAATGGTGTGCTTGGTTTCAACGTAACTTTATTCTTTCATGAGTTATTTACAAGTTTCTGACCACTTATAAAATGTGTTCAATGTGCTGCCCATTGTGTTGGATTGTCAATGCAACCCTCTTCTCCCACTCTTCACACACTGATAGCAACACCGCAGGAGAAATGCCAGCACAGGCATCCAGGCGCTGCACATCTCGTATCTTCACACCATAGACAATTGCCTTCAGATGACCCCAAAGATAAAGTCTAAGGTGGTCAGATCTGGAGACCTTGGGGGCCATTCAACTGGCCCACGATGACCAATCCACTTTCCAGGAAACTGTTCATCTAGGAATGCTCAGACCTGGCACCCATAATGTAGTGGTGCATCATCTTGCTGGAAAAACTCAGGGAACGTGCCAGCTTCAGTGCACAAAGAGGGAAACACATCATCATGTAGCAATTTCAAATATCCAGTGGCCTTGAGGTTTCCATTGATGAAGAATGGACCCACTATCATTGTACCTCATATACCACACCATACCATCACTTTTGTTGTTCCAATAGTCTTGGAGGGATCCATCCAATGTGGGTTAGTGTCAGACATATAGCGGTGGTTTTGTTTGTTAACTTCTCCATTCACATAAAAGTTTGCCTCATCACTGAACAAAATCTTCTGCGTGAACTGAGGGTCCTGTTCCAATTTTTGTTTTGCCCATTCTGCAAATTCTGTGCGCCGATCTGGGTCATCCTCGTTGAGATGCTGCAGTAGCTGGAGTTTGTAAGGGTGTCATTTGTGAGTAGTTAATATCTGCCGAAGGGATGTTCGACTAATGCCACTCTCCAGTGACATGCGACGAGTGCTACGCTGTGGGCTCTTGCTGAATGAAGCTAGGACAGCCACTGATGTTTCTTCATTAGTGACAGTTTTCTTGCGTCCACATTTTGGCAAATCCAACACTGAACCAGTTTCACAAAAGTTAGCAAGCAGTTTGCGGACTGTAGCATAGGAGATGGGTGGTCTCGTAGGGTGTCTTGCATTGAAATCTGCTGCAATGACTCGGTTACTGCGTTCACCAGATATCAACACAATTTCGATCTGCTCCTCACGTGTTAACCTCTTCGACATGTCAATGGCTTTGAACAAAGAGAAACTTGTAAATAACTCATGAAAGAATAAAGTTACGTTGACACCAAGCACGCCATTGTTTTTCTTGTGACATTACCAGTAAGTTTGACGTGTCACATGGCCTCTTCCTATTGAAAAAAACAAAAGTTGTATCCAAGATGGCCGACTTCTAATTGCCCACCATGGTCACCCCCCATCTTGAGGGGTTTGCCTTCTCACATATACTAATGCAGCGGTCCCCAACCTTTTTTGCCCCACGGACCGGTTTATGCCCTACAATATCTTCACGGACTGCCCTTTAAGGTGTCGTGGATAAACACAACAAAATAAAACTAGTACCGGTACTGAAAAAAAAGAAGATTTATTTATAACACACGTGAAAAGACCCAGGAAAACAGAGTTAACGAAAAAAAACGATAATAAAATAACGCTGAAAACCGATAAAAACCCTGAAAACCATACATTTCACACCTGAGCCTCAACTCTCGTGGCCCGACACCAAATGACTCACGGACCGGTACCGGTCCGAGGCCTGGGGGTTTGGGACCGCTGTACTAATGTGCCACAAACAGGACTTTAATATCACCAACCATTCCCATGTTATTACGGTGTATCCATATAAATGGCCCACCCTGTATGTGTCACGGACCCAGTTCCAGGGATTCGGGGTCCGTGAGCAGTGTGGACTACTATTGTAGTTATTATTATTATTATTATTATTAGTGTGGTTATTGTTATTATGGTTGTGTCTGCTGTCCTGTTTTTCCGTGTTGATGTACTGTCAGGTGTTATGGGTGTGTGCATGTGTGTGAGGGTGCGGTCGTGGCAGGTACTTTTAGGCCTGGTGGGTGTGGCCCTGCCAGCTGACCGGTCCCACCCAGGAATCCACACACACCAGGCGCCGATCAAGCCTCGTCAGAGGAGCTTCAAAACAGTGTGGCTGAGAGCTCCTCGACGCTGGATCGTTGAGTGACTTCCCGTCAGTCTTAAGTCTATGTGTAAGGTTAGTGCAGGTCTGCCATTAGGTTTTTGTACTCACGGCTACCTTTTGTATGCATGTTTCCCCAGGAGGCATTGTGGCATCCAGGAGGCAGCACACAGACAGTACACAGGGAACGGAGACAGAGCACAGAGCACGGGATAAAGGAGAAGACACGGAACGGGAGTTGGGATCGCACGGGGAATTGATTGTTGTTTGGATTTTCACCCCTGTAAATAAACGCACTGCCTTCAGCGTCAAGTCCTGCATTTTGGGTCCTCATTTCTCACATCCCCACGGTCTGCCAGCCAGACCGTGACAGTATGTAAGGTCCTTGTAAAACTTCTACAATACTCCCACTTAAGTAACCAACAAAACACATCAATTCACTCTTGCCAATAATAAACAATCTGATTGTTTCTTCAAAAAGTAGCACAAACAAATAACTGACTCAACAATGGTAAGTAGAGCTAGGCTGATATTCAAGCAGACAGTAATTTAAAGTTTATTTTGCTTCTTCAGAGTAAGAAATTTATGTTTAATGATTCAACACATGTGCATTCAAATTTGGAACATGCCCAACATTGTCAATGTTTAATGGTTTTTAATGGTTTTTAACAACCTGTAACAGCCGTTATGGTGTGGTGTCCCAAATTGGAGCCCAAGGTGTTCGCTAATGATGGCAGCCTTCACCCAGAAGAATGGCTGCAGTCTGTTGCTGCTTATAAAACCTCCTTAGACCTAACAGACGCCCAAATCCTCAGAGAGCTGCCACACTTCCTAGCTAAGGAACCAAGAAAGTGGTCTAATGTGCTCATTCCTCACGTATCTACATGGGCTAAGTTTTGTGAACTTTTCAGAACCGTCTTCTTGCCTGCTGACAACCAGGAGCAGATTTTGAGAGGCATCCTGGACTGTTTCCAGCACCCCGAAGAACCTCTGCCAACGTTTGTTGCCCACATGCTTAGTGAATTTAGGAGACTGAGGAACCCACCATCTGAACTGGAGCAAATTGAGCTCATCTGTAACCACGCAGTGGAGAAGTACAGAGTAGCACTGTTCGGAACGCCTGTAAAGTCAGTAATTGATCTAGTGCTGCGTGCCCACGAGCTGCATTCTGTTCTTGGCACTAACCTTTCACGGCCCTCCCGAGCTCAGCCGAAAAACAGAACTGAGGGAGGACCCCGCTGTTTCAAATGTGCCATGCCTGGTGTTACCTCTCGTACGTGCCCTAACTGTTCCACTGATTTTCAGGGAGCTCGACACTCTCCCAGGATGGCTCCGGAGCTTCCCCAAACGCTGTCTCCTGACCAACATCCAGTAACTCAGCCTGCGGATCCAGATGAAACTGGCGGGGTCAGGGAGACGAGAGCAACGGGCAGGAGGCCGGGAAACTTCAGGGGGGGGAGAGTGTTTCACAGGGGCAACCCTCCCCCCAACCAATAACTCAGCCCTCATTGTCTTTGTCAAATCAAAGTGTGCCACCAGTGCTCAATCACGTTGAAGATGGAACTTCGCAAGCATCGTGGAACACCCCTCTCAGAGTTAAAGTGAACTTTAATGGGGCGGCTCTGGATGCCACACTAGATACAGGGGCATCTCTTTCAGCAGTAAATGCAGACCTATTATCTGAGAGACACCGAAACCAGTCATTAGAGAATCCGTGGGATTCTCCTCCAATAAGACTGGCCAATGGCACCAACTGCAGTCCATTAGGAGTAACCTGGCTGACCATTGGATTTATGGGCAAGCGAGTCTATCAGCGGTTTGTGATAGTGCAGGACCTGTCATCCCCCTTTGTTCTTGGGATGGACTTCATGGCTCGCACTTCACTGACAATACATGTCCCAACAAGAACTGTAATTATGGATGATAATCCCCCATGTCTTGATGAACTCTGTGAAAATGGCTTTGTGGAAGCTGATCTTGAGTGTGGAACTATGACCCTGCAGAACACCCCGCAGCTCCATGATAAGGCTGGAGAAGCTAACTTGGATTCTGAGGAACGGGAAGAACTGTTGGAGTTGTTAAATAGTTTTGGTGACCTGTTTGATGGCCACCTTGGTCGCACTTCTCTGGCAGAACATGTCATCGTAACTGGGGATGCAAAGCCTGTTAACTTGCCACCATACCGCACCTCACCAGCTAAAAAGCAAATCATAGAAGAGCAAGTGAAAAAAATGCTACAGGATAACATCATCGAACCTGCATCAGGACCATGGGCAGCCCCCGTGGTCATTGTGAACAAACCCCCCCGCGAACCACGGTTCTGTGTTGACTTCCGTGGTCTGAATCAGCTGACCGTGAAGGATTCTTACCCACTCCCGTGGGTGGATGAATCACTTGACTTTCTGTCGAGAGGGAAATTTCTCACAACACTAGACCTTGCTCGAGGTTACTGGCAGGTCCCCATTGCTGAAGAAGCTAAACCAAAGACTGCTTTTATCACGCACTGTGGCCTGTTTCAGTTCAGAGTCCTTCCTTTCGGCCTGTGTAACGCCCCTGCGACTTTTCAGCGGCTTATGAACAATGTTCTAGCTGGCCTGATTTATAAGTCCTGCGCGGTGTATCTAGATGACATTGTTGTCGCATCACCGACCTTTGAGCAACACCTGCTTGACTTAAAAGAGGTCCTTGGTAGGCTTCAGTCTGCTGGCCTCTCTTTAAAGCTGAGCAAATGCCAATTCTGCCCAGACCAGGCTGGCCTCGACGCGGACGTCCGATTCGCCGGATCACGGAAGTGTGTTTCTACGGCAACGAGTGGAGCCGCCGCAGCGCTGTTTTCGGGATGTATTATCGTCATCTGCCGAACGCCTTTACTGCGACATTTTTGGATTAACGTGGATTCACGCTACTTGGACGCGAGATGGATGCCGTTTCTTCATAGTTTCTGACGTAAATGTAAGTAAAGCGCACCGGATTTTTTTTCTTCCTCGCCAGCTGAGCTCACGCTGCAGACTTTGCTTCGTTCGTACGGTCTCTGCAAGTGGGAACTTTTCCATGGGACAAACCTCTATACTGCGTCAGGACTGACAAGTCTGGTGTCCTCTGGAAAATCGCCGAACTGATGTAGTGAGTGTATTTTAAAAAAAAAAAAAGAAAAAAAAAGAACGCTGTCTATATTTCAAACTGATTTGCTATTGATTCTCACATGGCCAGAAGTGCAAGTCACCTTTAACTGATATAGCCTCACACACACATTGTTGAAGCTTTTGTGTACAATGGTTCAGCTACAAATGTAATTTCCACTTTTGGATTAAGATCACTCCTGATTTCTTAACAAATTAAGCATGTCATGTCTTTATTATGTTCTTATTTATAAATGTCTACACAATAATAGACACCATGTGCTCTGTGACATTATGGCCTTCTACTTCTCTTCTACTCACAACCTCGTGCTTCCATTGGTTTGCATATTACATGCCCAACCTTTCAGGTTGTTATGAATGGCTCCTATTTCTACCAATTTGTTATTCAAAAGCAAATCACGTGCCTTTTTTATTTTCTGTATGATGGAATGACTTAAGACACAAGTTATTCAAACAGTTAGAAAAGACAGCGTGATGGCCATAGTACTTGATGTGGGTCCAATATGTTTCTGAATGTAAAATTGCAAAGAACTTTTGGATGGGATACAACATTTTGTACCGTAGAACCAGCTGAATCATTCCTCTCTTGTACTGTGAGATGTACAAGGTGGGCCATTTATATGGATACACCGTAATAACATGGGAATGGTTGGTGATATTAAAGTCCTGTTTGTGAGGGGGCAAACTCAAGATGGGTGGTGACCATGGTGGCCATTTAGAAGTCGGCCATCTTGGATACAACTTTTGTTTTTTCAATAGGAAGAGGGCCATGTGACACATCAAACTTATTGGTAATGTCACAAGAAAAACAATGGTGTGCTTGGTTTCAACGTAACTTTATTCTTTCATGAGTTATTTACAAGTTTCTGACCACTTATAAAATGTGTTCAATGTGCTGCCCATTGTGTTGGATTGTCAATGCAACCCTCTTCTCCCACTCTTCACACACTGATAGCAACACCGCAGGAGAAATGCCAGCACAGGCATCCAGGCGCTGCACATCTCGTATCTTCACACCATAGACAATTGCCTTCAGATGACCCCAAAGATAAAGTCTAAGGGGGTCAGATCTGGAGACCTTGGGGGCCATTCAACTGGCCCACGATGACCAATCCACTTTCCAGGAAACTGTTCATCTAGGAATGCTCAGACCTGGCACCCATAATGTAGTGGTGCATCATCTTGCTGGAAAAACTCAGGGAACGTGCCAGCTTCAGTGCACAAAGAGGGAAACACATCATCATGTAGCAATTTCAAATATCCAGTGGCCTTGAGGTTTCCATTGATGAAGAATGGACCCACTATCATTGTACCTCATATACCACACCATACCATCACTTTTGTTGTTCCAATAGTCTTGGAGGGATCCATCCAATGTGGGTTAGTGTCAGACATATAGCGGTGGTTTTGTTTGTTAACTTCTCCATTCACATAAAAGTTTGCCTCATCACTGAACAAAATCTTCTGCGTGAACTGAGGGTCCTGTTCCAATTTTTGTTTTGCCCATTCTGCAAATTCTGTGCGCCGATCTGGGTCATCCTCGTTGAGATGCTGCAGTAGCTGGAGTTTGTAAGGGTGTCATTTGTGAGTAGTTAATATCTGCCGAAGGGATGTTCGACTAATGCCACTCTCCAGTGACATGCGACGAGTGCTACGCTGTGGGCTCTTGCTGAATGAAGCTAGGACAGCCACTGATGTTTCTTCATTAGTGACAGTTTTCTTGCGTCCACATTTTGGCAAATCCAACACTGAACCAGTTTCACAAAAGTTAGCAAGCAGTTTGCGGACTGTAGCATAGGAGATGGGTGGTCTCGTAGGGTGTCTTGCATTGAAATCTGCTGCAATGACTCGGTTACTGCGTTCACCAGATATCAACACAATTTCGATCTGCTCCTCACGTGTTAACCTCTTCGACATGTCAATGGCTTTGAACAAAGAGAAACTTGTAAATAACTCATGAAAGAATAAAGTTACGTTGACACCAAGCACGCCATTGTTTTTCTTGTGACATTACCAGTAAGTTTGACGTGTCACATGGCCTCTTCCTATTGAAAAAACAAAAGTTGTATCCAAGATGGCCAACTTCTAATTGCCCACCATGGTCACCCCCCATCTTGAGGGGTTTGCCTTCTCACATATACTAATGCAGCGGTCCCCAACCTTTTTTGCCCCACGGACCGGTTTATGCCCTACAATATCTTCACGGACTGCCCTTTAAGGTGTCGTGGATAAACACAACAAAATAAAACTAGTACCGGTACTGAAAAAAAAGAAGATTTATTTATAACACACGTGAAAAGACCCAGGAAAACAGAGTTAACGAAAAAAAACGATAATAAAATAACGCTGAAAACCGATAAAAACCCTGAAAACCATACATTTCACACCTGAGCCTCAACTCTCGTGGCCCGACACCAAATGACTCACGGACCGGTACCGGTCCGAGGCCTGGGGGTTTGGGACCGCTGTACTAATGTGCCACAAACAGGACTTTAATATCACCAACCATTCCCATGTTATTACGGTGTATCCATATAAATGGCCCACCCTGTATGTGTCACGGACCCAGTTCCAGGGATTCGGGGTCCGTGAGCAGTGTGGACTACTATTGTAGTTATTATTATTATTATTATTATTAGTGTGGTTATTGTTATTATGGTTGTGTCTGCTGTCCTGTTTTTCCGTGTTGATGTACTGTCAGGTGTTATGGGTGTGTGCATGTGTGTGAGGGTGCGGTCGTGGCAGGTACTTTTAGGCCTGGTGGGTGTGGCCCTGCCAGCTGACCGGTCCCACCCAGGAATCCACACACACCAGGCGCCGATCAAGCCTCGTCAGAGGAGCTTCAAAACAGTGTGGCTGAGAGCTCCTCGACGCTGGATCGTTGAGTGACTTCCCGTCAGTCTTAAGTCTATGTGTAAGGTTAGTGCAGGTCTGCCATTAGGTTTTTGTACTCATGGCTACCTTTTGTATGCATGTTTCCCCAGGAGGCATTGCGGCATCCAGGAGGCAGCACACAGACAGTACACAGGGAACGGAGACAGAGCACAGAGCACGGGATAAAGGAGAAGACACGGAACGGGAGTTGGGATCGCACGGGGAATTGATTGTTGTTTGGATTTTCACCCCTGTAAATAAACGCACTGCCTTCAGCGTCAAGTCCTGCATTTTGGGTCCTCATTTCTCACATCCCCACGGTCTGCCAGCCAGACCGTGACAGTATGTAAGGTCCTTGTAAAACTTCTACAATACTCCCACTTAAGTAACCAACAAAACACATCAATTCACTCTTGCCAATAATAAACAATCTGATTGTTTCTTCAAAAAGTAGCACAAACAAATAACTGACTCAACAATGGTAAGTAGAGCTAGGCTGATATTCAAGCAGACAGTAATTTAAAGTTTATTTTGCTTCTTCAGAGTAAGAAATTTATGTTTAATGATTCAACACATGTGCATTCAAATTTGGAACATGCCCAACATTGTCAATGTTTAATGGTTTTTAATGGTTTTTAACAACCTGTAACAGCCGTTATGGTGTGGTGTCCCAAATTGGAGTCCAAGGTGTTCGCTAATGATGGCAGCCTTCACCCAGAAGAATGGCTGCAGTCTGTTGCTGCTTATAAAACCTCCTTAGACCTAACAGACGCCCAAATCCTCAGAGAGCTGCCACACTTCCTAGCTAAGGAACCAAGAAAGTGGTCTAATGTGCTCATTCCTCACGTATCTACATGGGCTAAGTTTTGTGAACTTTTCAGAACCGTCTTCTTGCCTGCTGACAACCAGGAGCAGATTTTGAGAGGCATCCTGGACTGTTTCCAGCACCCCGAAGAACCTCTGCCAACGTTTGTTGCCCACATGCTTAGTGAATTTAGGAGACTGAGGAACCCACCATCTGAACTGGAGCAAATTGAGCTCATCTGTAACCACGCAGTGGAGAAGTACAGAGTAGCACTGTTCGGAACGCCTGTAAAGTCAGTAATTGATCTAGTGCTGCGTGCCCACGAGCTGCATTCTGTTCTTGGCACTAACCTTTCACGGCCCTCCCGAGCTCAGCCGAAAAACAGAACTGAGGGAGGACCCCGCTGTTTCAAATGTGCCATGCCTGGTGTTACCTCTCGTACGTGCCCTAACTGTTCCACTGATTTTCAGGGAGCTCGACACTCTCCCAGGATGGCTCCGGAGCTTCCCCAAACGCTGTCTCCTGACCAACATCCAGTAACTCAGCCTGCGGATCCAGATGAAACTGGCGGGGTCAGGGAGACGAGAGCAACGGGCAGGAGGCCGGGAAACTTCAGGGGGGGGAGAGTGTTTCACAGGGGCAACCCTCCCCCCAACCAATAACTCAGCCCTCATTGTCTTTGTCAAATCAAAGTGTGCCACCAGTGCTCAATCACGTTGAAGATGGAACTTCGCAAGCATCGTGGAACACCCCTCTCAGAGTTAAAGTGAACTTTAATGGGGCGGCTCTGGATGCCACACTAGATACAGGGGCATCTCTTTCAGCAGTAAATGCAGACCTATTATCTGAGAGACACCGAAACCAGTCATTAGAGAATCCGTGGGATTCTCCTCCAATAAGACTGGCCAATGGCACCAACTGCAGTCCATTAGGAGTAACCTGGCTGACCATTGGATTTATGGGCAAGCGAGTCTATCAGCGGTTTGTGATAGTGCAGGACCTGTCATCCCCCTTTGTTCTTGGGATGGACTTCATGGCTCGCACTTCACTGACAATACATGTCCCAACAAGAACTGTAATTATGGATGATAATCCCCCATGTCTTGATGAACTCTGTGAAAATGGCTTTGTGGAAGCTGATCTTGAGTGTGGAACTATGACCCTGCAGAACACCCCGCAGCTCCATGATAAGGCTGGAGAAGCTAACTTGGATTCTGAGGAACGGGAAGAACTGTTGGAGTTGTTAAATAGTTTTGGTGACCTGTTTGATGGCCACCTTGGTCGCACTTCTCTGGCAGAACATGTCATCGTAACTGGGGATGCAAAGCCTGTTAACTTGCCACCATACCGCACCTCACCAGCTAAAAAGCAAATCATAGAAGAGCAAGTGAAAAAAATGCTACAGGATAACATCATCGAACCTGCATCAGGACCATGGGCAGCCCCCGTGGTCATTGTGAACAAACCCCCCCGCGAACCACGGTTCTGTGTTGACTTCCGTGGTCTGAATCAGCTGACCGTGAAGGATTCTTACCCACTCCCGTGGGTGGATGAATCACTTGACTTTCTGTCGAGAGGGAAATTTCTCACAACACTAGACCTTGCTCGAGGTTACTGGCAGGTCCCCATTGCTGAAGAAGCTAAACCAAAGACTGCTTTTATCACGCACTGTGGCCTGTTTCAGTTCAGAGTCCTTCCTTTCGGCCTGTGTAACGCCCCTGCGACTTTTCAGCGGCTTATGAACAATGTTCTAGCTGGCCTGATTTATAAGTCCTGCGCGGTGTATCTAGATGACATTGTTGTCGCATCACCGACCTTTGAGCAACACCTGCTTGACTTAAAAGAGGTCCTTGGTAGGCTTCAGTCTGCTGGCCTCTCTTTAAAGCTGAGCAAATGCCAATTCTGCCTTTCAGAACTCACCTTCCTTGGTTATCGGGTTACGCCGGCTGGCATTCATCCTTACCCTGACAAGGTGAGAGCTGTGACTGACTTCAGAGTGCCGACCACAACAAAGCAGGTGCGACAGTTCCTTGGCCTGACTGGCTACTATCGCCGCTTTGTGCAGGACTATGCCCGCCATGCAGAGCCACTCTTCGCCCTCACTAAAAAGGACGTGCAGTTTCACTGGGATGACAAGTGCCAGGCAGCTGTGGACTTTCTGAAACATTCAATAACCTCAGCGCCGGTCCTCAGGTTCCCAGATTTTTCGCGTCCATTCTTCATTCACACTGATGCATGCGATGCTGGTCTTGGGGCAGCATTAATGCAAAAAGATGAGGATGACAAAGACGTTGCTGTAGCATTTGCTAGCCGGGCTATGCACAAATCGGAAAAGCCCTACTCAACTCCAGAGAAGGAGTGTCTGGCCGTGATCTGGGCCTTGGAACATTTCCGACCCTATGTCGAAGGCTTGCACGTAACCATTTACACCGACCACAGCAGCCTCAAGTGGTTGATGTCTCGACCGAATCCCTCTGGCAGGCTTGCTCGGTGGTCTCTGCGCCTTCAAGACTTTGACTTCAGCATCATCCACAAACCTGGAGAACGTAATAAGGTGCCCGATGCCCTTTCCCGTAATCCTCTACCAGATGTGGATGCCCCCATTGATCTTCTCCCTCCCTATGCCGTGATTGGGAGCATGGACCTTCGTGCTCTACCTTCTGTGATTGTTTCGGACCGCCCGCATGTTCGTCAGCTGCAGCTTGAGGACTCAGTCACAGGCCCGTTGCTCAATCAACTGGAAACTGACCAACAAACGGGGGAGAATAATCAAGATCTGGAACAGTACGTTGTCCATGACAGTCTCCTCTATTTCCTCGACCCAAAGACAAAGTGTGGTCTCCACCCACTCAAGCAGCTTAAACTGTTTGCTCCTACTGCCCTCTGTGGTTATCTGCTCAAATATTACCACGATCATCCCACAGCTGGACACCTGGGCATTGCAAAAACGCTGGCACGCTTGCGTCTCAGATTCTTCTGGCCACACATGAACTCTGACGTGAAAAAGTATGTGGTCTCATGTTGTTCGTGTCAAACCACTAAGCCGAGTCAAAGATAAACAGCAGGCCTTATGGTCCCTATCCAGCCACAAAGACCATGGGAGTACGCAGGGGTGGACTATGTTGGCCCACTGCCCCGCACACAAAGGGGGAATGCTTATATCCTTGTTTTTGTGGACTATTTCTCAAAATGGGTCGAGGTGAGTGCTGTGAGAGAAGCCACTGCTCAAGTTGCTGCGAACAAGTTCATTACTGACATTTTTGCCCGACATGGTTCTCCCTCCCACCTTATTTCTGATAGGGGAATGCCTTTCGTCAGTGAACTCTTTGAGCATGTTTTGTTGACTCTTGGGACTGAACACAGACTAACAACTGCATACCATCCTCAAACGAATGCAACTGAGCGTGTAAATCGCACTTTGAAAACGGCCATTCGAGCCTATGTTGGCGATAAACACACCTCTTGGGACAAGTATCTTCCCCAGATCTGTTTTGCACTGCGCACTGCGCCTCACGAGAGCACAGGCTTGAGCCCGTCCATGATGCTGTATGGGCGAGAGTTGGACACGCCCTTGGACCTTGTCACTCAACCCTCCTGGGAGGGACTGAGCGACCCGGAAACGCCCCACTCAGATAACCTGAGAGCTTCGCTTCGGGATGCTCATGAACATGCTCGCTTGGTGCTCGGAGAGAGTCATGAAAGGCAAAAGCGCTACTATGATCTGAGACGTCGCACGGTTTCTTATGAAGTTGGGGACCTCGTCAGGGTAAAGTCACACCCAAAATCAGATGCATCGTCCAACTTCTCTGCTAAGTTGGCCCCGCTTTACACGGGTCCCTACCGCATCTCCAAGAGGATGTCGGATGTGAATTACTCTCTCACCACAGTGGACACTGGGGAGAGAGTGGGAGTTTTTCATGTTGCGAACATGCAACCATTCCATACCTGGGACTCAGCTTTGTCTAGCCAGCGTGCGAAGCTAAATGCTACAGCAGCTTTGGATCTCAGTGTCCCGGACAGCAGTTTGCCTCCTGCTCTTTCAGTCCCGGGCCGCATTGACTGTGACGCGGTTGACGCAACTCCCGAGGTCTTTAGCAACGCCCCTGCTGAGACTGACGTTGACTGTGCTGACGCTGCCCCGCTTGTCATGGACCAGAACTCTTTCCAAGAGACTGCTGATGTTGCTCTGGAGAAAGAGGTTAACAGTTCACCTCCTGCTGCCGATGGGTGTGCTGTTAGAGGTTCTTATGACCTCAGACCAAGACGAGTTCCTAGGGTCACCGCTGACTGGTCGGTCAATAGGTGGACCAACCCTTTTCATACTGACAGATTTAACATAAAGTGACCTTGTTTGCTTTCTGATGTGTTTCATGTGGTCTACTGTTGTCACAGGACCGTTGTTTGAGTTTTCTACGATTCATGTTGGCACTGTTTTCATGTTGTGGTGATATGTTCATGCTTACTGTTGTAATTTTTGGGAAAACGGTGGAAACGCAATGTAACAATAAGAGGGAATTTCATTCTGTCATTGTCCTGGCTGTCCTAAGCTTATTTTCTTTCTTTGACATTTATTTGAATGGGCATTCACCATGTGGGACACTGTCATGTATGCCAGTTTGTCAATTTTGGACTGTACATTCCCCTATTTTGGTTTTGACGTCTTATCCTGCTGACCATGTATGGAGGCTGGTTAAGTTTGAACTGTACCTTTGCTGTGTTCGGCTGGGGACAGCCTTTGTTTAACCGGGGGGGAATATGTAACAGCCGTTATGGTGTGGTGTCCCTTTAAGACACCCAAGTCGAGGGTTGATGGTGTCATCAGTGTGTGCCACTGCTCTCTCTCTCGCTCTGGGATTATGAGGACACGTGCCTTCACGCTCGTGCTTAACGAGGGACGGACTTATGTTTTCTTTTCCAGACCCTTTTTTTTGTTTTGTTTGCAGCGCTTGGGTTGTATGAACGCTGGGCATTTTGTTGTTGAGCCGCAGCCGTTCAGCCGGGCTTTTATACGGTTGCTGAAGAATGCGTATTAAAGAACCACCGTGGATTACTGATACCAGTGTGGGTGTGTATCCTTCCGCCTAGCCTGCTAGGTGTTTTGCCGCCTCTTCTCAACCACACAACACAACCCAACGTTACAAACCCCAGAATGCCATTTATTTAGGATTTAAATGTTTATTTTTTATGCTTTTGGAGTGAGGGCGTCTAATACACACGTTGTCACTATGTTTTGTACCACCAGTTTTTAAAAGAGCACACAGGGGTCGGGTTTGAAATTTCACACAGCTTTATTATTATTATTTGCTTGTTATTATTTCTTTACTTGGATCAATACAATGCAGAATCTGAGAGGCTCTACCCACTCGCAGGGGATCACCTATACAGTGGGGCAAAAAAGTATTTAGTCAGCGACCGATTGTGCAAGTTCCCCCATTTAAAATGATGACAGAGGTCAGTAATTTGCACCAGAGGTACACTTCAACTGTGAGAGACAGAATGTGAAAAAAAAATCCATGAATCCACATGGTAGGATTTGTAAAGAATTTATTTGTAAATTAGGGTGGAAAATAAGTATTTGGTCACCTCAAACAAGGAAAATCTCTGGCTCTCACAGACCTGTAACGTCTTCTGTAAGAAGCTTTTCTGTCCCCCACTCGTTACCTGTATGAATGGCACCTGTTTGAACTCATCATCTGTATAAAAGACACCTGTCCACAGCCTCAAACAGTCAGACTCCAAACTCCGCCATGGCCAAGACCAAAGAGCTTTCGAAGGACACCAGGAAAAGTATTGTAGACCTGCACCAGACTGGGAAGATTGAATCTACAATAGGCAAGCAGCTTGGTGTGAAAAAAATCAACTGTGGGAGCAATCATCAGAAAATGGAAGACATACAAGACCACTGATAATCTCCCTCAATCTGGGGCTCCACGCAAGATCTCATCCCGTGGGGTCAAAATGATCATGAGAACGGTGAGCAAAGATCCCAGAACCACACGGGGGGACCTGGTGAATGACCTGCAGAGAGCTGGGACCAAAGTAACAAAGGTCACCATCAGTAACACACTACAACGGCAGGGAATCAAATCCCGCAGTGCCAGACGTGTTCCGCTGCTGAAGCCAGTGCATGTCCAGGCCCGTCTGAAGTTTGCCAGAGAGCACATGGATGATACAGCAGAGGATTGGGAGAATGTCATGTGGTCAGATGAAACCAAAGTAGAACTTTTTGGTATAAACTCAACTCGTCGTGTTTGGAGGAAGAAGAATACTGAGTTGCATCCCAAGAACACCATACCTACTGTGAAGCATGGGGGTGGAAACATCATGCTATGGGGCTGTTTTTCTGCCAAGGGGGCAGGACGACTGATCCGTGTTAAGGACAGAATGAATGGGGCCATGTATCGTGAGATTTTGAGCCAAAACCTCCTTCCATCAGTGAGAACTTTGAAGATGAAACGAGGCTGGGTCTTCCAACATGACAATGATCCAAAACACACCGCCCGGGCAACAAAGGAGTGGCTCCGTAAGAAGCATTTGAAAGTACTGGAGTGGCCTAGCCAGTCTCCAGACCTCAACCCCATAGAAAATCTGTGGCGGGAGTTGAAAGTCCGTGTTGCTCGGCGACAGCCCCAAAGCATCACTGCTCTCGAGAAGATCTGCATGGAGGAATGGGCCAAAATACCAACTACTGTGTGTGCAAACCTGGTAAAGACCTATAGTAAACGTTTGACCTCTGTTATTGCCAACAAAGGTTGTGTTACAAAGTATTGAGTTGTATTTTTGTTATTGACCAAATACTTATTTTCCACCCTGATTTACGAATAAATTCTTTACAAATCCTACCATGTGGATTCATGGATTTTTTTTTCACATTCTGTGTCTCACAGTTGAAGTGTACCTCTGGTGCAAATTACTGACCTCTGTCATCATTTTAGGTGGGGGAACTTGCACAATCGGTGGCTGACTAAATACTTTTTTGCCCCACTGTAAACGCGAGGGGGTAGGTTTGCGGCATGCGCTCATAAAGAACCGTTATGGGTTAAAGATGAGGACTTACCCTATGTAACCACGTAATCTGTTTTTGTCCTGTATCGTGATGAGTAACAATTTTACTTTTTTAAATCTAGATAATCTTGGCTGAGAGCTCGTGCACACCGCACACCTCTGCCTAGCATCCTGCTCGCCAACGTCCAGTCACTGGAGAACAAGCTTGACGACCTCAGGGCCAGGATAAAGTTCCAGAGAGACATTCGGGACTGCAATCTCCTCTGCTTCACTGAGACATGGCTGAACCCAGCGGTGCCGGACCACGCCATCCAGCCGGCCGAGTTCTTCTCGGTTCACCGCATGGACAGGACACGGGACTCGGGGAAGTCAAGGGGAGGCGGCGTGTGTTTAATGGTGAACAACAACTGGTGCAACAGTGCGAACGTTGTTCCTCTCACACGCTCCTGCACACCAAATCTGGAACTACTGTCCATCATGTGTCGTCCTTTTTATCTACCTCGGGAATTTACATCGGTCATTGTAAGTGCCGTTTATATTCCACCACAAGCGGACACGGTCACCGCCTTATGCGAGCTGCATGAGGCACTCACACAGCACCAGACACAACACCGGGACGCTGCGCTTATTGTGACGGGGGACTTTAATAGTGCCAACCTCAAACGCGCAGCGCCGAACTTTTATCAACACATCACCTGCCCCACCAGGGGTGAAAGGACACTGGACCACTGCTACACTACGGTCAAGGACGGCTACAAGGCACAATCCCGCCCCCCATTTGGCAAATCTGATCACGCCGCCATCTTCCTCATGCCAAAATACAAACAAAGGCTGAAACAGGAAGTTCCGGTTCAGAGGAAGGTCGCGCGCTGGACGGATCAATCGGTGGCCGCGTTACAGGACGCACTCGATGACGCAGACTGGGGCATGTTCAGAAACAGCTCCGATGATGACGTCAACGTGTTTACGGAAGCGGTTGTGGGATTCATCGGGAAACTAGCGGATGATACCGTGGAGACAAAGACTATCACAACGTTTCCCAACCAGAAGCCGTGGGTGGATAAAACCATCCGCGACGCTCTGAGATCCCGCACCGCTGCCTACAACACGGGACTCATGACGGGGGACATGGACCCGTACAAAGCCGCGTCATATAACGTGCGGAGGGCGGTGAAAAAGGCGAAGCAGCGCTACGGGAGGAAACTAGAGTCACAACTCCAACAGAGTGACTCTAGGAGCCTGTGGCGGGGACTAAGGACAATAACGGACTATAAAGCACCAACAACCGGTATGACGAACGCGGCCGTGACTCTGGCAGACGAGCTGAACACTTTCTATGCTCGCTTCGAGGCTGCAGCTAAGGTCTCCAACAATGCTAGTGTTAGCGGCGCTAACGGCTGCAGACAGGAAGATACTGCCAGCACCGGAAACGTGCTCGTCATCTCCGAGCATGAAGTAAGGAGAGCCTTCAAGAGAGTGAACACCAGGAAAGCAGCAGGACCAGACGGCATCCCAGGTCGTATCCTAAGAGACTGCGCATACCAGCTAGCTCCTGTGTTCACTGAGATATTCAACATCTCTTTATCTCAGTCGGTGATCCCCACATGCTTCAAAGAGTCCATCATTGTTCCTGTCCTGAAGAAACCCCACCCTGCTTCTCTCAATGACTATCGCCCTGTAGCCCTCACCTCAGTAGTGATGAAGTGCTTTGAACGCCTGGTCAGAGACTTCATCATTTCTTCACTACCAGACACACTGGACCCACTACAGTTCGCTTACCGTCCAAATCATTCCACAGACGATGCCATCTCTCATCTCCTCCACACATCACTCACTCACTTGGACACTAGAAGGGGGAATTATGTTAAAATGCTCTTCATAGACTACAGCTCTGCATTTAATACCATAATTCCCTCCACACTCACCACCAAGCTGGAGCATCTGGGACTCAGCTCATCTATGTGTCAGTGGATCTCCAACTTCCTAACTGGCAGACCACAGGCAGTAAGGATGGGCGGACATGTCTCAGCCTCCACCACTCTCAGCACTGGAGCCCCCCAGGGGTGTGTTCTGAGCCCCCTGCTGTACTCTTTGTACACATATGACTGTGTGGCCACTACCAGCTCCACCACCATCATCAAGTTTGCTGACGACACCGTCGTGGTGGGCCTGATCTCTGATAACAACGAGACGGCCTACCTGAAGGAGATTAGGAATCTGGAGAACTGGTGCCAGAGGAACAACCTCCTTCTAAACATCAGTAAGACAAAGGAGCTGATAGTGGACTTCAGCACTAAGCAGGAGAGGAACTACCAGACCCCCGTCATCAACGAGTGCCCAGTGGAGAGAGTGGACAGCTTCAAATACCTCGGAGTTCACATCACGCAGGACCTGTCATGGTCCTGTCACATCAACACCGTGGTGAAAAAGGCCCGACAGCGTCTCTACCACCTCAGACGCTTGAGAGACTTCCAACTGCCCTCCAAGGTGCTCAGGAACTTTTACTCGTGCACCATAGAGAGCATCCTGGCGGGAAACATCTTAACCTGGTTCGGGAACAGCACCATGCAGGATAGACGAGCTCTACAGAGGGTTGTGCGGTCAGCTGAGCGCACCATCCGCTCCGAGCTCCCTGACCTGCACTCAATCTACAGCAGGCGGTGCTGGACCAAGGCCAGGAAGATCGTGAAGGACCTCAGCCATCCCAACAACAGACTGTTCTCTCTGTTGAGGTCAGGAAAGCGATTCCGCTCCCTGAAGACCAACACAGAGAGACTGAGGAGGAGCTTCTTCCCGCAGGCGATACGGTCTCTCAATCACACCACCACACAGTACTGACCCACACTCACAGTTCTTACACACACACTGGACATTCTGGACTTTGGTTTTGCACAACACTGGTCACTATATTCTTCATTTCCAGTTAATACTTGTACAGCTGCTGTTATTGTGTATATATTTATTTATATTTAGATTTCTTCATACATTCTTATATAGTTCTATATTGTGTATTGTGTATTTTGTTGTACAGTTATTTTATTTTCAACTTTAATTTATATATTTTATCTTATTCTTCCCAGTTAAATTTACCCTTCATTCTAATTTGTGTTGTACAGTTATTTCATTTTTAACCTTAATTTATATTTTATTCCTTCCTAGTTAAATTTACCCTTTTTAATTTTGCATATTTATTTCCTATCTTATTCATAGCCTTTCCTTTTTTTGTTTTCTTTAGGTCACGAGCAGTTGTCCAAGCATTTCACTACATATCGTACTGTGTATGACTGTGTACGTGACAAATAAAATTTGAATTTGAATTTGAATTTGATTTGATGTCGTGTGATGGGATTGTGTTCTTCAATTACATTTACAATGCGCCAAATTACTACAACAAACAGCTCAAGGCTATGCCATTAAGAGTAAGGATTTTGTTAAACACCATGTTTCTAAGATTTATATGACAGAGTACAATAATCTCATTTTTATCTGAATTTAGAAGCAGAAAATTAGAGGTGTTTAGGTGTCTAAGACATCCCTGCAGTGTCACTAATAAAAGTGGGTATTAATTACATAGCTGTGAAAATGGATGCTATGCCTTATAATGATACTGCCTAATGGAAGCATAAATTAATGTCTGATTATCTTTTCTGTGTTTCTTCAAGTTTGTAATGCTGCACATATTAAAGGATGAATTAGGGCTGTTTCGGACTGAAAGTTCACTGGAATAGTTTTAATTAGACACACGTTCACTGTTTTTCATCAGATTCTTGCTTCTGTTATGATATTTTGATACCACGGTAAGCATTTACAGGATATTGTTTTATACAGGAAAACTGTTACTCAATAAGGCCGATCTACTAGTTGTTTTTCTCTTTCTCTGTGACCCAAGAATTAATGTGTAGGACTCACAAGCTGGTACCTCAAGGTCGAAAACACCACAGAGATGAGACCACTTCCTTACTCCCATCCTCCCTTTTTCCTTATCTCCTGGAAAAGGCTCGTTAAAGGCTAGGTGGTTTGTTTCAGAATTCACTAATGAAAGAACTCTGTATTTTATGTCTAGGAGTGTATTTTGCTGGGATGATCATAAATTATAGCTGAACTGATAAACTACACAAGGGATACTTTGCTCAGAAGGCAGGAAGACGTTTCCTTATTTAGTCTGTACCGGTTTGAACTGGGAAAGCTGACACACGAACCTTTTTTTCTCTATATAAACTGCTGTGTATCAAATAAACCTTGGAGTTGATTCTGGGAAAGCAATCTGAACAGTTTCTGTATCACTTTGTTCTCCTAGCTGCTCCCGATATCGTAACTAACCCCGCTGAACGGCATACCTGAGTGTTACTTTGAATAATTAGGAGTCTTATAAGGAAAGGACAAACTCTGCTTATCGCTCACGCCACGGAGGAAACCCGGGAAGGCAATTTCCTTCAATTTTGGTGTCAGAAGTGGGATACTGACAGAAGGTAAATATGCGTCTTTCATATTTATATAAAGACCTATTATACCTCTCTCAGTGATCGATCCATAAAGAAACGGGATATGCTGACGAAGTTTCACTTAGTGATCCAGAGAGATACACTGACTGACTTCCTCAGTCCCCGAATCCATAAAAAAACGGGATATGCTGACGAAGTTTCACTTAGTGATCCAGAGAGATACACTGACTGACTTCCTCAGTCCCCGAATAAAGTAAATTAACCCTTGTGTGGTGTTGGTGGACACAGGAAGTTGCCTGTTGTCTTGAATATTTTAATTTTGTTTAAAAAAATAATAATAATTAATTGTTTAATTAAACGTACGCTAAAAAGTGAGAAGTTGCTCACTTAGAAAAGTGACACAGAAAGTTGCCTGTTGTCTTAAATACTTCTCGTTAAGTGAGAAGTTGCTCACCAAAGAGTGACACAGGGAGTTGCCTGTTATCTTGAAACGTACGTTAAAAAGTGAGAAGTTGCTCACTCACAGAAAGCTAGTAAATAATTAAATTTAATTTTGTTAAAAAAAAAAAAAAAAAAAAACGAAAGAAAACTGAAAACGGGTCTCACAGACCCGATTACCATACAAGGGTTAAAAGCAGTAAATTAAAAGCAGAAAGACACAGGAAGTTGCCTGTTGTTTTACGAGAAGTTGCTCGTTAAGCGAGAAGTTGCTCGCTAAGTGAGAGTTGCTCACACAAACAAAAAATTGCTAGCAATAAATTTAAAGTAACCTCAGCTGTGCCGCAGCGAAAATACTAACATAAATCCTTCAAGCGTGTAAACCCCTCTGGAAATCACTGAACATGGGTCAGAATAATTCAAAAACCACAGACAAGTCCGATAAAAAATCAAAATTACCTGTAAAACCAACAAAAATTAAATTTAAAGTCTCAAACAACAGCTCAGTACGACTCCCATTTCCGGTTACGTGTAACCCACGTCCACGAATCGGCGAAGACTTCCATGATTACGTATCCAGAACATGCGGGAGTGCTTATGTGACTGACTTTGTTTACAACTTACGGACTATAAGTTCAATGCATTCTAATTTATTTCCGGAGCCTTATCCCGAACGATTATCGCCAGAAAACAGGTCAGTAGAAATGTTGAATATCATTTGTGATAAGAAAAGTAGTCTGCTTAAAAAGTCCTGTAGAAAATATATGATAGAATGCCGCGACGTGATGCATCAAATGTTACCACTATGGAAAAAGGGACCGGAACCAGGTGTAGATACTTTTACATCAAATAAAACTAGTGCAGGCTCCAGCATAGAAAATAAATCTACCGCGGGAAAAGATAGTCTTGCATGCTCAGCCATTCAGCCCACAGCCCCACCGCCTTACGAAGATGAGACCGAATTAATAGTTGCTGCAGCAGCCGCATGCAAACAACGTCAGCGCTTTGATCCAACCAGCTTAAAAGACAGTGACACAAAACCTGAATCACATGCAACGGATCTCAGCCACCTAATTGAACAAGATCAGGAAAAACAATATATACGCCGCGAGGAAGAATTAGCAGAACATAGAAAGAGAGAAAAACTTTTGAAAGAAGAATGTGAGGAACTTATGAAAAACAATTTAGACGTCTATGAAGAAAAACTTTTGCATCAGGCAGTGTCCACAATAGACACCCACATGAAACGCCATGATTTCGTAGCTAGAGGTTTAGAGGTAGCTAAAGAAATACCTGTTACCCGAACTTTAATAAAGACTTATCTAAAAGGAAAAAAGGAAAAACAAAGCCGGAATGACAAAGGTCCTCACGCCAACACTCGCGGTAGTAAACAAACAGACCCAAAATCTGGTGACGTCAATGATGCTTACCCCTTTATGATAATAGGAGATCAGTGTTGTATTCAGCCCCCTAAAATCTCAGAATTAGTGACAACTATTAAAGAGCTTCCCAATCCTCTTAAAAATCCTACAGCCTTTGTCTCTGCACTACAGAGAAGTACCAGATATCACCATTTGGGTGGTCCGGATTACAGGTACATATTGTGTCAATGCATTCCTGGAGTAACCGAGTCACAACTCATAGAAGAGATAGGTGAATTAGACCCAAAGCATGATAAAGCATCCACAACTGCAGAGTTTTTGTGGGTAAATAATGACAAAGTCGCCGATTTCTTTAAGAATCTAAAGAAATTCCTGCTCACAATGTCCAGAGACAAAATTGACTTAAATGCAGTAACTATGTGTAAACAGAAGCCTGATGAATCTATCCTAGTATTCATAAAACGCTTTATGCACTGTTGGACTGATGAGGCATGCATGCCAGAGTATGGTAATGATCAGATTTTCATCACCACCTTTTTGAACAATATCCACCCCGAATGCTCTCAGTTGCTAAAAGTGACAGCTACTAATAATCTCTACGAATTGAGTAAAGATGCTTTCTTAAAGCTTGTACAACTGAAGGCCAGTGCAGACCTTTTTCCTACTATCACAAAAGCTAACAGTGTTAAGATGATGTTGAATTTTGATGTTCAAGGCTCAGAGGAAAGTGAGAAATTAATGTATGCAGGACCACCCGCTCCAGCACAGCAAGGAAGTTTCAGAGGACGGAATGGTAAGAATAGAGATGTTTGTTTTTATTGTGGAAGGGTAGGACACTGGTCCAGAGAATGTCGCTTTGCAGCCACCAACAGGGCACACACGCCTCAACCACAGAACGCAGTACAAGTTCCCGCCACTAGGCGTCAGCAGAGCTCTTCCAGTCAAGGTAACTGGCAACCACAAGAAGCATGCAATAATGGCCCCACATCTAGGCCGCAGCCTTACAACCCACATTATAACCCACAAGGCAGACAAGCTAGAGGTGCAAATTTAGCTCAGTTTTCCAGTAACCGCAGACACCCAGAGCATGAATCAGAATGGGAAAGGGTGCGTTACAATTCTCACCATGATCTTTTCCCATCACCTGATAATCCCCGGCTGGGTCGCTACTAGGGAGGCCCAGGTGAGGATGAGGGACAACAGTGTGAAGCACTACACACGATGCTGCATCTGCAGCTGTCCCCTAACACAGAACATTTGCCCATGCTACAAGTAGAAATAGATGGTAAGAAATACCCATTTTTAGTGGATAGTGGAGCCACTAAAAGTTCACTGTCTGGGAAATTCTATAATGGGCCTGTGTCCTCTGTGTGCATCAACACTATGGGAATTAATGGAACTGTAGTGCAATGCCCTAAAACTCATTCTCTAAAGACACGTTGGGGCTCTAAACCAGATGAAATCACATATCATCCATTTGTAATTATTCCAAACTCGCCTGTGAATTTATTAGGCAGAGATTTAATGGCAAAAATGAATTTGTGTATTTCATTTAACACAAAAGGTGAAATGTTTGCTGATACTGATAACAGCTATGTTTTCTCTGCCTTATGTACCATGGAGAAGGAACAGCCTCTGTGTCAGCTGGACGGCTCAGCAGAGAATGAACTCAACACCTTTTTGTCTGGTATTCCACGACACACACTGTGCCAAAGACGTGTTCAAAAACCACTGCCAGGTAATCCCATATCTGGGAGCCACACTTTTGTTTCTCTCACACTGTTCAACAACATGATAACTGCTCACACAAGTGAAGGCCAAACAGTGGTTTTGTCACATAACTCAGACATAGGTTATGACATAACTACACCATGTCGTCACATAGATCTAACCTATCCTATCCACTGTACTATTTCTGCACTTACGTTGCCAGCTGAATACCAGAATATGACATTGTGGTCTAAAGGTGAGAATGATGTAGGATTTATTGACTGTATACCTTATCACGCACAGCTAAAAAACAACACGCCAGTATATGTCAAGCAGTATCCCATTTCTGTCGAAAAAGCCTCAGCCCTAGATGTCATCATAGGAGATTTATTGACTACAGGAGTGATAAAGCCTACAGTATCTCCATATAATACTCCTGTCAATCCTGTGCCAAAGCCTAACAAACCTGGCGTATGGCGTTTTACACAAGACTTAAGACAAATTAATGCAGTCATTATCCCTTTGCCACCTCTGGTTCCGGATGTCCCCAGCATATTGACATGTATTCCATCCACAGCCACACATTTTACCGTGGTGGATTTATGCTCTGCCTTTTTCTCAGTGCCTGTGCATGTAGATACACAGCCGTTATTTGCATTTACACATAGAAATAAGCAGTACACTTGGACTCGTCTGCCTCAAGGCATGATAGACAGCCCTGCTGCTTTCTCAATGGTGATCCGTGCTACCCTGGACAGCTTTACTCCTCCTGAGGGCTGTACTCTGATCCAGTATGTGGACGATCTCCTCCTCTGTGCTCCGAGTGAGGAATTGTGTCAAACTGCTACACACATGCTTCTCCAGCACCTCCAAAAGACTGGCCACAAAGCATCTGCAAAGAAAATGCAGTACTGTCAGACTTCTGTTCAATATTTGGGATTTACACTGTCTCACGGAAAACGTTCCATGACTGCAGACAGGGTCAAAGCTGTGACCTCCGTCCCTCGGCCTACTACACAGAAGGAAATGCTGTCCTTCTTAGGCATGGTGAACTATTGCAGACAGTGGATACCAGACTGTTCTTTTCATGACCACATTCTGCGTGAATGCTGCAAAAAAGACAAGCTTCCTCGAATACTGTGGTCCACAGAAATGACTGCCTCTTTCAATGCATTGAAGGGAGCGCTGACCTCCGCCCCTTGTTTGGGTCTGCCTGACTACCACTTACCTTTCCATCTGTACGTTACAGAGAACGGCACGACCTGCACAGGTGTACTGGCCCAAGAGCATGGCAGTGGCTACCGTCCAGTAGCCTTCTATTCAAAGGTATTGCCAGCAGTAGTTCAGGGGATGCCGGCCTGCCTGAGAGCAGTAGCAGCTTGCTCTATCATGATAAGGGACTGCGAGAAGCTTACACTCTCACATGACACTATTCTACACACCAATCACCAGGTCACGACTATTCTAGCAAACATAACTACACAACACATGACCGCACAACGTCGCTCAGGTTATGAAGCTACACTGACCTCCACAGCAAACCTCACCATAAAAGCGAGCAGCACACCCAATTCGCCAGCACATTTATTGATCCATATGCTGTGTTCTTCTGACCGACAGGATGGCTCAGACATGCTTGATGATCATGACTGCATGACACGTATACAGGAATCCACAGCACCACGTCCAGATTTAGAGCAAACACCTATCCCAGACTCAGCCACGGTTTATGTGGACGGGTCCTGTTCAAGGCCGAATGACAACTCATTTCTTTGTGGCTATTCAGTGGTGACATTGCCTGACATCATACTAGAGGCTCACTCATTACCATTTCACTCAGCACAAAAAGCAGAGCTCATGGCTTTAATACGCGCCTGTGAGCTCCACTTGGATAAGCGTGTGACAATTTACACAGACAGCCGCTATGCGTTTGGCGTCGTACATGACTTTGGCACATTGTGGAGACAAAGAGGATTTAGATCTGCTGATGGAAAACCGATTGCTAATTCTGATCTTGTGCAGAGACTTTTGCAGGCTATACAGCTGCCATCGGCCGTTGCAGTTGTAAAAACGAAAGGACACAGTACAGCTGACACAGACGAAGCAACAGGTAATGCCTTAGCAGACGTGACAGCCAAAGCTGCAGCTGCATCACAGCTCCCACCTCCACAGGAAGTATTATCTGTGCCCCTACAGCTGCCACTTGTTACACTCCCAGACTATTTCGAAACAAATGTTGATTTAAAATTCATACAAGCGCAAGCATCTGCCTGTGATTACACCTATTGGGAGAATAATGACTGTACCTTAGATGACAGAGATGGCCTATATAAAAACCTTGAGGGTTTGATTGCCCTCCCATCTTCCCTGCTGCCAGTCCTTGTCCGACATTTTCACGGTGTGAGTCATGTCGGACAAAGAGGGGTAATAGGGGCAATAAAATCAAGATTTGTAATTGAGAAAACATTGCATGCAGTAAAAAGCATATTAGCAACCTGTCTAACATGTGCACGAACTAATGTAGGAAGACCAAAAGCAGAACATCAGCATTTACCACAACCAGATTTTCCATTTCATACATTACAAATTGATTTCACACACATGCCAGCACAAGGAAGCATCAAGTACTTACTGGTAATAGTGGATCAATTTAGTAAATGGGTAGAAGCTTATCCAACCTCAAAAGAAACTGCAGAAGTAGTCTGTCAAAAGTTGTGCAATGAAATAATACCCAGATTTGGAATACCTCACCAAATTAACAGTGATAGAGGACCTTCATTTACATCAGAAGTAATTCAAAAGTGTACTAAAACTCTAGGAATAGACTGGAAATATCATGTGCCATACCATCCTCAGAGTTCAGGAGTTGTAGAAAGAATGAATAGGACCATAAAAAATCGCCTGACTAAAGCAATGATAGAAACAGGAATGACCTGGATCAAACTACTTCCTCAAATCCTCTGCGAGATTAGAATGACTCCATCCGCAGCAACCAAATTATCTCCATTTGAAATAATCATGGGAAGACCATTTCCAACACCATGGTCAGCTTCCAGAGGGGCACCGCTATTGGAAGGGGACATAGACACTGCATTGTCCGACTATGTCCACAATCTGGTAGAAACACTGAATAATAACTATCAGAAAGTTTGTCTCTCCCAGCCTCTCCCCTCCACAGATCCAACCCACAAGTGGAGACCAGGGGACGCGGTGTTAGTGAAGTCACTAAAACCAAGAACACTCGGGGAGGCCGCGTTTTCCAGCCCCCAGACTGTACTGGCAGTGACGAGAACCAGCATCCTTACGGACGGACAACCTCAGTGGATTCATGCCAGCAGGGTTAAGACCAGCCCAATCGGACCATCTCAGGCGTCGGATCAAGCAGACGACATCTCCGGCGAGCCAGCGCCCGGAACTAGAGCACATAAACACACACGGGTAGATGACATCTCAGGCGAGCCAGCGCCCGGATCCAGTGCACACACGCAATCACTGATTAACACACAACGTCTGAAAGAGCCACAGCAAGGTACTCGAACATCCAGCAGGAATAGAAAGCCAAAAGTACCACATGATGCCTAACCTGATAAAGCTAGACTCACTCTATCCTGATAATGAAGAAAATGAAATGCCCATTGTCATCATACGGCGCTTATTCGATGTCTCTCGAACCTGGGACCAGGCCAGAAGACGACTGAAGAACTGTTTTTCTTATATATTTAGGTTATTCATCATACTTATCGCATTAACCTTAGGATTTTTCTTTGCTATTTTGTATTGTAAACTGCAACCATGTTCACATTTCTGCAGGTCATATTTTGCTGACGATACTTCATGCTCTATTTTGCGAGACACCTACTTAATGCACTCTTCACGTTCCCTAAAATCAGTAAATGACAACATAGACGCCACTAATAAACCATTTTATGCACCCTCTAGAGTAGGAGTCAACTCCTGGTATGAAAATGCTAGAACAGCTGCTCGTGATTTAGGAAACAGCAATTGTTATGTCTGTTCAAAGGGTAATCCAGAACAGGTTATAGTGGGATACCCAATCTCAGGTTTTCCCCTGACAAAGATGCTATTCAAAAATGATGAAAAGGGGCCCTTAACAGTAACCCTGATTGAAGCGGTGCGTGTAGAACTAAGTCCTTTAGATTGTTTACTCATATACACAGGACAAGTCTCTAGTAAGGATGTCAGCATGATTAACGACTCTACCCACCCCTGTAACCCAATGAAGCGCCCAGAAGACCGCACTGAACCTCTCTCGCCCCCAAAACAGGTGCGCCATCACCCAAATATCTTGATGACATGCATCCACCGACCAAAACTTGAAAACATAAATTATGACGCGCAAAACTATACATTTTTTTCTGACTCTCCAGGAGCACGCTGTAATGAAACATGGCTAGCAGCGAGTGTTGACAGGACACAACATAGACATATGTTTTCTTATCTATATGCATATATAAGTACGCATTCAGATAACTCCACAATCCTGCATTCGCCCAACACACTAAACGACTCGTACTGGGGAGGCATATTAAAAGGCTTTACAGCTTCGCGCCTGACCAGACCAATCCCACATGCTTATTGGATGTGCAATAATACCCTTAGAGTGGCTTTACCTGTTAATTGGACCGGTACCTGCGGTCTAGTAACTTTAGCCCAAGAACCACTAATACAACAAACCTCAGATCTGCCTGTATCCAGCAAACGTACAAGACGCTCCACTTACTCACATAACGTTTACATAGATGCTATAGGGGTTCCACGCGGGATACCAAGGGAATTGAAGGCACAAGGGGAAATATCCGCAGGGTTTGTCTCACTAATACCGCATATACAGGTAAACAAAAATGTAGCCTGGATCAATTATGTTTATTACAATCAGCAAAGACTTACTAATTTGACCAATACGGCCCTTAAGGCCCTAGGAGAACAGATGTCGGCTACCTCTTTAATGACCATGCAAAATAGGATGGCCTTAGACATGCTGTTAGCTGAGAAAGGAGGTGTTTGCGCGATGTTCGGAGATGTTTGTTGTACTTTCATTCCCAATAATACCGCCCCTAACGGTTCATTCACACAAGCTATGAATAAACTTGAAGCATTGCAGATAGAACTAAGAGCCAATGCAGGTCACGGTCAGTGGATAGACAAGTGGCTGCAGGACACGTTTGGAAAATGGAAGGAACTAATTGTAGCTTTTGTAACCATTGTAGCATGTATTATTTTGTTTTTGATGATTATTGCCTGTTGTGTGGTACCCTGTGTACGTTCAATGATAACCCGTATAGCTACTAGTACAGCTACTTCAATGTATTTGCAATTGGCACAAATTGACCCAGATTATGTGTCAGATGTCATCGATGATCCTGATGTATGTATTGAGCATTAGATTGTGAATTACTCAATTGTCAAAGAAGAGAATGACGTTTTCTTCTTTTTCTTTTCTTCTTTTTCCAATTTTGATATTAAGCTCACTCGAAGGACTAGTTACATTTATGATTTGTTTCACATTTATGATTTGTTTCACATTTATGATTTATCTTTATATTATGTTATTACATTCTGTCTTTATACTATGTTATCATTACATGATAAAAGGGGAGAACTGTTATGATATTTTGATACCACGGTAAGCATTTACAGGATATTGTTTTATACAGGAAAACTGTTACTCAATAAGGCCGATCTACTAGTTGTTTTTCTCTTTCTCTGTGACCCAAGAATTAATGTGTAGGACTCACAAGCTGGTACCTCAAGGTCGAAAACACCACAGAGATGAGACCACTTCCTTACTCCCATCCTCCCTTTTTCCTTATCTCCTGGAAAAGGCTCGTTAAAGGCTAGGTGGTTTGTTTCAGAATTCACTAATGAAAGAACTCTGTATTTTATGTCTAGGAGTGTATTTTGCTGGGATGATCATAAATTATAGCTGAACTGATAAACTACACAAGGGATACTTTGCTCAGAAGGCAGGAAGACGTTTCCTTATTTAGTCTGTACCGGTTTGAACTGGGAAAGCTGACACACGAACCTTTTTTTCTCTATATAAACTGCTGTGTATCAAATAAACCTTGGAGTTGATTCTGGGAAAGCAATCTGAACAGTTTCTGTATCACTTTGTTCTCCTAGCTGCTCCCGATATCGTAACTAACCCCGCTGAACGGCATACCTGAGTGTTACTTTGAATAATTAGGAGTCTTATAAGGAAAGGACAAACTCTGCTTATCGCTCACGCCACGGAGGAAACCCGGGAAGGCAATTTCCTTCAGCTTCCATCACTGGTTTGTTCAATATAAAAATTATATCAGATAAGAAAATAAACCCTGTGTAGTTTAAAATTTTAATCAAACTGAAATGTCGCTGAACACTGTTGGACATATCTTTTAATCTCATCGACAAAATCTTTAAACACCTAAATGTGCCATTTACCATCTTGTAAAACTGTTCCCTCTGCTTCTCTTGCACATCTCCACTGACTCTTTCTTCTTCACCACTCCTGTGCACCCAGTCCAACGCTCTGGACTCCCCTGCCTCCCTAAACTGGTGTGTTTAAATCTCTCTAGCTCTGTTGTGAACTTCACACGAAATTTGTGGTAACAAAATCTAACTGATGCAGATATCCTTGGAAAAATACACACTGATGAAAAAAAAATAAAAAAATAAAAAAAATAAAAACAAACTGCTCAAAGTAAAAGCAGAGCCCTCCCTTTGCACTGTGTGCTCTTTTAAATGCTGGTAGTACAAAATACAGTACCAACTCATTCCAAAGGGTGAGGCAACGTCTCACAAGAGGTTCACCCGAAACCTTGGAAGATTGGACCAACACCTGTTTCAAACCTTGACTCAAGTGATTAGGTGAAAGATCAATAGGGGGACACTCCCCTAGGGCTCAAAATCTGGGGCTCTCCACCAATTGTTCTTAGAACTGAAGAAGCTTCTTGGATGAGAGGTGAAACATCTTCAAGCAACTCCAGATGTCGTCCAGATACTTTTTTTTCCAAGCTCCTTAGACTATGATGAACCTGTACAGACATAATCTTGTATCGTTTAACACATTTTCTCTCTCTCTCTCTTACACACACACACACACGCATGCATGCGCACGCACGCACACACACACACACACACAAAATTAGACACACACTTTTTGTCTCCAAAGTAAACTTTTTTTGCTTAAAATGACAACAAGACATCATTATAAATTATTGCTCCTTACCTAATTTAATTTCTATTACATATCTCATGTATGTTATAAATATTAGAACTTTATGACATGGGATAAAACGTATGACTGTCATAAATCTTTATTACTTCCAATCATAAATCATAGGGCCGTTACGCATTCTTTGACACAAAGTATTTCACATCACCCTCTTGTGGAATTTAATTTTCACAGTAAAATATAAGATGAAGTCTGTGTTTAGAACAGCTGTTCAGCTCACCACATGTCCAATAAATATGAGACTTACTTTAACTATACAGTCACGTGAGAGTCCTGTGAAAAACTTAAGCACATCCCATAAGTCATAAGCGCAGGACTTAAAGTTATTGTTTTCTGTGTTCTGTGTTTATAACATGGGTAACAAAGAAAACAGATTTTCTGCCAGTTCTCTGTGTTGGAAAATGTACACGTGGTAAATATTACAAGCACTAAAAATGATACTTGTCATCTTTAAATGCTTCAAATGGCTCACACGCCACAAATTCGAGCATCCTCTTTGTATTGGTTTAGGACTGGTAACGTCTCACAGTCACAGAGGGGCTTGTGCATGAATGAGCTTTGTGCTTCATCCTCTGTCTGTGATTTAACTTCAGTGTTTTCTTGAACTTATTAAAGAAAGGATCCAACACAACTCAGGAATCTCAATTTCAGCCTTTTTATTTTGTTCTCACTGTTTCTGTGATTGGTGCTTCTTATAGTAAGGCACTTTGCAGCGCTCCCAGTTCCGTCTCTCTGCTGCAGCTGCTCTCCTCCTCTTCCTCCTCCTCCCCCTCTCCGGCCTGGCCGCTACTGAAATAGGAAAGGCATAACTAGAAGATTCTCACCAGCTGCAAAACCCTGCCTTCCCTACCACCACGCCCTGAACCTACTGCTCAACTCCTTCCCTGCAGCCAAACCACCAACCTCACTCCACCACACTCTTATGTCACCTCCAAGCAGTAGTGATGACACTCATATATTCACATTTAGGAAAACACAGCAAAAGTGGAATCCATCTTTGAACGTACTTCACATATCATGTTCTTGTCACGTCATTTTAGGCTAAGTTGCATAACATATTTACTGTACGTAAGAGTGAAAATTAAGTTAGCAAGCAACCGAGTATACTCACAGGCTAGTGAATACACCTTCTGAATGTAGAGAACAAAGTTTTCATCCCGTCACACATAAAAACAAATGGAAATAAACTAATTTGGTTGAATAACAAAGCAAGGTTAATGGGGAAAAAATATGTCTACTGTAGTGACACTGAGGCATGGAAGGATTTGAATCATGTGAACTAAACATTCAAACTGGTGATAGTGATCATGATGTTTGTAAAAACAAAACAAAACAAAAAAACTTTAAAACACATCAGATCTCAGTGGTGAAACAACTCTTGCTGGATATCTAAAATAATATCGACGGGGTAATTTTTTAGCAATGAAAGGATAACAAATCATTGAATGGAAATGAAAATGGTCACCCTACAGAGCTCTAAACTAAAAGAAAACCCACAAATCAAAGTAAGAAATAATAGAGCAGGCTAGTCTATTTCACCGAAACTTCACTACAGTAACTCAAAATGTTACTAAGTAGTTTGTTTGGCCTTCACATGTCTGTATGCATGTCTGGCAACATTGGGGCATGCTCCTAATAAGATGATGGATTGTGTCCTGGGGAATCGCCTCCCAGATCTGGACCAGGGCATCACTGAGATCCTGGACAGTCTGAGATGCAACCTGGCCCAAAACGTAATGTCCCAGCGGTATTCTGTGGGATTTAGATCCCTTCATCCTGCACAAGCTGCCTGCATACTCTCACCACTGTAGCCCACTGAACCAATGTAGGGTCTAACAGTGGGTCCAAAGATTTCGTCTTGATTCCGAATGCAGTGAGGCTGCCGTTGCAAAGCCTGTAGCAAGGCCTGCAATTCTGCTATTCTATGATTTTTTTCATCAGAGACATTCACACCAGTGGCCTACTGGAGGTCATTTTGAAGCCCTGGCAGTGCTCACCCTGCTCAGCACTCCAGCTCTCCTAGAGTCCCTGTCCGTCTCCTGGAATCTCCTCCATGCTTTTGAGACTGTGCTGGAAAACACAGGAAATCTTCTAGCAATGGCACTTGTTGATGTGCCATCCTGGAGGAGACTCATCTGTGAAACCTCTGTAGGGTCCAGGTATTATCTTATGCTACCAGCAGCTAAATGCAAAACTAATGAAAAAACAGTAAGAAAAGATGAGGAGGTAAAAATGTGGCCTCCACCTGTAAAACCTTTCCTGTTTTGTGGGCTGTCTCATTGTTGCCCCTCTAGTGCACCTGTTGTTAATTTCATTAACAACAAAGCAACTGAAACTGATTAACAACCCCCTCTGCTACTTAATTAACCAGATCAATATCACTGAAGTTTAAATCACTTGGTACTATAATTAACTCATTCACTGCCATTGACGTCTATAGCCGTCAATGGCAGTGAATGAGTCAATGGGTTTAACTCATTCACTGCCAATGGCTGGCAGTGAATGAGTTAATTCTTTTGAGCAGTGTATAAGTTAAGGTAAACTTATTAAATTAATGAGGCAGTTAAAGGTTGTAAACCTTGAATGGAGAAAGTGCGGGACGTCCTGCTAATTGTGGTTTACCAACTTTGTCTTTCTCTGAAGCTGCTGTATTCACTGTTATTTATATTTACATATATATTTTTTTTAAAGATTAAACAATTGAAAATATGGTGTGCATATATTATACAAACACAAATATTAAAACAATGTTTGTACACTAACGTTTCAGAAATTTTTTTAAGGCATATGTGTCGTCTTTCACGCTATTTCAACAACACTCAAACACAAAAATCCTCACCTTTGACAGTTTTCTGTCAGTAGGTTGTGGTGGTTTGCATGTACACGATCCCTGAAGGCTCTAGAAAGGGACTAAGTAAATATCCAGAACAAATTGAATTTGAATGCTGCTGCTTTGCTTCTGATTTAAATGACTTGGGGGGGGGGTGCCACACCAGAGCTATCCATCAATTTAGTTGGGACATAGATGGCAGGTTTTGCATGAAGCTCTGAATCACCACTGGTATCTTTTCAGACTTGTTGCAGAGGGATCATAACCGGAGTGAATTTCAAAGCTTCCCTGCTAACATCTACCAAGGTAAGTGCTGCTGTACAAACAGGTCTGAGGAATGAATGGGAGAGACTAATATTTATAAAGAGATTAAGAGAAAACAGTGTTATAGCCACGTAAGTTTGGCTGATTTCAGTTTAAATCTGCTGAAACATTATGTTAAAAGCAGTTTAACTTCCTGAGACTAGCATGTATGCATGTACAACTCATTCTCTATTTTTTCTTTAGTCATTTTAGAGCAATTTCACTAAAACAACCATCTGAGACTTAGGTTAACACATTACGTCTTTGTCTGATTTTGATTTTGTTGTAATGTTTTACACTGACTGACAGCAAATAGTAGTAAAATTTATAGCTGACAAAATATGTAGTGAGCAAAGTGACAATAAACACAGCTCAACTGAAAGAGAACTGAATTGGTTTAACTCCTGTTTTCATGTCAGTGATTGAAAACCATGATTAATTAAACTGTCACATAGATATAGGATCAAGTATAGATAAAAAAAATAATAATTAAAAAAGGCAGCTCATTAAAGAAGTATTCCTGTATAAACTGGACCACAGTCACTGTAGTGTCTGAAAGTACTTGGTGTCACACAACTCAACATAGTCTAACTAACGAGACGCAGAACCAAGACAGATCATGACACTTAATTGCTAAAGAGTTATTATATCTACATTTTTGAAACAGCCGTTTATAGAGGAATTAACCTGAAATAACCAAAATGCTATTTATGTCATCAAAGGGTTAGTAGGGATAATTACAAGAGGCTCTCAAGATACAGGTTGGCAGATACACAAGTTTAACTGACGCTGATAGCTCAACGATCCAGCGAAGACTAGTGCAGACTCGCCATCTAAGTGGTGCAGTAATCAGCTGGGATCAGTGGCTGGTGCGGTGATGAGCAGGTGTGTGGGCTAGCAGCGGGAGCCCGCAATGAGCGTCGCCGCGGCGAGAGAGAGAGTGAGAGAGAGCAAACAAACCACAAACATATTGCCCAATAGAGTATCGACCAGCGGGGCACAGGGACCATGACAATTTGTCATCAAAGATCCATTTAGACTGGTCTACACTGTTAGTGCTCTTTAAACATCAAAATAAACTAAAACTCAATATGCTGGGTCAGATGACCCAGGATCGTGACAAAGGGATCAGACACTGAACACAGTGTATGATCCGCCAAAGAAGAACAAAAAACAAAAGCTATCTCACTATTCAGTTTGATCTCACTCGCACTCTTATTTTGTAAATGTCATTACAACAATTTATTTAAATTAGTATTTCTATTGTTTTGTGTTCTTTTCTTTTTAAATAATAGGACATTTCACTTGAAATTTGAAATGTTTTATTGATTTCTTTAAACACACAAGCACCTATATCTGTGCAATTTACTCTAGTTGTGTTTAATGAAGAGTTTATTGTTCCCAGCATTTATCAGTAGAGCATTATGTGGACACAGTAGACGCTGCTCTTCCTCACTATAAAATTTCTGTTCTGTGTCCTGTCTGTGCAGGCTTTTTGTCCACTTTTCTCCTGTGAAAAACACAATGACGAAGCACGTTGCCCTCTTGCTCATTCTTTTCCCCGTGTGTGGACATCTGCTGGACATCAAGTTTTATAATAACCCTTACGAGTATACCTGGGAAGAGGCAGTAGCATTCTGCAGGAAGAACCACACTGACTTGGTCCGAGTGAGAACTGCAGAAGAGAATAAAGCTCTACAGCACTCTGGATGGATCGGTTTGTCCCGGAAGAATGCAACAAGTCCATGGAAATGGTCCAGAGGAGACGAAATAGCCATCTTCACACCATGGGATCGCGGTAAATTCTCATACTCCTTAGATGTTACAAGACCAAACTTACTGGTAATTATTCCAAACTTATTTGCATTGTGACCTGAAATCAGTTTGAGAAATTTTGAGCATTCAACAATTTGAGTGGTGAGAAAGGATCAGATTTACAGTGTGGAGCAGTGTTGTCTACCACAGTGTTGACTGTAATGAGTTTCATGAAGTCCCAAACCAACTGTTTCAGCTGGAACTTCAGCAAGGAGGGTTTGTTACACACATAAACACTGTACTGGTAAAATGATTTGATACTGAATCTAGTTGAATAGACCTTTAAAACATCTCTGAAATCCATCCCATTCTTTTTTCTCTATTGTACTTCGACTCCTTGCAGCACCAGAAGAGGATGAAAACTGTGTGAACAGAAAAAGCGACGGAAAATGGGAAAGCGAGGAGTGTGATGAAAAAAAAACTTTCCTATGTTATGAGGAAAAGTTGATTCTGGTGAAGGAGAATAAAACATGGGAGGAGGCATTAGAACACTGCAGGTCTCTGGATGGAGCGGTCACAGAAGATCCAGCCTCTTCATACAGGAACCACGGCTATGACCTGGCCTCCCTGATCACTCCAGATGACTACACCACTGCACGAGAGACCGCAAAAGAGGCTACCACTGATGAGGTTGGGCAGTTTTCTGCATGCGTTTGTGTTGGTGAGAGACTCATAACTATACTTACTGTAACTTTATTTGTTTCTCTTTGTTTACTGTTGGCAGGTGTGGACAGGCCTGTGTAACCTGGCTGGTGAGTGGCTGTGGGTGGGTGGAGAAGAAATGCAATATGAGGATATCCCAAAATGCCCGACCGAGGGCCTCTGTGGCATCCTCGAGAAGAATGGTAGTTCACCCTACGGCATAAGAAACTGCCAGCAGAAAAGGAACTTTCTCTGTTCCAAAATGAATTAAGTACTGTACTTAAGTAAAAATTTGATATATCTGTACTTACCTTTCCATCTTATGACACTTAGATACATGTGTGTCAAAGTAAACAGGAGAAATAATCCAAAGCAGACTCCACAGACAGGGTTAAACAAAAATGAACCGTTATTCAGGTATATGAGTGAGTCCAAAATTAGAAATTCCAAGAACAATGGGAACCTGGCCAACACTTTACACTACCAGTTAAAGGTTTTTGAGTTAGAATAATTGTACCTTCATTCATGATGCATGTTACAAATATATCAGTTAATATAGTCAGTACATTGAAAAGGTGAGAAATAGTGATGAGATGTTTTCATACTGTTAGATTATACAATGACGACAGATTAATGCAAACCAGAAAAATCATAACGTCTTGTTATATGTGTTATTTTCCTAATGTAGTTGTGTGACATGTCAAGTAAATACTGGACTATACATAATTTAAAAGTTGTCTCAAGTCAATAAAGATATTAAATAAAGATTAATGTGCAGTTAAGCAATTATTTGTCTTTATAAGCAGTGGTGAGGGAACCATATGGTTACTTTCACTGCTATGAGGCTTTTTTTACATCCTAAAACAGGCCGTCTTGTATTCCTTTTGAAAAAAATGTTTTACAGAATTCGAGAAGTACACTCTAACTACGTACATAGGAATTTGTTATGAAACAGCTGTGTGCAGGCAGGAGTGGTAGTAGGAGGACCCAGTGTGCAGACACTCGGAGGTGGAACTTGAACTCAAAACAGCTTTAATACTGAACTCAAAAGGGTACCAATAGTGATGTGTCCTGTGTGTCGAAGCGTCGAATCGTGTGTCGGGTAATCTCGGGGCGTTTTTTTGTGAAGCGCGTATCGAGGCTTGCTTTGATTACGTATGCAGTGACGTTCGAGGCCTCGCGGGCAGTCCGTACCACGTGACTGATTCAGGGACTGGTTCACCGGTTCGCGCCAGATTCGAAATAAAATGGGCAGAAAAACAGCTGATTCCCCATCACACTGTGTTGTGGAATTGGATTACGTATGTGCTACATAGTTACTTGTGCATTTCATATTCGATGGAACCAGCAAGGAAGAGATGGGTTTTTTTTTTAATTTTGTCTCTCCTAATAAAGTATGCACACAGTAATAAATATCACAAATGATAAACACCAAAATATAAATAAACAACACTACACATCCTATAATCTGATTTCTGTCTTTTAGTTTATTAAAAAGTGAAACACCAAACACTAGTTTGTGTCATTATCCAGATGTACATAAGCATGATTACACAGGTACTAGGAGCGGGTTTTGATTATCGATTAAAATCGATTCTAGCTTGGATAACGTGATATCGATTCATTAACATCCTGAATCGATTTTTAATATAAATATTATTACATTTCAACCACCACCAAACAGCTAAAACAGTAAATGAGAGGAGGTACACCGATACTGCACAAAGACGTAAACACAAAGCGCGGACCGCTGACGGATCAGAATCAGTGAGATGTCGCCTTTCTCACCAGACAGCACGGACACGGTCGGGGCTGAAAGCCGACAGTTCACTGATTCTGATCCGTCGGCGGGTCCGTGCTTCGTGTTTACGCCTTTTTTGCGCTGATTCTGAAGCTGCAGGTTTTATTTCTCTTCAAACAATATTGACCGAACCAGCGGAAAAAGGAGATCCAAACTACGCTTCACATAAACATCGTCATGAATTTCCTCTGACTTTTGCTGTTTTGCTTTCACCAGGATAAAATCACACTTCATGCACAGCTTTCTCTCTCACACACACACACACACACACACACACACACACTCTCTCTCTCTCTCTCTCTCTCTCTCTCTCTCTCTCTCTCTCTCACACACACACACACACACAAACACACACACACACACAAACACACACACACAGTGTACTTCAAGAACAGTTTCCCGTCTAAAAATCTGTTTTCTGCATTATTCGCTTGTTTGTTACGCATAAGACCTCCGTTGTTTGTCAGCCGCTGTTCTTTCCCATTTAAATACTTCTGAAAAGAAAACCTAATTTCTGCCGTTCAATAGGCTACTAAAATAATTTAAAATTTTTAACATTATGCAAAATTGCAAAACGTTAAGGTGTGTCTCTAATAAAACCTCTATTTGCTCTGCTTCAATTCAGCAGCATCAGGTAATGTTCATTTGTTGATTAATGGTTTTCCTTCGGTTTTGATTTACTGCTGAATATTTTTATAAAATCGTTTTTCCGTTTTAGCCTCAGCTATGTTGACACAAAGGCATCTGCTGTGATGCTTACACATTAGATAAAGTCTCGAAAGTGTCAGCTTTGTTTTATTGTTATACAAATATGCAAATGTACTGATCTATGATCTGAATTATACTATTGACTGACTGTCTGAGGCTAACAGTTACACAATCATACCAAAACGCTGTCCTGCTACTTTCCACTTTCTCTTTTGAATCACACATACTGAGACAATATTCGGGATAAATAACCAAGAAAACAATTTATTTATTCAGTTTAGAGGTTTACACATCATTATAATCACAGAGCCCGCTTCACTTGAATTGTCCACTTGATGGCGCAGTAGAGTAAATGAATCATCACAATGCTTCGAACCATTGGTCGACCAATTGGGTGGAAAGCTTCAGTTCTAGGGCTGGGCGATATATCGAGTTTTTTTTTAAATATCGATATATTTTCATATATATATATTTTCATATATATATATTTTCATATATATATATATATATATATATATATGTATATATATATATTTTCACATATATAGTCTATATTCATAGATATAGTCTATGTTACGTTATAATTATACTTGTGGAGCCGCAGGTTTGCCTCTCTTTCGTCCACTTTTGTCTCTACGCAACGTTACTCGGCCTCGCCTCTCCTTCACTGAACACAACTCCGCCTCCCCCATAGCTTCACCTGCAGGCAATGACAAGATGAAAGCGGAAGATCTCCGTTAGCGAGTTACCATGCGTGGGGCTGGGCGGCGTCAAAGTGTTAGCGAGCTAACCGCGCTAACGACATGCAGCCCGGAGGGGCTGCACGGCCTAAAATCCTTTCATTTTCTCAAAAATCGACAGTGCGCCTTATGTATGAATTCTGGTTGTGCTTACTGACCGCGAACCGATTTTATGTGGTACACAGCGCTCAGCAATCTGTCAAAAAATGTTTTAATATGACTTTGCTAAGCTACGGAGCTGCACCGCTTGATGGATTGTCGGAGGATTACGGCTACCGAGGAGGAGCCTCGCGGAGTGATACGTACTGTGTGTCTATAAGGACCACAAATGGCACCTGTTCAGAGACGTGCAGCTGTGAAATCTGTCTCTTTGTTATTATGCTCAGCGTCTGTTAGTTTACATTTTGACTGCACAATTGTGAGCTTTTTGTTATGCACAAAAACAACATTGTTTTCTTTTATTTATGGACCATGATTACTTAATAAATGCTGATAATTTATTTTTGAGTAATTTCTTCATGTACATCTACGCTGTATGTAAATAAAAGTGCCCGTGTGACAGCTGGGACACAGTGTAACTAAGAACTCTCTTTTTGTTCTTAACTTATGGCTTTAAAAAAAATAAAAATAAAAAAATAAATCGAGATATATATCTTATATCGCCATCCAGCTAAAAAAAATATCGAGATATGAACTTTGGGTCATATCGCCCAGCCCTATTCAGTTCATCATGAGGTTTCATCTCACCATCACTAGGTACCAAAACTAGGAATCCAAAATACACTTACACAGACAGAAACACAGCTAGATAAGGGTAGATCACAACAGCAACAAACTGAAACACAGGGCTTAAATACACAGAGGGAGCAATCAGGGAATGTGCAACAGGAGGGAAACACAGCTGGGGCAAATCAGGCCTAACGAGACAAAGGAAGCACAACCAGATGCATTTACATGAGACACGGACTTTCAAAGTAAAACAGGAAACATAACACAGACTGAACTTACAGACACAGGCTGTGTCCCAATTCAGGGTCTGCACGCTTGAAGTACGCATTTTAAGTGCGATTACGTCACTGCCACACGACGACAGCTGTCCCAATTCGAAGTGTACTCCAAATGCGCCGATTTCCCCAAATATCAAGCGTGGTCCGGTGCACGCTTCGTGGTCCCATATATCCCACAATTCATAGCGCGGCGGTGGGTGTGGATAATTTTGCCGCAAATGTAATGGGGAAGGCTTTAGGACCCAGGAGGACCCAATGGAGGGTATAAAAGAGGAAGTAGCAACAGGTGCTCTTCATTTCCACTGATGAGCGGCTGTGAACAATGGTTGCGTGAGTAGGTGAAGAGCCTGAGAAGTTTTAATTGTCTGCTACACAAACAGTTGTTTTAAACCTCTACAGCAGAGGTTCGAGGTACAGGCTGTTTTTCTTTTAGTGCTTTTTTTTATTTTATTTTTTTATATGTTGAAATGTATTTGATGTTTATTGTATTTTATGTTTTTAGTAGTGATTTTAGAAGATAAGCCAAGGTAAGCCAGGTGTACAGCAAACAGTTGTCTGCTGGAGGTATATTAACTAGTGATGGGCAGATGAAGCCTCATGAAGCACTGAAGCTTTTCATCCAATTGGTTCACCCCAACGCGAAGCTTCTTGAAGCTTCATTTCCTCTAGCAGGACACCTACTGGACATAAAAATATTAGTTAGCATGAATTTGAAGAGTGTGGCATTTTGCACACAGCCTGTAAATTGTAACAGCAGTCTGGCGAGGAAGGAGCGGCTAGCCGGTCCAGCGGGCATGTGGTGTGGAGGTTAGCCGGATAACACGGAGCCAGTCAGTTAAATTAAACAACAGACCTTTATTCCTTGTCAGCAACATAAGACCATACAAGCCAGGTCTCCACGGCTCTACACTGTCCGTACATACATGTGCGGGGATCGGTAGTCGCCGGTGCCAGGCCGTTACAATGGTGAGGTCTATCCTGAGAACAGAACACGAGCAGCCTGTAATGGCTGCCACGCTATACTCACACACCCCCTAGGAGACTCCTCCCCCCCCCTAGTGGTGCTATAACCCAAAAGGTTTGTTACAAAATGTCAACAACAAAAGGAGTGTGTAAAACATCTATATTGTAGTGATGACAGTATACTGTGTATATTTATGCTGGCAGTATGGAAAATGATTATTTGGAAATGCCTAAAATGGAAATGATCATATACTGTGAGGTGAGGTGTGGACAGTGGTTGTGCTTTTGTAACATCGAGGCAAGGACAGTGATTAGTGTTTAGGGGACACATCATTGGTTTTTATTTAAAAACAACAGTTTCTCCACTGTGGCAGGTCGTAGGCGATTTCTTTTTTTTTCCAAACTGTCTCTAACTCTCACTAACCGCAACTCTCCATCAAACGCCCACATTTTGAATGGGGTCTGAGGGGTTTATATCGCTGTCATAGCTCGCGGCAAAGTTCGAACCGCTTCCTGAACCAGTCACGTGGTACAGCCGGGCAGCGAGGCTTCGGACGTCATCATTTTCAGCTCCTCCCATAAATGAAGCAAGCCTCGATACGCGCTTCGCGGAAACGCCCCCTCCATTACTCAATACACGCTTAGAAGCCTCTATACAGAACGTCACATCACTAATATTAACTTAATATATTTAGACATTAAAAAAAGTATAATGCACTATAATCGAATTTATATTGTATTGCCTCCTACAGGGCAGGCTGCACATGTGAATTTGTCACTGTTTTTTCCTCCTTTTTGTTGCGTTTTTGGTTTTAGTCGGGTCACCTTTAAAAAAAAAAAAAAAAAAAAATTCTTTTTTTTTCTTTTCCCTGGGCTGGTGCAATATTCAGTTCAGTTCTTTTTTTTATTTTTTATTTTTTTATTTCAAATATATACATTCACCAACGTTTCATAAAATCATTCCATACAGTTGTTTGAAAAGGAGTAGGCAGAAGTATATACTTATTTAGCCCGACCCCCTCAGGTTTACATCCTCATCTAAATATGAACAACAAAAACGTATACAATGCCTTCAACTTAGAACATAACATCTCAAAAAATATTTTCACATGTTCAACTAAAACTATATTTAGATTTGCTAATTTGCAGAAGAAAATAAACATGAGTTTGACTGCTGTCTCGGGTTAATTTCATTTTCTTCATTCTTATACTTATTTAATATTTCTTTTTTTGAGTTTTATTTTAAACTGGTTTATATCACTACTGACCTTTTATTTCTTTAACTCATTCCAGAATTTAACCCCCGCTATTGAAATAGACATCCTTTTCAATGTTGTTCTTACTCTTTGTATTTTTAAATTCCACTTCCCTCTAAAATTATACCTCCCTTCTCTTTCTAAGAACAATTTACTTATTTCGATTGGGAGCATCCCTTTCCTTACCTTTATATATTATTTGCACTGTTTTAAACTTCACCAGATCCTGGAATTTTATAGCTTGCGTCCTAATAAAGAGTGCATTTGTGTGAGCCCTATACCCCTCCTGATTTATTAGTCTAATGGCCCTTTTCTGCATTATGATTAGTCTGAATATTACTTTTATATGTATTTCCCCAAACCTCTACACTAACTCATGTATGGTAATAGCAAAGCACAATATAACATATACAATGTTTTCCTATCCAGAAATTGTTTTACTTTCCCCAAGACAGCAATGCCCTGTGCTAACTTTCCCTTCACATAAGTGATGTGTGATTTCCAACAGGCCTTTTGATCAATGATCACACCAAGAAATTGTATGGCATTAACCCTTTCTAGATATATATTATCGACACAAATTTCAATGTTAATGTTTTTCTTATAGTTTCCGAATAACATAAATTTTGTTTTATTTAAATTTAAGGACAATTTGTTTCTATCAAACCACTTCTTTAATATCTTTAAGTCCTGTGTGATCACCTCCAAAACCTGTTGAAATTCCGCACCTGAACAAAGTATATTGGTATCATCTGCAAAAATTACAAACTTCAGTATCTTCGATACTTTACAAATATCATTTATATACATAATAAACATTTTCGGACCTAATACTGATCCTTGAGGTACTCCACATTCAATATCCATCAATTTAGATTTAAACTCATTTATTTGTACATATTGCTGTCGATTCATCACACAGCTGTTTATCCAATCCAGTACCACACCCCTGAACCCATATTTTTCCAGTTTGATTTTTAGAATTTCGTGGTCAACAGTATCAAATGCTTTTTTTTTTTTTTTTTTTTTTGAAAGACTCCTAGTGCATACTTCTTGTTATCCATACATTCCATTAAATCCATCAATGCCAAAACTGTTGATCTATTATTTCTAAACCCATACTGGCAATTTGCCAACAAATCATGTTTATCCACAAAGCTATCAAATCTTTTTAGAAATAGTTTTTCCAGTATCTTAGAAAACTGGGAGAGTACCGACACTGGTCTATAATTTGTAAAACAATGCTTTTCACCTGATTTATAAATGGGGATAATTTTTGCAACTTTCATTTTTTGTGGAAAAACCCCTTCCTGGAAAGACAAATTAAAAATATATTGTAGTGGTTTTACAATACCATCAATTACTCTCTTTACCTTTACCATATCAATATCATGACAGTCAGTACTCGTTTTGTTCTAAAGTCCACTGACAATATCATATATCTCCTTCTCTTCCACTGCTCTTAAAAACATTGAACTTGCATTCCTTTCAATGTTTCCTCCAGTCTCCCTTTCTATCATACCAACCTTTATTTCCGCAGCCAGTTTTGGCCCTAATATTTACAAAAAATTCATTGAATCCATTTACTACTTAGTTCATTTTACTAATAGTATTTGTCCCTTCCATAAAATACCCAGGGTAGTCATTAGTCCTTGGTCCATTTTTTATTATACTATTTAATACCATCCATATCCCTTTCATGCTATCTTTATTATCTTCTAACTTCTTGATGAAGTATTCTTTTTTTTACAAGTTCTCATTATGTTAATTTATTTTTATACGTTTTCTATTTCTTTTCAGATTCTGTGGTTCTCTTTTTAATGAATTCTCTATATAAGGTGTTTGTTTTTTTTTTTTCTTCTCAGAAATCTCTCAGTCAGAGCATGCTACATCATGCTTGGGTAACTAGCGAAACTAGCGAGCTAACTTCTGCTAGCTTCCTGCTACCTTCTAACTCCGTTAAATGTAATACATTTTGTTTTCATGGATGCCTGGAAACTTCATAGTTACACCTGGTAAAGCAGCAATGCTGATCGTTTTATTAAAGATGAAAGAATTTAGACAGTTTTTAACTCTCAGAGATGCTGCAGTGTTCGTTCGACCTGAAGAGGGGGGTTTAGGACCCAGATTACTCCCAAGAGCATCTTCGTCCGACAAATATGACAATAACGACGGCCGCTTGCATGTTCTGCAAAGAAATGTGCTTTGTCGTGTATCTGACGGACAAACACCAAACCAGTTCCACATCACTGAAGTTGCACCATTTTTACAAACCAATTCTGGTTCATCTGTTTCACTCAACAATCGGCCATGTGCGTATGAAAACAAAGGCACTGCGCATGCGCGTTTTACTCATATTGTATCGCGATATTTCATTTTCCTATCGTTGCCTAACATTATACCGGTATTACCGTGAACGGTATAATATGGCCCAGCCCTAGCCGTTGTTACCACCTACTCTTTGAGCAGTTTGGCCCTCGTCTCCTGCCCTTGAAAATGCCAGTAAGACGTGGAATGAGACACTTCACAAGTGTCAGCGCATTGAGGCTTTGAATACATCCAGGTATTTGGGTAAAGCAAAAGTCCACGGTCGAGCTATTTGTGTCCCTGCTGGTTCGTTGAAATGGATACGTACTAGCTGCCCCTCTGCTGCTAACATTAATCTTCCATCCGTGCTCCTGGAGCCCATAGCGACAGGTAATCCCCTTCCAGAGGGCATCTTGGTTTCTCCGGCCCTCCTTTCTGTTGAACAGGGTGTTGTTGACATTCCGGTGGTTAATGTGGGAATTGAGGATGTTTGGTTACCGCCCTGTACACAACTAGGTGAATTGCATCTGGTTGACCCTCCATCATCTGGGGACTCTGTCATTACCGGAGAGTCTGATGATCCCACGTTGCAGATAATGATGCACGAAGTGACTGTAAAGGCGCATCCGCACCTTGATTTTTTCCGAGCTGTCATGGCCTAACTTGTCCAATGAACAGTCACAACAAGGAGTGTCACTTTTGTGGAAGCATTGCTCAGTTTTCAGCCATGGGGAGGGAGATTTAGGATGTACCACATTGGTGGAACATGAGATCCCTTTAATGGACAGCGGTATCGCCGGCTCCCACCCTTTCAGTATGAACAAGTGAAAGCCCATATTAAAGATTTGTTGGATCGGGGGGGTAGTGCGTCTAAGCAGTAGCCCTTATTCTTCTCCAATTGTGGTGGTTTTTTAAGAAAAATGGAGAGATTAGGCTGTGTGTTGATTACAGTTTGCTTAATGCCAAGACACGGAAAGATGCTTATCCATTACCCCATATTGAGGAGTCATTAGATGCCCTGACGGGAGCACAGTGGTTCTCTACATTGGACCTTGCAAGTGGGTATAATGAAGTACCAGTGGCCGAGAAGGACAAAGCCAAGACTGCTTTCTGTACCCCTTTTGGTCTGTTCGAATTCAATCGAATGCCATTTGGGCTCTGTAATGCCCCTAGTACCTTTCAGAGGCTAATGAAGCAGATTTTTGGGGATCAAAGTTTCCAGTCCCTTTTATTGTACCTGGATGATATTGTTGTTTTCATCCTCCTTTGAGCAGCATCTGGAGCATCTTGACTTGGTCTTAACGCGGCTCAAAGAGCACAATCTAAAGTTGAAGCTGGAGAAGTGTCACTTTTTCCAGCCAGAGGTTCAATACCTCGGGCATGTGATATCTGCTTCTGGAGTGGCGACTGACCCTTCTAAGATTAGTGCAGTGGCTGAGTGGGCACGACCGACTACTTGTACAGAGCTACAGTCATTTTTGGGATTTGCCTCATACTATCAGCATTTTGTTGAAGGTTTTGCCAAGTATGCTGCCCCGCTCCACCGGCTGGTGGGCGAGCTGGGAGGTACCAAGAAGAAACGTAGAAGTGGTGCCAGTGGGGCAATGTGTCATCTTTGGAGTGAGGAATGTGAGAATGCATTCCAAACACTAAAAAGGCTGCTGGTTAGTTCCCCAGTATTGGCATATGCAGATTTTGCTAAACCTTTTGTCCTTGAGATAGATGCTAGTCAGGCAGGGTTAGGGGCAGTTTTATCTCAGGAGCAAGAAGGAAAGAGGCTTTTGCTAGCCGGGGCCTGCGACCTAGTGAAAGGAATATGTCTAATTATAGCTCTAGAAAGTTGGAATTCTTGGCACTAAAATGGGCTGTCACTCAAAAGTTCCATGAATATTTGTTGGGAAATAAGTTTGTGTTCACAGATAACAATCCCCTTAGCTATTTGCAGACTGCTAAATTGGGAGCCGTAGAGCAGCGATGGGCCTCAGAACTAGCTGTGTTCAACTTTGAGATTAAATATAGGTCAGGTCCCAGCAATCGCAACGCTGATGCATTGTCACAGCAACTGCATCCACAGAGTCCATCTGGCCTGCTTCCAGGGTTGAAGGTTCCACAGGAAGTGCAAGATCAGACAGATGTAGTTCAACTGAGAAATGCTGTTGCCGCTATGTGTAGAGCCATAGGTGCATTTCCATCCCGACCTAAAGCTGATCTAATATCCCTTCAAGCTGCTGACCTGGTAATTGGCCCTTTTCACAGTATTGGGAAAGAGGGAGGCTGCCTACCAAGCAGGAAATGGGTAATGTAAGTAAGGGAGTGAAAAAGTTGGTGCAACAGTGGCCCAGAATCAAGCTGAAGGAAGGTGTCTTATATCGTCAAGTTCAGACACCTGGTGATGGCCAAGTTTTGTTTCAACTATTGCTACCCCAGTGCTTGCAAACAGAGGTCCTGAGAAGTTTACATGATGATCATGGGCATCAAGGCATTTGACGCACTACCAGCCTGGTGAGAAGAAAGGTGTTCCTTTATGGCACGTGACATTGAGAAATACTGTCAGGAGTGCGATCGTTGTGTCTTGGCAAAGGCTGTAAAACCAAAAGTTCGCACATTCAGGGGGGTTTGGTGGCTTCTAAACCCCTGCCTGGAAGTCATTGCCATTGATTTTAGTGTTTTGGACAAGTCTAGTGATGGGCGTTAGAATGTACTTGTGGTCACCGACGTATTTTCAAAGTTCTCTCAAGCATACCCTACAGTAGATCAATGGGCAAGTACACTGGCACGGGTATTAACTGAAAAATGGTTTTATATCTATGGGGTCCCTAAACGTATCCATAGTGATCAGGGAAAGAGCTTTGAGGGAGACTTGCTGAAACGCCTGTGCCACCTGTATGGCATAGACAAAAGCAGGACCACACCATATCATCCTGAGGGCAATGGACAATGCGAGAGATTTAACAGAACACTCCATGATCTGTTGCGCATGCTCCCTCCTGATAAGAAAAGAAAGTGGCCGCAATACTTGCCACAGGTATTGTATGCTTACAATACCACAGAACATCAGTCCACCGGCTTTTCACCTTATAAGCTTATGTTTGGTCAGAAGCCCCAGTTGCCCTTTGACTTCTTACTGGGGGCTTCCTAGTCGGAACCAATGTCTAGATCTGCGCAGGAGTGGGTAGAGGAGCATAAACAACGTCTAAGTTCAGTTTATGTGCATGCGAAAGAACAACTCCAAGAAGCTGCAGAGAGGAGAAATAAACATTTTCAGCCAACAGTTACTTCCCTTCTCTTCCTTTAGGCCGCCATAAGATCCACGATGCCTGGGATCCTATGGTGTATGTTGTTGTGCAGAGTATGGACAAAGAAGGCAGGGTTTACAAAATACGCCCTAGAGATCGTTCAGGTCCAGACAAGAACTTAAATCGGGCAGAGTTGAGAGTAATACCCTCAGGTATTGTAGCACCTGCTCCAGACAAATATCCTCTCTCTGACCCAGGGCTGGTAGTTGAGTCACCCCGGCAGTCAACATCAGATACACCAGATGATGACAGTGAGGCTGGCGGAGTTGTACTCGCCCTTGTTCCAAACCCACCCAAAGATCAGCCACCCTCGGTATCTGTTCCAGAGCCTGTTAGTGAAACTAGGAGCATAGGCTTGAGCAACTTGAACCCTGTATCCATAGTTCCAGAACAGCCAGAGGAAAGTTGGATTGATAATAGGGAGAATGTTTTAGAGCAGGACTCAGAAAGAGTTCAGGGGCGGCCTAAAAGAACTACAGCAGGAAAGCATTCTAACCCCTTTAATCTCCCACGGTCAGTAAACCAGACTGCTGCTGTTCTCACTAGCGATTCACAGAGCTCTCTTGTCCATAATGATTTGCCCCAAAATGTATTTAGGCCCTGGCAGTAAGTAGTCACCTTTCAAAACGGGGCAATTGTAATGGGGAAGGCTTTAGGACCCAGGAGAACCCAATGGAGGGTATAAAAGAGGAAGTAGCAGCAGGTGCTCTTCATTTCCACTGACGAGCGGCTGTGAAATATTTTAATGTCCAAATATATTAAGTTAATACACCTCCAGCAGACAACTGTTTGCTGCACACCTGGCTTATCTTGGCTTATCTTCTAAAATCACTACTAAAAACATAAAATACAATAAACATCAAATACATTTCAACAAATTAAAAAAAAAAAAAAAAAAAAGCACTAAAAGAAAAACAGCCTGTACCTCGAACCTCTGCTGTAGAGGTTTAAAACAACTGTTTGTGTAGCAGACAATAATGCACTATAATATAATTTACATTGTATTGCCTCCTACAGGGCAGGCTGCACATGTGAATTTGTCACCGTTTATTCCTCCTTCTCCTTTTTGTTGCGTTTTTGGTTTTAGTAGGGTCACCTTTTAAAACTTTTTTTTTTTTTAATTTCTCCTGGGCTGGTGCAATATTAGTCGGGCAATGTGCAATCCCTGAGCTGGGCTCTTACCTTAAGGAAAGCAGGTCTTTTTAGAGGTGCTCCGTGTGGATTTGCAGTGAATAAGCTTCATTAAGAGTGATTTTAGTGCCACCGATTATGGCTTGAACTAAAACACTTAGTGCATGCGATAAGTGTTCTGTTGGGCTCGTATTTATTTGGGGTGAATTTGTTTCTTTTAAAGCAACGAGCATCTGGGACCACCGGGGTAGAGCAAGCCCTCAGGTGATAGCTGCATTGCTGGCAGGTTGCACCAATAAGGCTATGTGGTGGTCGTTAGTGACCTTTCCCATTTTGATGTTTTAGGCCTTTTGCAAACCCTTTGTGTTCTTTTAAAATAATACATTTTAACATATCTGCCTGATATTGACCCTCTTGTCCCGTTTATTCTGGGCTCGTTCCTGTAAGAGCTTTGGGCCTGAAAGTTTGCACAAGTAGTATAGAGGCCCTTAGCGGTTACTCGGTGGCTTTTACTCGCTACACAAAATACGGCAGAAGGGAGCGGCCGAAGAGTGAACTGTCAAAAGTAAGTACTGAATATTATGTCACTTATTTGCGTGCGAATGTTTAATGAAGAAGAACATTAAAACATTACTGTTGGCCACATGTCGGCAAAATTATGACATTAGTGATGTTTATACTTTCAGCGTTAACTTTGTTTTAAAGCCTCTACTTCTAAATGTATATATTGTTGACCTTATCTTACAGATAATGTGATGATTTTATATATAGTCATATATCCACAAACACAACAAGCTGAAAGTCAGTGAATGCTGCTCGGTTTGCAGTCCTGAATAATCACGGCACAAGCAGGATTCACTGCACTGTTAATGTTAGCTATGTTATGTTGCTGCCTCTGTCCGGTGGTGTCGAGCCAAACTGACTTTAACGTGTGTTTGAACGAGCTGACGGTTCACTCGTTAAGCTGAAAGAAAGATGCTTTAATCACAGGAGACACATGTGTCCACTGTACCATCTGGGAACTCTTCTTGTTTAGCACTCGTAATAACACAAACCCTAAATCCTCCTTCTCTTGTGCTGTTTTGTAGCAGTGTATACACCTGAGACTGTCACGTGTCTGTCTGTCCTGCACTCTCTCTCTGTTTCTTTCTCTCTGATTGTGTAATAAAAGTATGAACATGTGTTTATAAGTTACACTTGTGTTTGAATCCTGAAGCTTATCACACATTTGATTTCCATGTGTGACAACTGCAAGTGTCCAGAGTGAGGACAGACTGAGGGACCCACTGCTGCACATCATCTGTGAGGCTTTGCACCCCTGATGATCCACCAGGACAAACTCAGCAGTGTGTGAGGAAGAGGAGGAGGAAGAGCCAGCAGAAGCTGACAGATGGAGAGAATAGACAGACTGTTCCCCGTTTGTGAAGGACTGCTAGAAAAGTTTAAAATAACAAATTGTCTGTCCTGAATCAGTCTTATTAGATAATGTTCAAATAATTTTATCATTCCAGTGTTTTCAGTGTGGGAGAAAGCACTCAGGACCTTCAAGTTACACACTATGAAAGGCAGCAACAAGTTTAATATTCAGAAACCTAAAGTATGTATCAGCAGCAGAATGGAGCTAAAAATAAATGTTTGTTTCAGTTCTATGAAGCTTTGAGTATTTTGGATTAGTAGCACTGCTGTGTTTGTTGCATCATATTGCTGTAATTGTTTATATGCTTTATATATTCTGAGGTAAGTTGATCTATAGTGTTACATCATATTCTATAAGGATGTTATGTGTTTGTATACTTTCTGCCCAGTTTGACCCATTTAGCAGAAGTCAGCCTGTTTAAGGCTCTGATATCTATTCTGTCTGACTTAAAGCAGTTATGACATGGTCTGATTTTCTCACCCAATAAAGGAATATTTAATATATCAGTCTATTCTTCATTCTATCAGAAACAGTTTTCACAACTCGTACATTTTCCTTTTTGCACATGTATGTAAGCATTGGGCCAAATGTAATAATGCCAACATATTAAAAGAACAATATTTGTCTCTTATGTATAACACATCTGTATACACACTGTCAAAGATACTTGTCTTTGAGTGATTTAAGGTGATAGGAAATATAAATAAATATAAATACCTGCAACTTGAATGTTTGACCCTGAGTTCAAACTCACTGCTGTAATATATCCTGTAAAATATAAATCAGAATCAGAAACTTTATTGTCATTGTCATGAGAACAACGAAATTAAGAATGGTCCCCGATCATTTATATATATAGAGAGAGATCTATATAGCTATACATCTATACATACATCTATATATCTATCTATATCTATCTATATATCTATCTATATCATAATAATCTGACAATACATAATATTGGCCATATTATATTTACATTACCACAGTGAGATGATTTTAGTCTCATGAACAGTCACAATCTGTTCAGGGGGCCGACCGTGCGCACGGCAATAGCGGCGACCCAGGCGACGGGGATCCGGAGGCCGGCCAGGAAAACAGTTCTGAAAAAGTTCAGCCTCACAGTCCAAATCAGAGTGGTTCAGGGGGCCAGCCCGGAGAACGACGGTCCAAGAGTCCAGAACCGGGTGGTGCAGGGGGCCGGCCCGGAGGGCGACAGCGCAAAAGTCCAAAAAACAGTCCTGGAGGCCGACCGCGTGGAAGGCAATGGCAGCGGCGGCAACAGGGCAGGTCCGGAGGCCGGCCGTGTGGAAGTCAATGGCGGCGACTGAGCAGGGCCGGAGGTCGGCCGAGACAATAACGATGTCCAGCCAACAGCCTGAAAGGTGACCGGACAGGACGTGGACGTGCAGGCCGGACTATTCAGGTAAGCTTTAAACTTAAAAACTATTAAACTTAGCATCTAAGTTTGAACGTTGGTTAAGGTTACATTGATTTACTCTTTCATTCACACTTTTTTTGAAAACATCTTTAAGCAGGTTACTGGTAGCAGCATCCCACGCTGTAGTATTTAGAAAGTGGTTATGGATTTTCTCTGACAGGAAACGAAGATAAGTTTGATCCCCTTTTCCCGAAGCCTAAAGCAAAGTTCTTCCCAAAGCCATATTCAAGTCAGCAGCTTCCTACATCTAAACACTTTCTAGATAACATCAATAACCATTCACACACTCCAATGAACGTAGCAACTCAGGGTTCAGGATTTTCAACCCAGGGACACTGGGTTTTGGCATGCAAACTGGAGCAACCAGAGATCGGACCACCAACCTTCCTATTAGTTGATGACCTGTTCTACTAATCGTGGTGGTACCAGAATCTGTGGATAGAGATTGAAAGAATAAAACTGTGGATACAAGTTGTAGAAATGACTTTCCTCTGATTTGTATCTGAATTCAGCCTTACAGATAAGAGGTGGCAGTCGCCTTCAATTATGCACTCCTAATTCATTATTGTACTATATACATTGGGAAATAATGATCATTCCATTGAATTATCTGGGTATTTCTATCTGTTATTAAATAATTAATTACAATAACAGTGCTATAACTTACTTAAGTTTTCTCCTTCGCCTGCAACTGAAGCAGAAACCAGCAGAGGACAACCCAATCTTTCCTCCTACTGATTCTGAGTACAACTGGTTGATGGCCAAGATCTTCATGAGAAGTGCAGAATTTAATCTGTTTGAACTCAGTTCTCACCTGCTGGCTGAGGTTTTTACAGTGTCTCTGGAGCGCAACCTGCCCATGGTGCATCCTCTGTACAAAGTAACTGAGGCTGAGGAAGTGTTGTAGTTCTAAAAGCATCAAGACTTGTGACTTTGACTTTGGTAGTTTAGTTTCTTGTTGGCTGCACAGCATTGAAACACGGAATTAAACAAAACACACGTAACAATGAAACAACCACAGACAAGAAAGTACTTTTTTTTTTCATACATTCTTTTTCAACATACTTCTCTCTTTTCATCAGCTTCTCATACCTCACACTCGCTACACTCTACAGATTAATTACTTAGCTCGGGACCTTCTATTATCTGAGACTGGATCTTGTACTTCGGTATAAAAAGACTAATAAACCTAAACCTAACAACCCTCTTACTGGGATTTGACTGCTCTCTAGTTTACAGCTTCAAGTAGAAAGGGTGCCATCCCTCCCTCTGTATCCCTGATGACATCACAGAGCGGGGGCTGAATGATGTACTACAGGGTTGATGGGTTCAGGCTTTGGGACATCATCTACAGGTTCTATTGCTACTTTGTCACTTTGTTTGAAAACACATGTAACATTTAGAAAATTATTTTCAGCAGTTTTTAAAGTTTTTTCTCAGACTGTGCTTAACACCATGATAAATGACGGTCTGCACTTTGTTTCCATTCAGCTACTTTATGTGGAGAAGGTTGTGTGTTTGACTGATAGTGACGTTAGTTTAACAGCAGATTTCTCTGCAACACAAAACAACCCAAGATCAGTTTAATCAGAGTTAAAAGTTTTTATTTTTAAGGACAGAAGGAGGGCTGGGCCATACCGTTCACAGTAATGCCGGTATAATGTTAGGCAATAATAAGAAAATGAAATATCACGATAGAATATGGGAAAAACCCGCATTTGCAGTGCTTTTGTTTTCATACACACATGGTGGAAAAAGCATGACGGCGACGGAGAATGAGAAGGACGAAAGCGGATCGTTGAATAAAACAGATGAATCAGAATTGGTTTGTAAAAATGCTGCAACTTCAGTGGTGTGGAACTGGTTTAGCTTTTGTCCGTCAGATACACACCAAAGCACAATTTGTGGTAGAGCATGCAAGAGGACCGTCGTTATTACCGATATTACCGAACTGATTTCATGTGGTACACGGCGCTCAAAAATCTGTCAAAAAATGTTTTAGTACGAAAAATGTTTTAGTACGACTTTGCTAAGCTACGAAGCCGCACCACTTAATGGATTGTCGGAGCATTACGACTACCGTAGTCAGGAGCCTCGAAGGGTAAGACATACTGTGCTGCATTGTGTGTGTATAACCTCTTTTTAAGTTTTGTGGATATTCTACACGGTTATGCTCAGGATATGTCGGCCAATTTCCACTGAAAATGCCTTTTGGTTAAACTGTCAGCAAGGAATTTGCATTTGCACTGTTAAATTTTTATGTAGCTTTAATGCACATAAAAAAACAGCTGCTTGTTTAAGTGAAAATACATTGATGGGGTTTTTTGCACTAATAAAATTGTGGAGTTGTAAAGTATTTTGTCTTGCGTCAATTATATTGTCAGTTATATCGTTATTGCAAATTTTCAAATATATATCGTGATAAATATTTTTGGCCATATTGCCCTGCCCTAGACAGAAGCCTGATGCTCATTTGGACTGAAACGAGCTAAGTTACCAGTTATATTAATGATTTCATGACGTCAAAGTTTTGGCTGCTTTATGTAATTCAGGGGCGATCACATCTCCCGAACCTAAACAACAGTCTGAAATTTTGGTGCTGTTGGGAGCAGGAACATTTCCACACATCTTTATGTTGGTTACAGAGTTCTGGAGAGAGGCAACAAATGAAAAGTCTTCAGTTAACCCTTTACAGCCGATCGGAGCGGGCACGCTCTGTTTTGCGTAACTATTTTTAAATCCCGGTAGCTCTGCAACCACTTAAGCTAGCACAATAATTTTTTTTGCATATGAAACTGGAGGAGTTGTACTTACATCTTATGCCATCAGCTTGTCCTAGGTCACAGTTTCCTTCCACATATAGCTTTGCAAAAACTGCATAAAAATCACTTGCAGCAACAAAAACATGATATTCCAGAAACACGCTTCGCCGATCCATCAGCTGTTTGTAACACTTCCTACGTCCATCAGCGCGAACTATCACATGACCGCATGACCTGCCCGAAACCGGAAGTGACGTCATTTTGCGGAAATGTAGTTTTTTACGATCGGGCCCTTATGAGCTTGTGTTTTACTTGTTATGTGTTTTAAAAAGTTATGTTTGAGTTTATGACTTTCTGTGTCGTTTCTGGGATGCTTAGGACTCATATTGCACTGCTGGAAATAGTTTATTTTGATGCATATGCTGTTATTTTGCAAATTTGCACTATAATATTTATTTTCGTTTTTCCTGCAGTATATAAAAATTGGTGTATTTCAAAAATAAAACTATGAAGACACTCAAAATAAATTTCCTGTGGTGGGAAACTAGTTTGTGTAACTTTTTTGTATTTACAGTTTTGAGGGATAAGCCTCTTAAATTTCTCTAACTAGAAATATATGTTAAAAAAACAAAAACGATTTTCAATTTTTTTGTAGTTTATTGCACTTTTTTGCAATTTATGTAATTACTATGCACCTAATGCAGACATATTATTAAAGTTTGGGCTATAATGGTTGTATTGATGTATAGCAACTTGAAATGCTCCCAAAAATGGCTCCACAGCATGTAAAAATATAATATAAGCTCTGGCGAACTTGGTTCTATGGTAGGTCTTAAAGGGTTAATGAACATAACACAGATTATCATCATCATGAGTGTGAAGGTCAGAACAGTGAACTGAAACTGAGTCAGGTCAGATAAAACTCTGCTTTGGGACTAATAAAGACTAAACTGTAGGAAGCAAACCTACGCTGGAAATAATCAAATATCTATATGAAAATAAAACCGAATTCTGACTTCGATTTTTCTTTTCAGACTGGTCACCGAGGGCTAAATGAAACAGCACTGAGAACAGAATCAGCTTAACAGACACTTCTAGTATAGAAAAAAGGGGGGAAAAAACGACACTTACATATTTACATGCACATGCATATACTTGTGTCTACAAAGAGACAAAATAGTCACAATCTGACTCAGCACAAGTCAAAGTTCCACTCTGTCCACCTTTTTCTTTTTTTTCTTTTTTCTCCTTCCTTTAAATACATTTACATATATAAAATATACCTTTGCATTCCTGTTTTTATTGGACTAAATGTGTGTAGAATACAAAGCTTTGATGATCTGTTACCAAACAACATTTGGAATGATGTCAGTGTCGAAAGCTTCCAGAAAGTCAGGACAACTTTGAAAAAGTTGATCTATTATTTTAAGGCGGGCATGAGCTGAACTGAATCAAACTGTTTCAGAGGATATTTCTTGCCTTACAAATGGTATTATCACGTAATTGAACCTGTGATGTAACCCACTAAAGTTACCATAATGTGGGATTTTAGCATACTGTTTTTAACCTGCTAAAGGAACCAGAAGCAGCCACAAAAAATTATTGCCATAACTGATCTCACATTCAGTCATGATGAGGGTGCATGCTATTTATATGTAGAGTCACATGCAGTAGCGGTTTTTGATACGGGCGGGGCGGAATCACGGGCATCGGCAAAAAAAACAAAAACAAATTGCTCGTACTCATGCTGCTCCGATATCAGGCAGCGCATATTGGGGATGGCATAGGCACCGATCGGCTTTCTATCGCCCATTTGCTGGGAGTAAGGACGCCCTCCGTTTGCGAGGTGCGCCTGCTGCTTGTGGCACAGGGAGGAGAGGGAAGGGTGGCGGGGGTTTCTCTGGCTAGCTGGAGCTCGTAAAATAAAATAAAAACAAACCAACAAACACGAAAACAACAGACATTATAATACAGACTTATAATTTGCACCGATGTTTTTTTCCGAAATTCTATACGGGAAAAGTGAGCGCGAGAGCCCTCGGTGCGCCTGCTCGCTGCTGAAGTCAAAGTAAACTTGTCATCTCCGCTACATACAGTCCAGTATATAGAGAGACGAGACGACGAGGCTCCAGTTACAGCAGTGCAAGTAAACAAACGATAAATATAAGAAGGGTAAGAAAATAAATATACACTTTAGGACCAGGAGTAAAGGGATCAATAACAATTTAAAATTTATAATTTACAGTTTACAGGGGCCGGCTGCTTCCAAATAGAGCACATTTCATTCATAATGTTGCAAATCCAAGCACATTATGGATTCATGATTTGAATCCTGGGTTGTGCAAAATCCCAGAAATAAACCTTAGACAAAGTGAATCTGTGAACTAAGGTGTAGGTCTGTTAGGTTATGTTGTGGTGATCCTCGAGTTGGGGGATGGGTGTTCATACTGGAGTGCAAAATTAAAACCAATGGACAAGAAAAGTTCAAAGCCATCAGGTGCTCAGTTTAGAAAAAATAGAAAAGAAGAGGAGGAGAAATGAGCAAAAGATACAGGTAAGAAGATGTGTCATTGGATAATGGCAGGTCATCCTGAAACTATCAGAATACTTTATTAATCCCTAAGGAAATAATGTGGGTTACAGTTGCTCCAAGAAGAAATGGTAAAAATAGTAACAGTAACAGACTAAACTCCAAACATTATGTTACAGATTTTAATATTAATTAGTCATTGTAAATTGTTGCTTTGTCCTGTTCTCATTGTATGACGTATTATGATGGCTGTTTGGTAGCTGCTTGCATACTATGCATACTCTCTCTCTTCATATGTGTGTGTGTCTGTTTGTGTCTGTGTGTGTTTCTCTGGTGAAATTCAGTATGGTTCCTGTGTTGATAGGAGTTATGTGGGTTAGTTCAGTTTCACCACTAGGGGGCTGTCTAAACCAAATTGTGATATATACTGTGTCGTAGAAGCAGCAGCAGGTTATGTTTTACATGCATGGATGTGAGCCACGTTAAAATAAAGAAGCTTGCTCACCACTACTGATGTTTTATTAACCCTTTACAGCCGATCGGAGCGGGCACGCTCTGTTTTGCGTAACTATTTTTAAATCCCGGTAGCTCTGCAACCAAGTAAGCTAGCGCAATAATTTTTTTGCATATGAAACTGGAGGAGTTGTACTTACATCTTATGCCATCAGCTTGTCCTAGGTCACAGTTTCCTTCCACATATAGCTTTGCAAAAACTGCATAAAAATCACTTGCAGCAACAAAAACATGATATTCCAGAAACACGCTTCGCCGATCCATCAGCTGTTTGTAACACTTCCTACGTCCATCAGCGCGAACTATCACATGACCGCATGACCTGCCCGAAACCGGAAGTGACGTCATTTTGCGGAAATGTAGTTTTTTTACGATCGGGGCCTTATGAGCTTGTGTTTTACTTGTTATGTGTTTTAAAAAGTTATGTTTGACTTTATGACTTTCTGTGTCGTTTCTGGGATGCTTAAGACTCATATTGCACTGCTGGAAATAGTTTATTTTGATGCATATGCTGTTATTTTGCAAATTTGCACTATAATATTTATTTTCGTTTTTCCTGCAGTATATAAAAATTGGTGTATTTCAAAAATAAAACTATGAAGACACTCAAAATAAATTTCCTGTGATGGGAAACTAGTTTGTGTAACTTTTTTGTATTTACAGTTTTGAGGGATAAGCCTCTTAAATTTCTCTAACTAGAAATATATGTTAAAAAAGCAAAAACGATTTTCAATTTTTTTTGTAGTTTATTGCACTTTTTTGCAATTTATGTAATTACTATGCACCTAATGCAGACATATTATTAAAGTTTGGGCTATAATGGTTGTATTGATGTATAGCAACTTGAAATGCTCCCAAAAATGGCTCCACAGCATGTAAAAATATAATATAAGCTCTGGCGAACTTGGTTCTATGGTAGGTCTTAAAGGGTTAAAAACACGACATGGTACCAGGAGTGAACCAGTAAAGCAGGTCATCATGGACAGTGTTAAGCCGCCAGATGCCATCAACTGGAACGGAAATGTGGACTGTGAGTGGCGAACTTTTAAACAGCAGTTTATGCTATACCTGCAAGCTGTCGGCCTAGATTGTAAGCCTGATACACGGAAGATTGCACTGCTTCTTACCGTAGCAGGTCCACAAGCGGTGGAAGTATAAAACACGTTTGTGTTCGCAACTGCAGAAGACAAAGAAAAGTTTGACAAAGTAGTGAGAAAGTTTGATGAATACTGTTCGCCCAAAAAGAATGAAACATTTGAAAGGTACGTCTTTCGGTCACGTATACAACAACCTTCAGAGAGTTTTGATACGTTTCTGACCGACCACAAGTTAAAGACAAAAACATGCAATTTTGGACAGCTGCAAGAATATATGATAAGAGATCAGATCGTATTTGGAATAAAAGATACAAAGTTAAGAGAGAGGCTTCTGAGAGAGGCGGATCTGAGTGCTGTGAAAGTATGTCATGCCAGCGAAATCGCAATACAACATGCAAAAACCTTCAGCGGGTCGCTGAGGGAAACAGACACGGAAAGCACAGCTGTAGCTGCAGTTAATACACGGCGCGCATATATATATATATATATATATATATTAGGGGTGCAACGATACACAAAATTCACGGTTCGGTTCGATACTTTGGTGTCACGGTTCGATATTTTTTCGATACAAAAAAATGTTCATGCCTTTTTAATTTGTCATTTATTAAAATTATAAATATATATTTTAACTCAAAAGTACAGTTTTTAAATTTAATCCTAACCCTTGTGCGCGTTTTTTATTTTGACAGCGAATGCGCACCTGCGGACCACTTATGTGCAGCCCTGGTTATTTAGCTCATCATATTGCAGCCACAGAAATTCTTTTGTCCATGAAACCATAAAGCTGCACTTTCTTTTTGCCTTATAGTCTCATTTGTCATAACTTCTCCGTTTTGTGGTAAGCTTTTCTTTGGCTGTCACTTCTTCACCCCGACCTGTCTTATTTGGCTAAGCAGAACTAAAATATATATACTGCTACTTTTACACACGGACTCACATAAGCTCAGCGATTCTCTGCGCGATCAACCTCTCACATGTTTAAGCTTGCTGCGGGAGATTTCACTTGTCATGTTTGCATAGTAAGCTAACGATTAATAAGACGATGTCAGAGGAATTGGTGCACAAATTATCATCACTCACAGATCAGTGCTGTCATTGCAAAGTGAAAGCAAAAAAAACAAGCGCAAATTCAAACGCGATTTCAATATGTCACATATTGACAGTGGCTCACCGATGCCAATGACATAATTACCCAGCTACATTTCTGAAAGAATGCAAAAGCATTGACATATATTTTTCCTACAATAGCCCGACGGGCAGGGAAGAGATAGATTTTTGTAGCCCGACTGGAAAGATCACTAGCCCCAGGACGTCGGGCTAGCGATTTTGCAAGCCCTGTATCTGATTGAGGAATCACTCATCTTTGGAAAAGAGAGTTTATTACAGAGAAATGGCTCTTTCCAAAATAAAAGCTATACTATCCGCTTCTTCTGGGCTATATTCTCAGCAGCATAAGGAGAATCACGTGCTAACAGCTGTCTAAATGACTCGGGTAAAGTTTGTAGCATGCTTGTTGTTTTTGTCTTTGCACTAGGATGATGTCGGCGTAAATGTGCAGTCATATTCGTTGTGTTCCCGCTAGTGCTTTCAGGTTAATCTCGTTGAAATTACCTTAACGCCACAACACGGCAAATCTCCGTTAACGAGCTACCGCCGATCGCCCCGTGCATGGGGCTAGACGGCCAACACGTTAACGAGCTAACTGCGCTAACACACTAGTTCACACCAATGTAATTGAGCATTGCGTGGCACATCCAACATACTGTTTTACTTTAGTCCATGACTCGCTTACCTTCAGGGTCATACGTCACATGAAAACCAAAATAATTCCAAACGCCAGATCTGAATGAGAGTGGGGGAGGTCCATCTTGCAAGGAGAGCTTAACTTCTGTCTCGCTAGCTTGCCCTGCGCTCTTCCTCCTGACTATGCTGTCTGTGTTGAGCGCTCAGTGGATCTGCGCTCGACAGTGCAGCCTAGGCGGAGTAGTCGAACGCAGATTCACTGAGCGCTCAACACAGACAGCATCGTCAGAAGGAAAGTTGATAAAATAAATTACAAATGTTGTATTGTTCGATACATATGCGTACCGAACCGAAAGCACTGTATGAACGGTTCAATATCGATATGAATATCGTTGCACCCCTTATATATATATATATATATATATATATATATATATATATATATATATATATATATATATATATTGTTCCGGATTCAAATATTGGGGATGGACACGAGAGGAAAAGCCAAAATAACAACACTGGTCCGGCCGGGTTGAGTCAAACGATGATTTTAATGATCACACGCGTGGGAGATGGACGCCGTACGCAGACAGCATCAGATCTCAAAATGGTGGAGCATTGATCAAACTCTTATAGCCTCTAGTGGCCCCCACCTAGTCATAAAAGCCTAAACATTCACATTCTTTCTCTCACACAGCGCCTAACCTACGACCTTGGTTCCCTGTTTATCTGCTCCTGCTGAGATGGGGCAGAAAACCTCTCCAGTATGTTCTGTTCTCTTCTAATCAGACAAATAAGGCGATGACTTTCTGCGAACAGTATTTCTTATAACTCAGCAGTATAATGCATCATAAAACAATATCATTCATTCACAATAAATCAGCAGTCTAATGTAATGCAAATCAGTTTAACAAATGCAAAAGTTATCAGCTTCTTCTAATTCAGGAGAATAATGCAAACTAAAACTACATAATAATTCACAATCTTTAATTAGGGGTCTAACATGGCATAAAATAATATTATAATCCCACACTCCCCCTATTGTAATACACCCTGTAATCCAGTGTGGCCGGGTTCATTTCTTCTTACCCCTGAGGCCCTTTGTCCCCCTGTTGGGCGAACCATATGTGAGATGACCTCTGTGTTTGCGCAGTTCAGGTGCAAGAAAAACTATTATTACAACAATAGCAGGTACAGATGACACTCCCCAGTTCTCCCACAGCTTTATTTTGGTGCTACCTTATACCCTTCAGACGTACTCAGACTAGAACCTCTGTCTGAGGAGCTTTTAGCCTTTATTTTATTGCTGCAGCTACCAGTGTCTTCCAGTCGTGTGATCCTCTGCTCTTCTTTCTTCAACCTCAGGGGTTAGACAACCCTTCAGTCGTTGCACAGATCAGGGGATTATTCTGCCCCGATTTCCAACAACGATCTGTGTATCCTCGGGTCACAACTGTGTCCCCCAGAAAAAGGAACAGGAACGTGTCCCCCTTTTGCCCAAGAGCCTCTCGAACCTCGTTGGTCTGGTGTTCCTGGATTTCCACCAACCCCTTCATGGTTATTGCTGTGTTTATGGGATCCATCCTTTTGAGGTGACTAATCGGAGCCCAAACGCCATGACACTTGGACCCAGTTGGTGTCTCGGCAGTCACCATGTCTGTCTCTGCTGCGAAGGATCCTCGTATATCTGTGACCTCGTCTGGTGTCTGTTCCTTTCTCTGTAAGAGACAGAAAACCAAAACACCTCTCTGCCTAGCTCTAATAATCTAATGTTGTTATCTACTGACCTTCTGGGGATTCAGAATTGGTTTAGAATATTCAGAATGTCCCAGGGACTTATTCTAATCATATCCTATGTGTGTGTAAGTGTGTTTGCATTTAGCCCTCTGCACTCAAAGTCAATACCTGCAACATATCAGTCCGGACCATCACGCCGAACGAAGCTTATGACCTTCAAAAGACCGAGTGCCAACTCATTATAAGCACATTTGCAAGGTGTGTCTGAAAATTATTAAAACCACTCATATTAAGAAAAGACATCAAAAACAAATTAGCCATTTTTAATTCTCACATTTGCCCCTCCCTTTTCACAAAAATCATGCGTTTCCTACTGCCTACCGTCCCACGGTTTCCTCTCCAGTGTGGTACTCAGCTTCTCGTGAACACAGGCATTTTATCTTCTGAACGCTATTCAGTTCATTTCAATGATTAATACTTAAACGTGGAAATAATGATTTATGCTCCTCACTGGATCTCTAAAAAAGTCCAGAAACCTTTTGGGTCACCATTAGCTTAAGTTTTACCGTACCTAAGTTATTAAAACACAAATGAAGTCATAAAAATATTCATATAACCCTTGTTTGATGTTAAAACTCAACTACCCCCCCCCTTTTTTTTTTTTCAGTGTGTTCATTCTTCAATTAAATCTCACTCACAACAATGTGGCGCTCCGAAATAAAACTCACACCGTTAATTCATCATTTTCACTCTGTACCACTGCTCCTTATCAGGCTGTGTGAAGCACAGTAAACAATTCAGTCGAGGCCTTAAGCCATAAACAGACATCACACACAGACATTGTTTTCGTAACCAAACTGCTTTAGACCCTGTCCCCTAAATCTACACAAATGCCCTCAGGGTGGCATGAAATGCATTTAACCAATAAACAATCAATGGCTTCTTGTTGTTGTAACAGATTCTGTATTTGGATGTTTGTGTGCAGCATTTTGCGTGTCAGCATAAGCATTTGTTAGTAAAGCATTCTTCATTGCATCAGCGTGTGTGTGTGCATCATTCTTCATTGCACAGGTGTGTGCATGTGTGTGTGTGTCATTTCTCACTCAATCAACGAGTGCATATGTGTTCATATGTGTGTTTCTCTTCATTCTGAGTCAGTGTATGTAGATGTGTGTGTTTGTGTTTGTGTTCATCACTTTCCTGTTCTGGTGTTCTGGGTAAACCACGGCCTGAAGTGTGCCCTGGGGTCCTGCGCTGCCTGCTGCTGCTCAAAGTTCTGTCCATACTGGTTCTGGCCCCAATTGAGGCAGTCCTTTTCTCCAGTGTCCTGCATCTTCTCCTTGTTCCGCTCCTCCTTAACTTGACCCTTTTGCTTCTGTAGCTCCTTCAGGGTTTGCTCCTGCTGTTGGAGCTTTTTCGTCAGGTTTGGCGACCTCCTGCTCCAGCAAGCTCCGGCCTGATTTCAAGTCCTGTATCTGGGACTCCAAGCCTGACTGATGGGTTCGATTAGCAGCCAGCTCCTCTTGAGTCATGCTCAGTTTCTGCTCTGATGCCTTGAGCTCTTACTGAGGGCAGAAACCTCAGAGTCTTTTCCGTACAAGTCAGATTGAAGTCTATTTATGTTTTCCTTGCTTTGCTCCACGGCCTTCTGCAGCTCTGCTGTTCGGCTCTTCTCAGAGGTCAGCTCCTGGCTGAGCCCCGACACCTGTGCCTTCAGCTTATTTTCTTCTTGTGCTTTTGTCCATTCTGAGGTGCCTCCTGACCTCAGTTACTCCTCCTGTCTCTGGCATGCCCTTTTTGCTGCCCGATCATCTGTGTTGGTCTGTCACTGTCCTGCACAGTTTTAATGCAGAGTTGTTAAGGTCAGCATTGTTTTGCTCGGCCTCACTTTTCATCCGGGCTTAATGGGCGTCTCGTCACAGCTCTGTCAGCTGAAGCTGTCTGGAAATCTCCCCCGTGTAGTGAAATGGGCCTCGGATCTAACGTTCTCCATCTCCGCTGCATGAGATCGTTTTCCTGCAGCAGTGTTGACATTTTCAGGTTTTTGTTGTGGGTCCAGCTGCTGTAGCATTTGGTCAGGGTCACATCAAAGATGGTAGAGGAGAGCAGGAGTCCAGGTCAGCCTCGGCTTTCCGGGCCGACAAAGCAGCCTGTAATCAAGCATAAAGAGAAAAAACAAAAACAAAACAAAAACAGACGAACAGGAAAATGATGTTGTGTTGGCTGTGTTATTCAGAGAGGGGAGAAACAACGGGGCCAAGCCCTGTGTCAGCCTTCTCTCCCCCTTTTTTTGTTTTTTCTCACTATATAATCAACTCATAACCCACCAAGCTGACAGGACAACACAGGTACATGTTAAAATTCTTAAGATCATGTTTAAAAGCCCAAAAAAGGAATTTTCTTTCATTCAGTAATCACTTGTATCAATCAATCAGCAGAAAACATGTCACAATTTGAATCTTTTAACCACTAAATTTGTCGTGTCATCACTGGTTGGTCAGACCAGTGTCCCTTTTTTTGAAGTTAAGTTGTTGTCCTGCAACTCAGAGAGTTTATTTGTTAGTAGTGGATAACCTTTATCATTTAACAACAGGTGTATGTTAAGTTTCGCTGCTTTAACCTTGCTGGAAAATCTTCACGTGTTCATGAATGTAAGCTGTTTTTTTCATTGCGTGTGTGTGCATTTGTAGGTGGGTTATTTTAACTTTTTTCTCAAACAAGGCATTCCTCTAACACGTGCCTTTCTCATACATTTCTTTGGTTGTGTGTGTGTTTTTATTTTGTTTCCCAAATTTTATTTCCCACCTTAAATAACAGCATTCCATGTCTTCAGCCAGGAGTCAGAGCTTGCTTGTGAGATTTCAGGGACACATGGTGCTAATAGCAAATCAGCCAAAAACTTGCCTGAAAATTTCCAGTGATGGTAACCGATAACTGGAGGAGAAGATGTCCTTTAAGCTTCTTTTCAGGGTGGGGACAAAGCTGGGATCAAACTTTAAACTTTTGAGCCAAAGCTTGGCCTGTCTGTCGTCCAAATTCTGTTAATCTATACTTTTGCCGCTGTACTCAGGTTTCCAGGTTGAGAGAAATCCACCTGTATTAAAACACTAAAACATCCACTTACTATTTCTTTTCTGAAAACATCCATTCGCTTCATCTGCCTAGATTTTACTCTCTCTCTCTCTTGGTGCATACTTCACACAGTCAGGCAGTTGCCTTTTATGGGCAAGCAAAGTTCCTGTCACACACATACACACAGCTACTCACTCCAGCAGCTGCAAAGCTGTCTTCACGTCCTCTGTCCACACTCTCCGCCACAATCCTCCGTCCTCAATTTGAATGTATAAAACCAGTAATAATTATCCCTAGAAACACACCCTCAAGAAAATTCACTGTATTCAGTCATTTATCCATACTCACTGTGACCAATGCAATTCATGTAAAGAAGATCCCCTATAGGTGAAATTTTAATTCGGCACGACCCCGAAATAAGCATGCCTTTTATCTAAGTATGATGAAATGAAATTACTACACCACCTCTAGTGCTGAACCTCGTGCTTGATCACACCCTATATTATGATAAAAGCAACAGTAAATCAAATGTAACTGCTTATATTATTGAACTGAAACAAGAACCACTTAAAAAAATCTTATAAATCCTGCTTCACACCACAAAACTGAAACAAATCACAGCTGTATTTATCACTCAATCTTACTCTGCCGACTGAAGTGCCGGTCTAAATCATGCACGATTTGTCTCTTCTATATACTGTATATAGTATATTATTTTATTCTATTCTGTACAGCTGTGTACTGTATTTATTCTTATTGTATTCTAATTTTTGCGTCATAACTTTTGCACTGTCCACTTCCTGCTGTGACAAAACAAATTTCCCACGTGTGGGACTAATAAAGGTTATCTTATCTTATCTTATCTTATCTTATCAAAACCCAGCCAAACATCAAACATTCACCGTAGTCATTCAAAACTTTAATTGTAATATTATAATCGGCAAAATCAGCGTCTTAATTACAGGCATGTATCATTGTTTGCAAATCATAATTATAAAACTCAAAAACACGCTAAACAGGAAGCAAAAGTCCTCTGCGCGCTTCACAGCAGCCACCTCGTTTGCATGTTCACACACTGTCTAAAAATAGCTCGCAGAGCTGCAGCGCGCTGACGTCACACACAGCCTCGTTTCACACACACACTAACTCTCTTATTTTATATATATACAAAGATGTCTTATATTTACAATCACTCTCAGGCCTGACAGCTTTAGCGCCTACACAGTTTTGACAAATTTAAGTTAACGGGTCCAACCGAAGAAAGTCCAACTTTTTTGTAATCAATTAACCAGTATCAGAGTCTAACGGTGTGTTCACACCGAACGCGATGGGCGCGTGAAAAAAGCCCCAAACGCCCCTAACTTGACGCGTGCACATTCGCACCTCTACGCGTGTCCAAGAAAAATCCATCGCGCCCCAAAATATCATATTTTAACGCGCGTGAACCGGAAATGTGGGAGGGATGTGGGAGGAAGTTTTGCAAGACCGGTATCTTTGCAAGATGGCAGCTGTCGAGCTAGCGCTTGAAGAGAGAGTCTCCTTTCTCTATTTACTGTGGAGAGCAGAGTAGCGGCGTAAAGGACATCCTTGCCGTACCTGGGTCCATCAGGTCCTCCAGAGGCGTGAGCAGTTTGGTGAGTTTCACCACTTGCTCCAGGAGCTGCGCCTGGATGACGGCCGATTCCAGCGCTATCACCGTCATTCACTCGGCCAGTTTGAGGACCTGCTGTCCCGCGTCGGTCCCAGAATCGCCCGCCTAGACACCAACTACAGGCGCTCAATCCCACCTGCAGAGCGCCTGTCCGTCTGCCTGAGGTTAGTAAAAGTGTTTAATACGGTAGTCCTTTATTGATACCTGTGCTAATATATGCTAAACCATCCATTTATACACTGCTAACATGGATGTGCTATGCTAACAGTGAATGCTCTCGGTGTTTACTGAAAGCAAACTGTGGTACAGAGACGACTGTTTATAATATTTCTAGTGATACTCAGAAGCTCTCATCAAGCCCCGATTTAATTCGATTTATGCTGTTATCAGTGTTTGCGATGATAGCATGGCTGTGGTGTCACATCAATGTATGCGCTCGGTGTTTGCTGATATCAAACTGTAGCATTAGGACCACTGAGTTAACCTTGTAGTGATACTCACTCCTTTTTATTTAGACCTGGTTTAATTCTGGGATAGTTGAATATTTGTATATAATCCCTGCAGCTGTCAGACTCTATAGCAGGGGTCACCAGCCTTTATTAAAACAGAGTTAGATAAAACTGAACAGTTTGGTTCATCTCTAGTTACATGGTTCTATCTTGATAAGCTGTCTTATCACAGATTAATTTTTCAAAAATATTAATGATTTAAGCAAGGAAAGGGCTACATGTCAACACACAACTCTTTATTTCTATTAATGTCTTACTTCATTCCTACCTGATTGACATGTTTAGGAATTATGAGTGATTGGCTCACTGTAGTTGTAAAAGTTGCTACCAATCAAATTATGATATGTTAAAGTTAAAATAAAACACAACTGTTTTAGATATTATCTAATATACATTTTGTAATTATCCTTATAATTACAAAATCTTTTATGTAAGATTTAAGTTTTGTGATTTAAATCTGACATCACAAAAGTATTTTGGAATTTGAATAATGTATTTTGTAACTGCAGTACACATAATACTGATTTTGAACAATTTTGTCCAGGTTCCTTGTCACCGGGGACTCCTTCAGCACCAAGCGTTCAGTTTCAGAGTCGGTGTGTCCACGGTGAGCCAGATCACCCCCCAGGCAGTGACGGCCATCTGGGACTATCTAGTGGACGACTTCATGGCTGTGCCTTCACCTGGAGACTGGCGGTCCATCACAGAGGGATTCCAGGAGCGCTGGAACTTTCCTCTGTGCTGTGAAGCTCTGGATGGGAAGCACATCCAGACAAAGGCACCCCATATATCATATAGGAGACACACACATTGATATACACTAAATATTTATTTCATTTCTTTTTTGTGGTGCCCAAATTTATGCACCTGCTTGATTTTGTTTAAATAATTATTGCACACTTTCTGTAAATCCAGTAAACTTCTTTTCACTTCTCAAATATCACTGTGTGTGTCTCCTGTATGATATTTAACTGACATTTTTTATTGTAACAACCAACGATTTATACAGGAAAATAATGTCTATTAACAAGGTTGCCCAAACTTCTGCATCCCACTGTATTAGTATATTTTGTCATTAGTATAATATGAAATAAATTCTACATGTGTCAAGTCGTGTGCCAACATTTGCTGTGTAGTAGAACTGAGACATTAGTCATTATAAACATTTATTTGAAATAATATTAAAAGTCTCAAACAGAAAAACATTAAACATAAATATATAAAATATAAGAATTTACAGAGAGACAGGAATAAAAAGGACCAGCTGCTCTCCAGAGCAGGAACAAGGCTGAGGAGGAACTGCTCCATTGGAGACTGGTGTGGCTCCAGCTCCACCACCGATGGACCGTACTGGGACCCGTCCCTCATCTGCCTCGGAGCCGTCCTCCCCTGTGGGCCTGTAAAACAGCACAAAACACAAAGAAATGAGAAGGCTGCTACTAGATTTTAATTTCAACATTGAAAAAAACAAACCAAAAACAGGATATAATCAGATTGGTTGTAGATATTTAGTAAAGGTGATCACAGGCAATCCCACCGACTAAAAAGGTATCAGTGCTTGCTCTACATACCTGTGGGTGCAGCAGCAGGAGCTCAGGGACTGGGGAGCCAGGAGAAGCAACAGGGGATGCTCTGCTGCAGAATCAGTTGGTTCTATCAATACAGTATTAAATGTTAACAGGTTGAATATAATAATCATAGAGTAGACAGTGGTCCCTCATTTATTGCAGCAGGGGTTCTCAGAATAACTAGCCCCTGGCCACGCACTTTATACACTTTTTCCCCCACACACATGAACATTGGTCACAGTTCTCACAATTGATTCTCAAAGTGCAAACCTTTGTAGATTGCAAAACGTAAAAGTATTATTATGCCGCGGTTTGTCTTCATCTGCCCGCCACTTTCGTGCGCCTTTTTCCCTCGCGGTGCAGGTGTCTATTTCCGAATGAGGCTCATAGTTATGGGTGTTTTTGTGCTGTTTTTTCTATTGGACGTGATGGTTATCAAAACCAAACGTGATAAATTTGGCAAGCGCAGGAGATTTGTCAATCAGGCTGCAGAATGCAATGCTGTCAGGTGCAAAAAAAGAAAATCAAAATCAAAAAAAAAAGAGGCAGTGACGGATGAACAGCGGGACTACTGTGAGCTGTTTATTAATAAACAATAAAATATATTCTTAAATGACAACATGCCTAAAAGCAGAACGGTATTTGTACGTCAGTGGGAAAATAGCGGTGGCTTGCTAGCTTTTGTGCGGCTTCCCCGGGTCAGTGAAAACTTTAGAGAAAACTTAAGAAAAATGAATGAACTTACCAGGTTGCCCGATCTCTTTACATATCTTCCTCCAAGCTCGGTCCTTTATATTCCTGTCTCGGTCCAGAAAGCAGCTGGTGTCGTACGGCTCCGGGTTGTTTGCTACGGCATTGATTAGTCTTCCTTCTATTGAAGAATAAAGGGCTTTGGCTGGATCTGCCCCTTTGAACTAGGTAACAGCCACGTCACCAGGCTCCTGATTGGTTGTCGCGGCGCGATTTGACGCTGGAGTTCAGATTTTTCCATCTCGAGCGGGGGACGCGAAACGCGTGTATGCACAAAATGCAACACATAAACTCACGCGCGTGGTTTTTTTCGCGAGTCAAACGCCTGAAACGCGCTACACTCACGCACGTTTCAGGCGTTTTCGCGTTTTCGCGACGCAAATCTGCTTCCGAGTTTTCGCGGGAGCCGCAATCGCGGGTCAGCGCGCCTTTCCATTGACTTTACATGTAAGCCTGACGCTCCGCCTGCTTCTATCGCGTTCGGTGTGAACACACCGTAACTGTTTCTGGCCTAATCTCTAAAATCCCTAACTCAATTTAACAGTGTCCAAAAAAGCGCAGATACCGTTCCAAACGGTAAAGTGGTGAAACCACTAGTTATTCTGGAGTGCCCCAAGCTCCACAGTGACCAACTGACTATCCCTCAAAGAGGACAAGGACTAGGCGTCCCTGGCAGAAAGTTCCTTTTTGATATATATATATATATATATATATATATATATATATATATATATATATATGCATATACAGTGGGGCAAAAAAGTATTTAGTCAGCCACCGATTGTGCAAGTTCCCCCACCTAAAATGATGACAGAGGTCAGTAATTTGCACCAGAGGTACACTTCAACTGTGAGAGACAGAATGTGAAAAAAAAATCCATGAATCCACATGGTAGGATTTGTAAAGAATTTATTCGTAAATCAGGGTGGAAAATAAGTATTTGGTCAATACCAAAAATACAACTCAATACTTTGTAACATAACCTTTGTTGGCAATAACAGAGGTCAAACGTTTACTATAAGTCTTTACCAGGTTTGCACACACAGTAGCTGGTATTTTGGCCCATTCCTCCATGCAGATCTTCTCGAGAGCAGTGATGTTTTGGGGCTGTCGCCGAGCAACACGGACTTTCAACTCCCGCCACAGATTTTCTATGGGGTTGAGGTCTGGAGACTGGCTAGGCCACTCCAGGACTTTCAAATGCTTCTTACGGAGCCACTCCTTTGTTGCCCGGGCGGTGTGTTTTGGATCATTGTCATGTTGGAAGACCCAGCCTCGTTTCATCTTCAAAGTTCTCACTGATGGAAGGAGGTTTTGGCTCAAAATCTCACGATACATGGCCCCATTCATTCTGTCCTTAACACGGATCAGTCGTCCTGTCCCCTTGGCAGAAAAACAGCCCCATAGCATGATGTTTCCACCCCCATGCTTCACAGTAGGTATGGTGTTCTTGGGATGCAACTCAGTATTCTTCTTCCTCCAAACACGACGAGTTGAGTTTATACCAAAAAGTTCTACTTTGGTTTCATCTGACCACATGACATTCTCCCAATCCTCTGCTGTATCATCCATGTGCTCTCTGGCAAACTTCAGACGGGCCTGGACATGCATTGGCTTCAGCAGCGGAACACGTCTGGCACTGCGGGATTTGATTCCCTGCCGTTGTAGTGTGTTACTGATGGTGACCTTTGTTACTTTGGTCCCAGCTCTCTGCAGGTCATTCACCAGGTCCCCCCGTGTGGTTCTGGGATCTTTGCTCACCGTTCTCATGATCATTTTGACCCCACGGGATGAGATCTTGCGTGGAGCCCCAGATCGAGGGAGATTATCAGTGGTCTTGTATGTCTTCCATTTTCTGATGATTGCTCCCACAGTTGATTTTTTCACACCAAGCTGCTTGCCCATTGTAGATTCACTCTTCCCAGTCTGGTGCAGGTCTACAATACTTTTCCTGGTGTCCTTCGAAAGCTCTTTGGTCTTGGCCATGGCGGAGTTTGGAGTCTGACGGTTTGAGGCTGTGGACAGGTGTCTTTTATACAGATGATGAGTTCAAACAGGTGCCATTCATACAGGTAACGAGTGGGGGACAGAAAAGCTTCTTACAGAAGACGTTACAGGTCTGTGAGAGCCAGAGATTTTCCTTGTTTGAGGTGACCAAATACTTATTTTCCACCCTAATTTACGAATAAATTCTTTACAAATCCTACCATGTGAATTCATGGATTTTTTTTTCACATTCTGTCTCTCACAGTTGAAGTGTACCTCTGGTGCAAATTACTGACCTCTGTCATCATTTTAAGTGGGGGAACTTGCACAATCGGTGGCTGACTAAATACTTTTTTGCCCCACTGTATATATATGCATATATATATATATATATATATATATATATATATATATATATATATATATATATATATATATATATATATATATATATATATATATATATATATATATATATATATATATATATATATATATATATATATATATATATATATATATATATATATATATGCTATGTCAAACCTATGTCAAAACCAAACCAATGACTGTATAAAAGATGGACAATGCGACAGCACCCCAAAAATGAGGCCAAAACGTCCCTATCGCCCCCTGGTATCTGGCTGCAGTATAGGTCATAAACCCCGCCTCCTCCATGTTAGCGGATGGGACTGGGGTCAGACAAAAATAAATGAATTCTCCTAAGATAAACTTTTTCCAAAGATTCTTTCTTTTGTTATCAATAGTTCTCACCACGCTGATTTATGTTCAAGGGGTCTCCTTTCCCATAAGTTTGATTCTAATTCCTACCGCAGTGATGTTAAATTGGAGTGTAACATCATCATAACAGCTTTGACTGATAGCTGCAGTCACGGAGAAACTTGCGTATCTCTGTTCGGGAATAGCAGATAGAACTTAGGCTCTGAGAGGAGGGCCAGTGTTTACGTTATGAAAACACGCCTGATTGTTTTAACCTGACAGCCTGAGGTGTTCTTCAGTAAACTGGACTACCCGACAGAAGGACCCGAGGCCCCGTTGCACTTTTTCGGTATGTTAAACGTGTTTGTAAGGTAATCCGTAACTACCATCCTTAGCTAGGTCTTAGGACCTAGCTAGCTAAGATGAGCAGAGGTGGGTCGAGTATCCAAAAATTGTACTCAAGTAAGAGTAGCATTACTTTAAAATATTATTACTCAAGTAAAAGTGAAAAGTAGTCGTCAAAAAAGTTACTCAAGTAAGAGTAAAAAAGTACTTGGCGAAAAGACTACTCAAGTAGCGAGTAACTGTTTGAAATGTCCGATTTATTTTTTAAATAAATGTTATCAGACAAACAAAAATAAATAAATATACAAATTTTACCATTTTCAAAAGGAATATATGTAAAAACATCAACAAAATAAGGCACAGCAATTCTAATTTCCAGATTTCAGTTTTTCACAACATAAAGCTTTTTTCACCAATACCTACAGTAAATAATATAAATATATAAACAGTGAAAACAATTTCCCGTGACAAGATATGCTGTAAACTGTTGAAATCTCCCAATTCTTTGAATCTTTGGGCTGAAGGAAGGACAATACTCGGTGTATTTATGCTCAATCAACAATCATTTATTTCCATACAATTCAACACTTAAGAGCATAAGGACCATCATGATGGGGAGACATGCCTGAAGAGGGTCACAGCAGTCTCAAAATGGTGACGGGTTGCTCAGCTTTTTATAGTCTCTAGTGGCCCCCACCTAGTCGTAAAAGCCTAAATATTCACATTCTTTCTCTTTTACGGCGCCTAAGTTATGACCTCGGCTCCCTGTCTTTCTGCTCTTCTGAAAGGTGGGGGTATGGAATGTGGTCTGTCTCTTCTATTATCGGCACAAGGTCCTCTGCACCCAACATTCTCTTCATGATTCAGCAGTATGAAATGTCAAGACACAGTGTAACACATTCAACAGTGTCTAGTAATACAGGTCAATCCAATAGATCTAATGATTTTCACACTCTTTTAAGTCAGAAGTATACTGCAAACTAAGACTACATACTGATCACACACTCTATGTTAAAGGGTATAATATGATCTACAGCAGTATCATACTTCAACTACTTTGATTACATATATAAGGTAACATATGATAACAGAATAATATCACAAAACTTTATATTGATTTTTGCTCCAAATGGCACAGCAGCCTCAGAGAAAACAGAACGAGGCATCTTCAACGTATGTTCATACAAGGCAGCTCAATTGACCATAAGTTGTATGGGTGTGCATTTATTTCTGCATATTTAGCAAAAATGTGCCATTTCTTCACTCAGTGAGGTAATGGTTAAGCTTCAGCAGCAGTTTGCTCTCAAGCTTCTTTCTGTGAAGCTCTAACTGTTTAGCAGTGAACAGGAGTCCTGGATGACTAAGAAGTCCTTCACAAGCTCCAGATGCAGGAAGAGCTGTATTGACTTTGATCGACAGCTTCTTGATGTGAGGAAAGCCATGCAATAGATCCACACCTCCAGTGAATGGACATGAAAGGTACCTCTCCAGCTCCCCTGCTTCTGACTTTCCTGACCCCATGGATCCATCATCTTCGTCGAATAGGCTGCTGTTTGTGCTGGCCTCATCCATCTCTGTGTCTAGGTGATGTCTGATGAAATGGAGACCTGTGGAAAGATGTAAGGTTTTCAAAAGAATTAGGTCTGGTCATTATAGTGCTGTATACACTGCCAAGCTGCAGATGTTTGTTTGGAGCTAGCCTCCAAAAGCTGGGCATACACTGTGCGATTTTTGGCCCATTTTGAGCCGATTTTTCAGTCGCCCAAGTTTTGCCTTAATCGTGTGTGCATCGTGTAGTATACATGGGGTAACGAAAAGCAGTTAACACCTCATGACCAGCTCGCAATCATCAATCGTATGGTCACAAGATAATCAAACCTGTTTGAAATCCTGTCACCCCTCAACGCAGCCTCTCGCACTGTGCACGCACAAACACAGAAATGAAAGAAAAGGTGTAGCAGCACAGCAGTGCAGCGTGTGATCTGGACACAAGAGATGGAGGCACAACTTGTAGGATGAGGCAAGCTCATCTGAGTATGTAAGTGTAGAGCTGCCACCCAGGCAAAAGAAAAATAGATCTATATCACGTTATAACGCGAAAAGCTTATTGTTCTAACAATATACTTTTCATGTTATAATGTAATATTAGGGGTGCAACGTGTCGAGGAGGGAAATTATTTTACTGCTATTGTTAAATAATTGTTATTGCATTAATAATATAATTTGCAGCATGGATATTGCACTCCAAGGTTTAAACAGTGTCTCTTTCAGAAAGACTGAGTTGCAGGCTGACAGGAAGTTGTATGCAGAAGTGAAACCAGGAAGTTATTTTGAGCCGCAGGCTAAGACGAGGCTTTAACAATGTAACAGATAGCTTTAAGAAGGCCTTAAGCAGTTATGACTATTTTATACACAATGCATATCTGTGCTTATTAAAGAGTTGGAGCTCGGTCAATTAATTGGGGGTCGGAAGCTTTGTTCGGCGCGATGTTCGGACAATCTATTGTGCAAGTGACTTGGAGCCACAGAAGGAATTGCAATACATGCTTACAAAACACTTATATAGCTTTATCATTTTATATTAAGGTTTTAGTAGAGGTTCTTGATTAAAACATTTATTTAGTAGAAGACATACACATAGTCTCAGTGAGCTTCTGGTCTGGTAAAAGGTCAGAAGTGCAACAGGTGAATTGAGAAAGAGCATGTGAGGTCAACACACACACACACACACTTTAAATTAGATTTATTTAGAGGAAGAGGTTAGTTATGTTTGGCTGTAACTACAAAATTGTCTCGGTAAAAGAGGAACCGTTTCTTGTTGTCTCGACAAGAAAGAGGAACAATTCATTTTAAGATAAGAACGGAAAGTACCAAGCCATGAAAATAGGAGATGATTTTCTGGGTGAAAAGTCATGATGATGTTGATCTGATCTATGTATAAAATGTGTCTGTGACGTATGAAGGGGCGTCAGTAAACAAACCCTGATGCTATAAAATATCTGTTCATGCTTTGATTAAGTTGAAGACTACTGGCTGTCTGCGTACAGAGTGTCTTCCCACGCGTGTATTCATTAAAATCATCGTTTGACTTCACCCGGCCGGATCGGTGTGGTTATTCTTCGATCACCTCTTGTACCCTTCCTCAATAATGAATCTTAACATTTGGGGGCTTCGTCCGGTTATTGAGGAGGGTGAGTTGGAGGTTTAGATGGAGAAATTTGGTGGTCTTGGGTGGTCTGACGGGCAGACATGAGTTCCAGTGGTCTAAGTGAGTGGGCATAAGCCGGCTTATCCAAAAGGTAAGGCACTACCTGTTGAATTATTTCCAAAGTGTGCCAAATTGGACATGATAAAATTTAAGTCTACTCACTGAAGTTACTGGTGGATGTCTGTTTTGATTTTGATGAAAATCTCATGAGTTGAAGCAGTTAGAGTTCTGCTAAGAAGAAATGAAAGTAGTTAAGAGTCTGATAAGAAAAGTTTAAATAATGGGTTGAAGTCCCAAAGAAATTGAGTTAGAGTCTCAAGTAGTTGGTAGGGAATTGGTTATTGTGTTGGTTAGAGTCCAAATTTGGTCATAAGAGTGGACCTGAGCGGTCAAATTGGCCACTAGGTTGCACCTGCCTCAGTTATACACTTGTTTTGGGTGTTGATTGTTGTTTCAAAATATTCTAAATTATTCTAGAACGGCAGTTCGAGTCTGCTAGGAAGCGCAGAGCCCGGAGGTTACGCTCCCTCCTTGTCGTGGACGCGCGACATTGACCTCTCGGCGAAGAGGGTTAGTTCAGTGTGGTTTAGCTGTGGGGTACAGGGCATCCCGGAATTAAGCTAGGAGTTAGAGTCTCCTTACCGTTTGCAACGGTATCTGCGCTTTTTTGGACAGGAGAAGTTGGTCTTCGGGCGTGTAACTTTAACTTAACACTTCGAGGTAAGCCTTGGCTGTGAAATGCCAAAAATAGAGCTTCAGGCAAAGTTTGGGTTGGTTGACGCTTTTAAATTGAGTTAGGGATTTTAGAAATGAGGCCAGAAACAGTTAAAGTCTTGATACTGGTTAATTGGTGGGCGGTTATTTTAAATTTGTCTAAATTGGTTAGGCGCTAAAGCTGACAGATCTGACAGTGGCTGTAAATATAAGACGTCGTTGTAATATAGAATAAGAAAATTTGGTGTGAGAGATCTTTGTGTGTCGAGTCAGTAATGCACTGACTGCCTGCTGCTATTTTTGGAGGTGTGTGTGTGAGTGAAAATGCAAATGAGTAAGCAGTGAACTGTTTAAGCCACAGTTGGTTTTACAAATACTGCTGCAAACATTGTAGAGTGTGTGTTTAAAATGCCATTTATGTTTAGCAAAGGACTATAAATAAAGTTTTGAGTTGCCGTAGTGGATGTATAGTAATTGATTGAGTTTGGATGTAGATATATAAATATATTGAGTGCACTGTATATACTTAAGACTAACACATGACTTTCAGTAGTAACTGTTCTCCAGCATTAGCTGCTGGTGGGTTTTATTTTTCAATTTCTTGTGTGTGCGGTGAGAATTAATGGAGGTTTCAATTTTTTGTTTGTTTGTTTTTTACTTGCTTTTTTGATTATGACAAGCATGTCTAAAATACTCTTAGGAAATTGTGTTTTGAGTTATATTCTTCAACTCTAGTCACAGTTTAAGTGTGAATGCGGTGACTAGAAGGTTTTGAATGATGAATGAAGGTGTGAGAGGTATTTCTTTGGTGATGTAAAGTAGGAGGTTTTAAAGTTTGAAAGTGTTTTTAATTTAAGAGATGCATGAGTGATGTTATGAGAGTTTGAGTTTCTTTTTCTTTCAGTTTAAAACACATAAGTACATACACTTGGTACACCTGTTTACTCTTTGACTTTATTAAAACAGATGGTGTATTTGAGTTTGAATTTCAGTAATTGTATGTTGATATGGTAATTTAGTTTTATGTTAGGTGAAGGAGATGTCCATCTCTGCGTCTTGCAGGATCGAAAGTGAAAGTTGAAGGTTGTGATGTGAATGCTGTGAGTACTCGATTTGAATGATTCTGTGTGAGGTGTACAAAATACTAAATAATAATAACACTATGAAAGTTGATAGTAGAGTGAGTGCAAGGTGATGTGTGAACAGAGGAAGTCTGAGAGAGAAGTGTGTGCGTAGGCAAAATGCAGAGTGTGTGCGTGAAATAAGGGAGTATTGTTTTTTACATCAAGGTTTAGTAGAACTAAAGTAGAACGTTACAAACAAACAGATAAATAAAGTAAAATGAAGAGAGAAAATAACTGACAATTACATTAATGAATAGAAAACACACATACACAAAGTGCCATATGTGAAATTATTCTAGGAAGGAGTCAGAATTGAGATAGCTTATTATAGAGATAGTTTAACATAAGATGCAATGAAGGAAGCAGCTTACATTCCTTTAATTCCCAGAGCCAGTGTGTTCCCTCCCCTGCCCACTTGGGCCCCGTATCAGGCGAGTATGGAAGGCTGGATAGCCCATGACGGGTAAGATCCCACCTCGAAACCCTGGGACAACCTAAGGCAGGCACAGTCACGAATACTCTCGGACCTGACGGGTAAGACCGCTGGGCTAGGGTGGAGGTGGAAAGTGGCAAGTGGAGCCCTACCTTCTGGCTGAGGACAAGGAATGCTGCTATTTAAGGTAGGAAATCAGAATTTGGGTTAGTAAAGTTGGGGAGGAGAAAATTGACTGTTTAAAGGCAAAATTATGAAGGAGTCTGACACACTGTAAAAGCACCATATGCAAATTCACACACACAAACAGGAAATGCATTAAACTTATAAAGACAAGACAAGCTCATGGAGTTTAATGCATAGACACTGATTAAACCTGGCTAAGAACACAAACATAGGCAATGAAGAACAGCTTGCTATTTCGTATGAATGATACAATGGTGTGAATGTTTAATAAAATACATTTGAGTTTGTAATTGAGGAATAGAATAAGCCATATGACAAAGGGAGTTATGAAAACGAAAAAGGGATTAAAGTAGTTTTAAAAAAAGAGTGACTTAGGAGTGCTCTCGTACTGAGTGATCAACACTAGTGATCACTGTTGGAAGAAATAAAATGATTTAATGAGTTGGGAATGTTTAAACATATGTTTCTGTTGTTACAGCTTCTTGAGAGATGATTCAGTATGCAAATTAGCTGGAGTGTGTGGTGACGAAAGAACTTCCTGAGTGTGTGTGTGACTGTGACTTTCAGGAAGAGGAAGCATAGCAGAGACGAGAAGTGCAGATTGGGGTAGGAAATTTATAGTTTAGTGATTATATGATGTCGTAAGGGGTCTTATGCTGAATTTAAGAGTATAAGGGGGTGATTTTTGTTTGCAAATTGTGTGGTTTTAATGAGACTTTTGGTGTATTGAGGAGGTGAAATTATGTGGTGGCAAGATTTGTGTGTTTAAGGTTGTTGTGGTGATGGGTTGATTCTGTCAGGTAGGTTGTTGTTGTTGTTTTGTTTTTAATAGAGGGAGTTTTAGGAAACATGGACATGTCTAAAAAAATTGGGCCCATTGTTTTGTAACAGTGCACTTAAAGAAAACCTGTCAGGTGATTTTGTTTTGTTTTTATGAGCTAACAATCAGCTCTATTTTTTTTCATTTCTGTTTTAAGCAGGCCTGCAACAGTGAATAACGGCGCTGAAAGTTCTCGGGAAGAGCAAATATAAGGGGGCTTTCCAGATTACAATTGGCTGAGGAGAGCTACCTGGGGACAATTCAGGTCGTAAGTCCCTGTAAAAAGGATTTTATGCGAGTCAATCCAGTCCAAAAGCATAAAGAAATATTTTCCTATGGAAAATAAAAAATGACTGAGCTCATTTTGCTGAGGGTGGAGTATCTGATCGTGCGGGAAGCTCCACTATCAGCAAATATATGGTGTGACTGCATGTGAGTGAATGTGTGAGTGAATGTGAGGGTGAATTAATGTGGATGAACAATTTGCTTTTACCAGAAAAATTTTTGTTTTGTTGACTGGGGTTAGATTATGGGATTATAGTATATTGTTGGGAGAATGCCAAATGCTAAAGGGGAAATATTTTTTGATGTAACTCAGTTATCATTAATTGTAGAAACACATGACTGATAACTGTTCTGTTTTAAGTTTATTTTATGACATAAGTTGGATCATGAGTGGGGAAACTGAGCATTTTTAAGTTTTGTATAGTATCTTGACACATGAAATGTATCAAGATAAAGGGGGGTTTAGGGTTTAATAATTTAATTGTTTAATAATTTAGGATCATTTTAGGAACTTTTGGGTTTTTGATCATTTGGATATGGTAAAACTGAAACTGTTATTTTTAAGTTAAGGTTAAAGGATTAAAAGTGAACTTGTCACGGTTTGCGAGGCAAGCCGTGTGGAGTTGTAGAAAAGGACCCAAAAGGCGGCAGCTCTGGTGCAGGTGAATATTTATTTACAACGGTGGGCACAAAACAGCACTGGTGGAAAAACAACCTAAACTGGGTAAGCTAATAACACAAACCAGAAACGAGGATGCAGGGAGGTTCGGGGAAATACACCCAGAGAACATAGGGAGATTACACACAGGTGGGAAACACAGGTGACACTGATAAACATAACGAGACAGGGCAGGAGTGAACACAACATTACGCATACTGACGAGAGACTGTCAAAGTAAAACAGGAAGTACACAGAGGTTCAGACAGGAGGAGAGAAAGCACGGGGAGAACACAGACATAACAGGCTGGGGGAAACATGGAATAAACACAAAGAGAGACGAGAGCTCATAAATACACAGAGGGGCACAAGGGGGTAAGAGTCACAAAGGAAAAACACTTAGGGAACACCACAATAGGACACCTCAGAAAACCTGGCCTAAATAAGGAGCGAAAATACAAGGAACCAAGAATACTGGGCCAACATGGCCCAGGACCATGAATCCTGTTTAGAAGATACAATGCCGGTTTTTCAAAGCTGTGAATAATTCTTAGAGGGAAAATTAGTGAGGGTTGAAGGGGTAGAACAGCTTTGATTTCTTTTTGATTTCTAGAAGAAGTGGTTATAATGTAGGCTTACACATACAGATATTACATAGGTTTATCTTTAGGATAAAGGGGGAGCTTCTATGTAGAAATGATTTTTATACATATTGCATTTTGTGCTTTTAAAGGAGTTGTGGCTCAAATTTGTCTCTGGAGGGTCACGAGCCTTTGGCTAGCGCTATGATTAGCCAATCTACTGTGAGGATAATATGAGTTCATGAAGGATTGCACACGCTTACAGACACAGAGTTAAGAAACACACATGACAGTATTGATTCCAGGCAAAAGGCCTTAAATTCATTTAGCTTTTAACTGAACTTAAAGAAGGACCAAAGAGGAAGGAAAGCATATATTTTGGTTAAGTCTGATAAACTAGAATTAGGAGGTATTGTTACATTAAAGGGAGCAAAATGAAATAAAAAGGCTATACCGAAACAGGTGATAACATAGGAAATGTGAGGTTTTAAAATGAAGTTAGTGTTAACACATAGGAGTAGTTTCAAGGCAGCATTTAGCTATGATGAAATGTATACAGGAGTAATTGCTTATATGCTTGAACTTAATTGATTAAAGTGGTTGTTTTCTTTTGGAGTAGATTAACTTGCAGCAGCGACAACTTGTGCACAGGATGTTGATGATCAGATAAGGGAAAATAGAGCGAGCAACTGGACGTGAAACCAGCGCTTAAAAGGATTTTAAAGTGATGAGTAACGTTGAAGAGTATACATAAATACAAGTCAATAAGTTAAGAAGATAATTAGGATCAGGCTTTTGATTAAAGAGTCCCAGATAGGATAAGTTAGGGAGATGCAGGAAAGGTGTTTTGTTTCCTTTGCAGAAGACTGATCTCGGCGACCACAGGAGGGGCGAGGATCCTGGAGATCTCGAGGTTCGAGACCACCAGAGAAGGGTCTGCGTGAGGACACAATGTATTGTGACCTCTGGTGTTCCAGAGGTCAAAAGGGGGAGTGTCGAGGAGGGAAATTATTTTACTGCTATTGTTAAATAATTGTTATTGCATTAATAATATAATTTGCAGCATGGATATTGCACTCCAAGGTTTAAACAGTGTCTCTTTCAGAAAGACTGAGTTGCAGGCTGACAGGAAGTTGTATGCAGAAGTGAAACCAGGAAGTTATTTTGAGCCGCAGGCTAAGACGAGGCTTTAACAATGTAACAGATAGCTTTAAGAAGGCCTTAAGCAGTTATGACTATTTTATACACAATGCATATCTGTGCTTATTAAAGAGTTGGAGCTCGGTCAATTAATTGGGGGTCGGAAGCTTTGTTCGGCGCGATGTTCGGACAATCTATTGTGCAAGTGACTTGGAGCCACAGAAGGAATTGCAATACATGCTTACAAAACACTTATATAGCTTTATCATTTTATATTAAGGTTTTAGTAGAGGTTCTTGATTAAAACATTTATTTAGTAGAAGACATACACATAGTCTCAGTGAGCTTCTGGTCTGGTAAAAGGTCAGAAGTGCAACAGGTGAATTGAGAAAGAGCATGTGAGGTCAACACACACACACACACACTTTAAATTAGATTTATTTAGAGGAAGAGGTTAGTTATGTTTGGCTGTAACTACAAAATTGTCTCGGTAAAAGAGGAACCGTTTCTTGTTGTCTCGACAAGAAAGAGGAACAATTCATTTTAAGATAAGAACGGAAAGTACCAAGCCATGAAAATAGGAGATGATTTTCTGGGTGAAAAGTCATGATGATGTTGATCTGATCTATGTATAAAATGTGTCTGTGACGTATGAAGGGGCGTCAGTAAACAAACCCTGATGCTATAAAATATCTGTTCATGCTTTGATTAAGTTGAAGACTACTGGCTGTCTGCGTACAGAGTGTCTTCCCACGCGTGTATTCATTAAAATCATCGTTTGACTTCACCCGGCCGGATCGGTGTGGTTATTCTTCGATCACCTCTTGTACCCTTCCTCAATAATGAATCTTAACAAACGATACACAAAATTCACGGTTCGGTTCGGTTCGATACTTTGGTGTCACGGTTTGATATTTTTTCGATACAAAAATAATGTTCATGCCTTTTTAATTTGTCATTTATTAAAATTATAAATATATATTTTAACTCAAAAGTACAGTTTTTAAATTTAACCCTAACCCTTGTGCATGTTTTTTATTTTGACAGCGAATGCGCACCTGCGGACCACTTATGTGCAGCCCTGGTTATTTAGCTCGTCATATTGCAGCCACAGAAATTATTTTGTCCATGAAACCATAAAGCTGCACTTTCTTTTTGCCTTATAGTCTGATTTGTCATAACTTTTCCGTTTTGTGGTAAGCTTTTCTTTGTCTGTCACTTCTTCACCCTGACCTGTCTTATTTGGCTCAGCAGAACTGAAATATATATATCCTGCTGCTTTTACACACGCACTCATAACGCTCAGCGATTCTCTGCACGATCAACCTCTCACATGTTTAAGCTTGCTGCGGGAGATTTCACTTATCAATGTTAGCTTACTACGCAAGCATGACAAGACGATGTCAGAGGAATTGGTGCACAAATTATCATCACTCACCAATCAGTACTGTCGCTCTCTATACACAGTTCGCGCGACTGCAAAGTGAAAGCAAAAAAACAAGCGCATATTCAAACGCGATTTCAATATGTCACATATTGACAGTGGCTCACCGATGACAATGACATAATTACCCAGCTACATTTCCAAAAGAATGCAAAAGCATTGACATATATTTTTCCTTCCTACAATAGCCCGACGGGCAGGGCAGAAATAGATTTTGGTAGCTCGACTGGAAAAATCGCTAGCCCCAGGACGTCGGGCTAGCGATATTGCGAGCCCTGTATCTGATTGAGGAATCACTCATCTTTGGAAAAGAAAGTTTATTACAGATGAGAAATGGCTCTTTCCAAAATAAAAACTATACTATACGCTTCTTCTGGGCTATATTCTCAGCAGCATATTAAACATATCAGGTCCCCATAAGGAGAATCATGTGCTAACGGCTGTCTAAATGACTCGGGTAAAGTTTGTAGCATGCATGCTTGTTGTTTTTGTCTTTGCACTAGGATGATGTCGGCGTAAATGTGCAGTCATATCCGTTGTGTTCCCACTAGTGCTTTCAGGTTAATCTCGTTGAAATGACCTTAACGCCACAACACGGCAAATCTCCGTTAACGAGCTACCGCCGATCGCTCCGTGCATGGGGCTAGACAGCCAACACCTTAACGAGCTAACTGCGCTAACACACTAGTTCCCACCCATGTAATTGAGCATTGCATGGCACATCCAACATACTGTTTTACTTTAATCCATGACGCGCTTACCTTCAGGGTCATACATCACATGAAAACTAAAATAATTCCAAACGCCAGATCTGAATGAGGGTGGGGGAGGTTCAGTTTGCCATGTTGCAAGGAGAGCTTAACTTCTGTCTCGCTAGCTTGCCCTGCGCTCTTCCTTCTGACGATGCTGTCTGTGTTGAGCGCTCAGTGGATCTGCGCTCGACAGTGCAGCCTAAGCGGAGTAGTCGAACGCAGATCCACTGAGCGCTCAACACAGACAGCATCGTCAGAAGGAAAGTTGATAAAATAAATTACAAATTTTGTATTGTTCGATACATATGCGTACCGAACCAAAAGCACTGTATCGAACGGTTCAATATCGATACGAATATCGTTGCACCCCTACGTGATATAGCTCTATTTTTCTTTTGTCTGGCTGGCAGCTCTACGCTTACGTATCCGAGGCTTTTCAATGTGGCCTCACAAAATTATCACGACTACAACAACCATGAAAAGAGTTGGATGGACATTGCTGCTCAATCACAGCTGCCTGTGTAGCTGAGATATAATATACGGAGTGTGAACTCAAAACTGTATTGTATATAGTTTTTTTTTTTTTATTATTGTGTAAATTTAATTTTTGTAAAACTAAGGTTCCATGTGTCACTGTTGAAGTGGGGCATTAATCAGTGTGACGCCACTTGTAAACATGTTGCATGTGTGGGCTTTCCCAGCCAGAGCTGCATGGGCTCCATACTGGTGAGGCACACTTTCTGTAGCTCCTCTCCTTGTACTAAATTATATGTTTAAATGTGGTGTATTTTTCTTTGCTAAGTATTAGTTCTTATGGCTAAAAGCTCCCAAAGTGTTTTTGATTGCTTTGAACAAGGAAAATAGTAATTGGAACTGCCTTTTATCTGTTACACCATCCGTTTATGTGTTCCTTACTTGTGCTAAACAGGGATGAGGAGAGGCCTGCTGTTGCTGTGTGACACTGATTTTGCTGCTGCACTTTGTCTTTTAGGTATGTGTAGACTTGTAGTCAAGACTGCCTAATCCGAGACCAAGACAAGACCAAGACCAGAGGGTATCGAGACCAAGACCAAGACCAGATGATGGTTGACTCCAAATCTCCCGAACACTATGTCGATTTGAGAACGCAAGACCGAAACAGCGAGACCAAGACAGAGACCAAGACCACATAAAAGTGGTCTCGAGACATCCAACTCTAGGTATGTGTAAATGTACAGGTTTTGTTTTATGTGTATAATGAGTTCATGACCTGAGGCTGCACACTGACTAGTATTTTCAGCCATGTTGGGAGAAGTTAAAGTTGTTTGAATATGTATTGTGTAATTGATCCATCTTAGTGGGGATTTAAATATTACAAGCTATTATTAGTGGCTTATTTTTGACTACACCTTGCTTCATATTTGTCACTGTTTTACCCCACTGTAACATTCGATTTTAAAGTGGCTGTTGAGAGAAACCACACCGTTGTTTTGATAGATTGTATTTTCTTTTATATATTGTAAGCAGAGCTGCATGGACTCCACACTGGGATGAGGAGAGGCCTGCTGTTGCTGTGTGACACTGATTTTGCTGCTGCACTTTGTTTTGTAGAAATAAATCCAGTTTCCAGCCAGCCAGTGGTTTTGTCGTCACAACGCAGTCAACCGTTTGAAATCTGCTCCACCTGGTCAATGTTTTTCATTAGTAATTTAGCAAAGTTGATGGTGTGTGAGTGTCTGTGTGAGTAAAAGACAGAGAGAGGGAGAGCGAGGGACAGCTTTTGTATGATAAGCTTCATGTTATGGACGCACAGTTTGAGCACTCAGGTCGCATCAGAGCATCAGGCCGTATAGTGTGAGACCCTGCATTGTGACCTATGAACTTTTAACCCCTGCAATTTAATTGTACACTTTGAGCAGGAGCGGAATAACGTGACTGAAAAAAATTCCAGTGTTTGCCCAGCTTAATGCAGACTGTTTAAACAAGCTGCTGTTTCACATAATAAACCCTGTCACCCGCAGTATTGCCTTCTGTTTTAACAGTTAAAGCAGTAGAGACGAGCTGTTTGCATGTGCGTGGAACTCTAGCGTCATTAACCAGGCTAGCTGTTAGCTTATAGCTCACGTTAGCTAACCAGCAAACAGTTAAAAAGACAGCTGAAGCTGCACAAAACACCCACAAACTTGTCTCACTACAACGTAGCGCCGAAAATATGACTCGCAGCTCGAGCTCGACACAGCTGCTGTAACATAAGACTGACATCCAGCTAACCACAGCTAAAAAGAGATTTAGAGAAAACTTACTGTTTCCTCAGGTTACACGAGTTGAGTTGTTTCACGCTGAAAAGTTGGTTTGTTTTGGCTCTCACTGAAGACACCGACACTGAAGACATAGCTGTTCTTTTGTACTGCTTTTAAGCGAAACATTCTTTGTATGTGAAGTAAATGCTGTTCATCCTCTTCAGCTCTAGCGTAGACTCAGCCATGTTTTCATGTTCTTCTTTCCGCGTGTCCGCTACTTTTCACAGTTTCAAACTGGTCATGTGACTGCACGGCCACATCTCATTGGTAAAAAAGTTACCGGAAACTCCACTGGCAGCATGTTATCTAATGTGTTAAACTAATTATTTTTTAAAAAGTAACGAGTCGAATTTTGCAAATGTAGCGGAGTAAAAGTACCGTTTCTTCTTCATAAATGCACTCAAGTAAAAGTAAAAAGTATTGTGCAAAAAAGGTACTTTAAAAGTAAATTTTTTTCAAAAACTTACTCAAGTAAATATAACGGAGTAAATGTAACTCGTTACTACCCACCTCTGAAGATAAGCACTCGGCTGTCGGGGAAACTTGTTTTGTAAAGTTCGTTTAGCTAACCCGTGCAGGTGAATGAATTTACCCTGACTAAAGAAATCAAGAGAAACGTCCCGGGCTGCTCGGTCACTAATTATCGTTACTGTACTTTCATTACAAGTGTTATACTGTAAAAGCAACAGGCTGCACTCTGCTTCAGCTCCTGTGCAGAGCTGATTATTAAATATGTGCAAACAACAGCATGTTTTCAGTCTCCACATGTGTAAAGACAGTAACACCAATTTTTTTTTTAAGCTTGTACCTCAGTAACTCCTCATTAATCTGTAACTATGGATTAAACTGTAGAACTGAAAAAAATGTAAGAGAAGAGCTAAAGATCCTGAGTGTGTGAGGACAGAAGGATCAGCTTTATTTCAGATTTAAGAGATAAACTTTATAATTCAGTTTGTGATGATTCTGTTCTCTTTGTGATTACAGGAGCTGCCCTCAGAGTCAGACTTCAGCACCACCTAATGACAGCAGACAGATCATCCAACATGTTCACATGTTAACTGCAAAATTAACTGATGAAAATAGTACAAAGGTTAAAGTACCACATGTGCTGTCAGTGAAAGCTGCAGCTGTTTTATTGATAAAGTTAAAGACAAAAAGTCAAAAGGATTAATCACCCATGTAGCTGTGTCACTGTATATCAGCATTAACAGGACCTGTTTGGTGTTTCAGAGAGCTGCAGATCTCAGACCTGCACAGCTTCCATTTTAAACACTTTATGTACTCAGCTGCATGAAGAGCACATTTAAGTTTCTCTGACACAATTAAATAAAACCTGATGAAGGTCAAAGGTCGTCACTTGTATGTTGAATTATAAACTTGTCATCTGGAATTCTTTCAGTTTTTTGCAGATAGTGTTATTTACCATAAAGTGATGCAGAGTTATTCATACCAGAGTAACCAGAGAGGATCATATATTTTTAAATATCTAACTTTCTACAGGACTGAATATAATATCTTTATGTAAAGGTGCGGAGACTCTGGAGAGTATCCGAGTATTTATAACGTTACACGTTACACAAACCAAAGGTCTCCATCACAGTGTTCATGAAATGCTGGGTTTATCCATCTTCTGGGGTGGGCCTACAGAGGAGTGCTGACGATTTCCCTGTGAGGGAGCTGCTGGTGAAGATGAGTCCCACTTGATCAATGCCATGAGCTTCGGTCTTCCTGGTGTTTCTTAAATGAAGCCTCTCTCAGTGGGTCAACAGAACATCTGGCACAGGACAGCTGAGATGATGAAAGAAAGGAAAGACGTTTCTCCAAACCTCTGGACCCAGAAACCCAGCTTAGTCCTCATGGTCTGCCTCACTAGTTTCTCCCCAGGGTGAATGTAGCTGTTGATATAATATAGACTCTATTATTAAATGAAAAGAACAAATTAGACTACACTACTGAAACCTTCTGCTGCTGTTTTTAAAGTTTCCGTGTTACCTGACTGTAGACGGTTCTGAAGATTTAAACAGTTTTAGATCCATTACACTCACAGTCTTAAATGCTAAAATCTCAAAGGACAGCATTACATTTTTGATATTAGCAGTAACTCAGGGCCTCAGTGGAGTGTGTAGCTGATCTTATCGCTGTCTAAAAATGTATAACAAAACCTAAGGAGTGCTGAATCATTACATAATACAGACTTAGGGTTGCCAACTCCCTGAAAAATAAATAAGGGACACCTCGTCGCCAGGGCCGGGCAACCCAGTTGTCTTCACCCTTCCCAGTGTGGTAGCTCTTTTTTTGTGTGTGAAATTATTTTTTAACCATTTGACTTGAACTTGATTTAAGCAGATGCATATTCTTTGTGATATGACCATATGGGAAACAAATGATCATTTAGCCATTTATTTTTAGCTCACAATGACAACATTAACACAATAAAACAGGTCTCTTTCTTAAACAGAAGCCTGTCATGCTTAACTTTTGAGAATATAAGTAAATCTTTCTTTAAAAGAACTCTGTCCTGCTTAACTTAAAATTATATAAATTAATAGAAAGCAATAGAACGAAAAATATTCTTGTAACAGTGCACATTTAGTGCATTTAGTACAGTTGGCTTCAGTTGAGGTATTATTTCAGCTTTTCTAAAGCTAATCAGCTGCTCCTGTTTGTAAACCCACTTGTTCCCATGATTACGCATTTTAACTCATCATCATTATTCATCTATATATTACTTTTATGTATTAGTGATCTATTTGTTGTAATCATCTATCCTTGCAGTTGTTTATTACACAAAATAAATTATATTATTACACTTCTGGCCACATAGCGCTGATATTCACTGCACATGCCCATATTAACCTTAACCAGAGGGTTTAAAAAAAACAAACCAGTGTTTACATACCATAGCTGCTTCTGCCATGGCCTGGCGGACAAAAAATTGGTAAAGGGTTCCCCGAGCTTTCATGCCCCTCATGTTCTTCATGTGCCCACCAATAGAAGCATGCCTATGGAAAAAGTGCGCCAGCACACAGTGCAGTGCGCTTTATAGTGCACTTTTCCAGCCAGGTGTTTTCCTTTTCCCATTCCTCCCTGTACTTTTGCAGCCTTTTTTTTTCTTTCTCTGAGCGAACAAACATTGCTGCTCTAATGTTGGGCTCACACTGTGCGATTTTTGGCCCATTTTGAGCCGATTTTTGAGTCGTGCGACCGATTTGGTGATCAGCCCGATTTTGGCCTTCATCGTGCGTCGTGTAGTATACGTGGGGTAACGAGAAGCGATTAACACCTCACGACCAGCTCCCGATCATCAATCGCTCGTGAGGGTGTCACCGCAGCTGCTCACGCGCAAATACGTAAACGTCGGTGAAAAAGACGTTGCAGCACAGCTGTGCAGCGTGTGATCTGGACACAAGCGATGGAGGCACAACTTGTAGAACTTTGGAAAGCTCATCCGAGCCTTTTCCATGTGGCATCACAAAATTATCACGACCACAACAACCGTGAAAATAGTTGGATTTACATTGCTGCTCAATCACAGCTGCCTGATCAATGTTTTTCATTAGCAATTTAGCAAAGTTGATGTGGTGGTGTGTCTGTGTGAGTGAAAGACAGAGAGAGCGAGCGACAGATTTTCTGTTATAACCTTCATTTTATGGATGCACAGTGTGCCGTCCGAGACTTGCACCGCAGTGTTGGCGTTTGTTTCCCTGTTGGCCATGCTTGTTGTTGTGGTCATCGGTTGTCTTCCGGTATTTTCTCCGTAAGCGACCTTTCCTCAACCAATGAGATGAGCGGTAATCTGACTTGTCATACTCGAATTGTCATAAGTGTGCTGTCAGCTCATTGGTCACAAAGCAGGAGAGGGGCTGGGAATTATGTTTTCAAACAAAGTGTTAATTCCATTAAAAGTTATAGACTACTTTTGATTCTCACTGTATTACGGGAGAAAGTGCGTCCCTTATTAGCTCAATACGGGACGTGTACTTTTGTTTCGAAATACGGGACAATTCCGTTTTTTAAGGGACGGTTGGCAACCCTATACAGACTAGAGTAACAGGTGTGTAGCATCGCTAACTAGCTAGCAACAAGCCCCCAACACATTGCGCATGCTAGCGGCTAATCTAGCAAATGAATTAACAACAGAGTGATTTTAGATGTTGCAGAACTATAAGATGTTAAGCTGTGTGTCTTTTTCATAACAGTGACGTGGTTGTATTTACCTTAATTTAACAAGTCGTCAGTTGCGGTAAACCCATCAGCAAAAAAAATGGAGCAGCCGGGCTAAAAAGTGTAGGGGGGCATGTTTGCGGTCATGTCCAGTGGGTGTGTGGGCAGGAGCGTGACGCAGTCGCTCCACCTCAAGTCACTACTGCGCAGACTCTGGCTCCAAAAATGCAAGATGGCAGCCTCCACAAGCGGGACATTTTGGCTTCATTTTTGCACAATGAGAGGAGGCGGTGTCGCGTCGTCCATCGTTTATACAGTCATTGGTCAAAACTGTGTCATTCTTTTGGTCTACTGGAGTGCAGTAAGCCATCATACGCCCCTATTGGAAACAAAGAATATTACATGAAATTGCTTGTTTGGCCAAAAATAGGTAAATTATGCAATTTGGTAAAACAAAACAAAACAAAAAACCCCAGCTCCTTGAGCTCAACACCTTCATTCATTTTAAGAGGACAACGGTCACACACAGCTGTTTATCTGTAATGGTCATCTAAAGATGATCTGCCTTTATACTGCGAAGAGATGAGCTGTTGAGGTTTTTGCACAGGGTGTAAAGATGGATCTGACCAAGGCTGTAAAACGTGCCTTCAGAACAAAGAACATACTTACGCACACTGACATGGGCATGTGACAGGACAGAGTTAATAAATGGAGGATATATAAGACATTCACAACCATTTATTGAAAGAAACTGAATCACTAAAACTATTCAGAGATTGAAATGCTGAGATTTTGGTCCTTCGTTTATAGTCATGTATTTAAACAGATTACATTTAATCTGAAGGTCCTAACAGACATATTTGATTTTATGCAGCATATTCTGACTTTTTGGTCTTTTTGTGATCACACTTGTTTTTTTTTGTCAGTTTATTTAAATGGAAAAAATTTTAATTTAACTTTACACAACGTTTCTTATTCAAATTCGGGTTTATATTGCTTTCTGACTGATTTTGTTTTTAACCTCTTAAGCCCCAACGCCCCCTGATACAGGGGCAAAAAGCAGGAGATCAGGTAGGATTGGGGCTTTAGAGGTTAAAGATAAACACGATCATCATGAAGTTGTAGTCTGTTATTAACTGACTAAAGTGACCTCACACATGTTAAAAGGTTTTAAAAATGGATCATTTCTGTCTGAAAAAATCCTGCAGTGTCCCAAAAAGTGCAACTTTGTGTTAGGAAGTCTCGGTGCTGTTTGAGTCCTTTCCCTGTGATTCATACTGTACTCGTGAGGAACGTGAGCATCGTGCTATCTGAAATCTTGTTTTTATAGTCTTTATAATGGCTGCTGGTGATAGAGTGAGTTAAAACATGTTAAAGCACAAAGAGCGCTTTTAAGAGATGGTCTAACATGGTGGGTTTCCCTCTTTCTCAGATTTTTGCCATATTTGATCAAATTTTGTATTTGAAGTGAAGCTGATTCTGAAATAACTAGAAGTTCAGAGTCTATGTGACCAAAGTTCTTATTCATAAGCATGCCATCAAACACACAGGAATGACTAAGTTAAAGAGCTTGATGATGTTAATCCAGGGACCTTTAAGATTCAGATTATGACAATTTCATGTTATTTTTTTCTGTCTCTGAAGATCCGTGTGGTCTCATGTACTTATTTTTGTCCATGTAAAAATGATTAAACATTTAAAAATATGTAAATATGTATATTTTCCACTATTAAAATGCAGAAATGTTTCCATTCTCAGGTTAGAGGCTTTTTGCAGACATAAACGGATGTATGACATTGGCAACCACTTTATAACACTGACAAACTGAGTTTACTTGCCAAGTCTTGGTGAAATCTTTGGGTAAATATTGGTGAGATAAAATCATTCACCCAAGCCAACAGCAGCAGCTTTCCTGTAGAGCTCAATTATGTGTTGAGCTCTACAGAAAGCTCAGCATATACTGTAAGTATATTTAGAAAATAATCTAAATATGACCATTCATTGAGTCTGCTGAGAGCCAGTGACTGGGACATATAATAGAAAGTCTGAATAGCAGAGAAATGAACGGCTCACTGGAAAAAGAAAACGAAAATGAAATTCATTGGATGTGATCCAGTTCAGTTACTGTGACTGTTGAGCTCTTATTAAGTGATTAAGCTTCTCAGGTTGGGTAAGAACTGCCAGTTTGAGGGACTTTCTGCTTGTCACAGTTAAGCATTTCTCTAAAGCATTTTCAAATCCTTCTTTTTTGTTTGCGTGTGTTTATAAATTTTATCATACTCACCTCGAAATGTCAGTAGTCATCATGACTGCCAGTATGAGGTGGAATGACTACAGCTGTAGAAAAAGTTGGGGAACTCTTTGATACAATCTGGAGCATCACGAAATCTCTTTAGTAGACAAAAATCAAACAAGTGAAATGAAAATATTTCATTGTTTTAATTAATTCTGGAAAACATTTAATATTAGCAGTAAATCTGAAGGTTAAAGTAGTGTGGTGATCTCAGCTGGGTGTAAATAACTGATCAATGATAACTGATGATGGCTGGAAGTGATCTGTTACTGATAGATGATAGTCTGATTTTTACAATGCATTTGTGGAAATTAATCATCAGCAATACTTGAAGAGAATGGGATGAATTCAAAGAAAGGGACATTAACTTGAAAGTTGCCAAAAGCACCTCTGACCAGCTAATGTTGCCATATAGTATGTATGTGTGTGAAACTATTCTAAAGATAAAGTGGGTCAAACAGCAGTCATCAGCACACAAGTTGGTCAAGTAGGTCCCTCAGATTGACATTTTCTTCAGTTTAAAAACGTTATCTCATGCTTCTCTTCACAGACTTCCAAGAACATCCTAGCAGTTATCGTGTTGTTGGCCTGATGGTGATCTTTTGGAAACATTCCCGAACACTCATCTGAAAATCAGCAGAATGTCAGGAGGAAAATGAAGATGCAGCAAGGAAAAAAACCCTTGGGAGACACAGTTTATAAGAAGAAAGTCAAAGCCCTTCACTTTGACTGGAGATATTGTTGAAGCAGGAACCGACCGATGTTCCCGAGGTGAAGTTTTTTGCAGATGAACGAGCAAAAAAGTGAGAATAGAACCTGGACCTGTGTTGTTAGTGTGACCCAGTAAGACTGATTTCAGGGGATTTTCAGAGGAGCAAACAACTTAATCAAAGCTATACTTGTGCAGAGCAACCCCTGACCTCTGATGATACTCATTTCCACACACAGTTTTTTCACTTTTTGAAACTATTTCCACAAAGTTGCAGGAATGTGTTTTAAACACTAGATAAAAACACATTCATCTACTGTAATTCCTGATTCAAATATTTAAACCCCACCCAAAACTTTTGTAATTACATTGCAAATTGAAAATATTTTATCTGAATTTCAGGAGTGGGACAACACCTTCATACATGCCCTTTCCTGTTCTCTGTCTATATATTTCTCTCCCACCTTCGCTACAAACAAGCTGTTAACATCATTTATTGTTTCTTACAGTTTAATAAAACTGTGTAATTTACATGAATGTAAAATCCTAAATAACACATTCAAACAGAATCCTTCTGGTAGCAAAAGGACATCTACAAGAGTGCTTTAACTATTACGTGGATGCTACCCTCAACACATAATGCAACAATACAGTTAGTTGCTGCAACAACTCCCATCAAACACAAGTTCACAGGTCTTGTAGATAAAGTGATAAACAAACATAAAAGGGCCTAATGAGTAAATAAACTGATTACCACTCACAGAATATTGGGTCTGGTGCATGTTAAGAATCCTTAATTTGCTTGTTAAGTTTGCCAATGGGTTCGGTGCTTTCAAGTAGCCATTAGTAAGAAAGCAAACTCCCTGTTCCATTATTACCCACTTGGATCAACTTGCCTCAGATCAGAGGCATGCAGTCTGACAATATCACATTTTAGTACCTGCTCAGATTGCCTGGAACCCTGGCTGAGCAGGTACTATTTTAGTTCCTGTTGACAGGTACTATGTCCTAATGGAAAACCCTGGAAACTATGGTCAACTGTGCTGTATACGTACTCACAGAAAAGGGGATATAAAGGTCACTATTTGAAGGATGCTAGTGTTTTGGACAGAGAAGACAGATGGTTTGAAAGAGGCCATCTATGTCTACTGTAAATACCTATCCATGAACAGAAGGGGTGGCTTACGACCAAATTGTCTGCACCCTACAATCTAGTTTTGAGATCCTTTCCCAGGCACCTCAGCCCCCACTCACATCTTGCATCAAGTGACCTCAGTAGGTCACGTGATAGGGTGAGGTAAGATCACACAATGTTTTCACCTGAAACCTCTGCTGATAATGATCCATGCCTTTTTGTAACCTTAGCTTATGAGATGAGTCACATGATTGATAGTAGGTCATTGATCCTCTTAAGGGAGAACTCCCAAGAGGGCTTAAATATCTGGGACTGTCCACCATTTGGTTTAAGAACTGAAGAAGACTCTTGGATGAGAGGTGAAATGTCTTCAAGAAACTTAAAGAAATCTAGTAACTTTCTTTTGAAGCTCCTTAGCATGCATATTAGTCGAATTAAAGAAAACTAACAACATAAATGCATGCATTAACTTTCTTTATTGCAGTAACACGTATAATGTATATTCATGCATGCAGGTCTGTATTACAATAGTTTATATAACATTCACAGCAAGAAAACTGAAAGAAGAGAAAACTGACTTGAAGTTCAATGTTTTCTCACAGGCAGTTCTTGATTTCTGAGAGCCAAATCTACTGGAGTTTCAATTTCTGCTTGTTTTTTTACTGAAGTTCGCGCTTCCGGGAGAGTGAGGGCTCAGCGTCCTCTGACCCGGAAGCATCTCTGCACTGAAGACGGCACACCTGCGCCTAATTTTCCATCCAGCTTCCTCCAATCATCCTCCATCTTGGGCAGAGCTATTTAACATTGTGATCGGGTGACAGTCAGTGCTGGATTGTTGCACTAAGCCTGGTAGTAACAGTGAGCTCTGCAAAAGTAGTGTTGTGTTGGCTGGAAAGCCTCCTCCCCTGTTGTGTGTTGTCCCCCTTTTCTAGGAGTTTGAGGACGGAGTGGATGGGTTAGAGCGAAGAAGCACGGTCACTCTATTGTCACGAGTGAATGGAATCACACTACCACTTGGATTCAGGAGAAGAGCACAATTTGGACTTTGGACTTTTGTCATGTTGTGAACTGTTTGAGCACTTAAATAAAACACATTGTCTAGCTATCAAGAGCTCCACACCTAAGTCCTCACTTCCCTCTAACGTGACACTGTTACTGTTAATCAGTCATGATTATCTAATGAGTGAAACGTGATGGAACCACTTCTATACCAGGCCTGAAGAGTTTGTGTTCATACTATGGAGAGATAAGTCCATGCAAATACTCCAATGACTACTGATAAGAACTGTAAAACATGGCGTCAGTACAGAAGACACTTATACTAAGATGATAAAAAATAAAGAAAATGGTTTTGTGTAAAACTTCCACAATAGTTTGAGGACTCGTAGTAGAAAAAAAAATACTGGACCAATAAAAAATATTTAGAGGAAAACACCTCTCCCACCACTGAGAGTAATTTGTAATAATTTTGAGGACTGAATTATACTGTGTCAGTCCTCCCATATCACATTGATACACGTGTCTGTGTTTTCCCTGTTAAAGTGTGCAACGTCCAGTTTTACTTTAAAAGTTATTTTTAAAAGAATAATACTCCTTAGTTAGCATGGTGTGTGTACATGCGCTTGCAAAGAGTTGTGTTGGCAGCATAACACAGTTTTTTCTGTTCTGGATGCAGTTTGGCTTTAGCATTATGTCTTTTTGTGCAAAAAAAAAAAAAAAAAAAAAAATTCCGCAAATAATGTCCATATTCTTCTGTAAACTGCTCTGCTATTTTCCTGATGACAACTGAAAAAAACTGATTCTAGCGAAAGTGCAAGAACCAATGAGCATGATCTATAAGCAAGGAGACTAACGATTCCAATGAATTCAATTTGTTCAATTTCTATAGTTCTGACGTGGTCTCTAGCTTTATGTTTCAGTGGTTTATAGTTTCTCAGTTACCCCTTCTGGTCTATGTCTTTTTATCTTTCTAGACTTTCCTGCAATCAGCCAAGAAACAACTCACTTTCATTTAAACTCTACTTGCGTCTGTGTTTGGATCCACTGAACACTCCAACAACCTTTATTATCAAGAGAACCACACACCGCCTTTCTTTCCGTGTTTTCTTAAGCGGCGGGGCTTTCCAAAATTAGTCTTTGACCGGGCAAATAAATCCTCACAAAGAATCACATCTGTCCGAGCATTAGAAGAGTCGTACATAGACAAACAGGACCACCGTAATCCAAGTAGTTCCTCGTGTGTATAAGTGATTGTCAGTGAGAGTGAATGACTCCAGGTGAATATCGCCAACAACAATAAAACTAAGGTGTAGAAGATCTCCATCTCGGGAAAAAAAAACCCTCATAAAAAGTTAAAACCACGGTTAAGAACAGAGTTAAAACAAAGTTAAAAACAAAAAGAGAAAGAAAACGCCAGTAAACAAACGCCAGTAAACAAACGCCAGTAAACAAACGCCAGTAAACAAACGCCAGTATACACCTGCTGCAGGTCGCTACAAGAGCAGCTCCCCTTCCTCTCAACATAATAAATGCTTTTACTATAACCTGTATGTTTGCTGTTATATCCATAATATAGGATAAATCACAGCCATTTAGTAAAATAGCAACATATGATAAATATGAAAAAAATAACACTACAGAGAAATAAAAAGAAATATTATTACACAGTGTGTTATTAAACTAAATTTGGAGTAAAATGAGCTCTATAAAGTGTAATCATATTACTCTGAACAGTGTGAATAACCCTCAGTGTTAAATATTTTTCAAATCAAATCAAATCAAATCACTTTTATTGTCACATCACATGTGCAGGTACATTGGTACAGCACATGTGAGTGAAATTCTTGTGTGCGAGCTTCACAAGCAACAGAGTTGTGCAAAATACAATAATGTAAACAAGCAAAATACAAGAATGGCTACATCTGAAACTAATAAATATATGTACAATATATAATAGTATATGCATTTCTGGATGTGTATACTAAATATTTTTCTACGTGTGTGTGTGTGTGTGTGTGTGTGTGTACACATATTTTACAAATTAAATAGAGTAAACAATGAATAGAATATATAAAATAAATAAAATAAAATATACAGAGTGAGACATGTGCAAAACAGTGGCATTACTGTACAGTATGGAGTGCATAATGTTAAAGTTCCAGTAGTGAAGCTGAGGTGTCTATGACGTGTTCAGCAGTCTGATGGCCTGGTGGAAGAAGCTGTCTCTCAGTCTGCTGGTACGGGACCGGATGCTGCAGAACCTCCTTCCTGATGGAAGTAGTCTGAACAGTTTATGGCTGGGGTGACTGGAGTCCTTGATGATCCTCCCCGCTTTCCTCAGGCACCGCTTCCTGTAGATGTCTTGGAGGGAGGGAAGCTCACCTCCAATTATCCGTTCAGAGCACCGCACTACTCGCTGGAGAGCTTTGCAAAATTTTTAAACATTTTGTTGTTAATTTTGACACTAAATTGAGTAGAATTAACAATGAAAAGTTAACACTGGCCAAACTCACTCAACCATAATTGTTTTTAGTAAATTGCTCTCAAATGACTAAAAAATTAGAGAATGAGTTGTACATGCATACATGCTAGTCTCAAGAAGTTAAACTGCTTTTAATATACAGTTTCAGCAGATTAAAACTGAAATCAGCCCAACTGATAAAGTCCACAACTTACGTGGATATCACACTGTTTTCTCTTCATCTCTTTATAAATAAGTCTCTGCCATTCATTCATCAGACCTGTTTGTACAGCAGCACTTACTTTGGCAGATGTTATCAGGGAAGCTTTGAAATTCACTCTGCTTATGATCCCTCTATAAGACACCAGTGGTGATTCAGAGGTTCATGCAAAACCTGCCACCTATTTCCTACTAATTTGATCCCATATGTCATTTAAATCAGAAGCAAAGCAGCAGCATTGAAATACAGTCTCAGTTTGGATTGTTTTCCATAGTAGTTCACTGTGTTCTGGATATTTACTGAGTACTTCCCTAGAGCCTTCACGGATCATGTACATGCAAACCACCACACCCTACTGACAGAAAACTGCCAAAGATGGGTATTTTTGTGTTTGAGTGATGTTGAAATGGAATAAAAGCTGACACGTGCCTTAAAACATTTTTTGAAACGTTACTATAAGAACATTGTTTTAATATTTGTGTTTGTGTAATATATGCACATCATTTTTTCAATTATTTAATCTTTAAAAAACAATATTTAAATATAAATACCACTGATTGCAGCAACTTCAAATGAAGACAAATAAAGACAATGTTAGTACTGTTTTTCTTATTGTTTTTTCACTATTGCATTTGGCTGCTGATTGTCTGAGCCTCCTCCTCAGACAATCAGTTTTCTGCCTTGATTCATATTGAAATGTTAAAATGGTTACTGCTAGACCCAAGTGCAGCATTCGATACTGTTGACAATAATATTTCATTACAATTATTATTATTTATTAAATGGAGAGTCTGCTTCACACACTGAGGTTAATTATGGAGTTCCACAGGGTTCAGTACCTGGACCAATGGACTACTTGCACTAGGGCATGTGACGTATTTCCATTTCCAAATACTACCGCTTGGGTGTTTCCGGTATGTTTGTTTATCTATCGGTTGCTATGCTAATGTCGCTTCAGAATGAGAATAAAAAGAAAAGTATTTAAAACAGAACATTTTCAAAAACAGGAGAAGAAATACTCCGAGCATTACTGTGTCCCACTTTGTATGGCTTCAGCCAAATTTAACGGTATACTAAGTTTTCATGGCTTTCCGACCCATTCCGACTTGAGAAGACAATGGCTGGTAAACATACGCCGGGATCATTTCACGATTACCTCTCACACCAGGGTCTTCTGCAGACACTTTGCCAGTGATCAACTCATAGATCCAACAACCCTCGATGGTCGAAGGCGGCTTATTAAAGGTGCTGTACCAACACTGTTTGAGTGGAATGGCTATAAAGTTGAACCACCGCGGCGTAGTGTTTGGGAAAGAACGGAGCCACGCCCTGAACTAGTTCCTCCTGACGATCAAGAAGAGCACAGTCTTAAAAGAGATCATGACATTGTGCTTTTGTAACGTCAAAAATACCATTTGTCATTTTCTTCATTCAGTTGTGTTATTGTCTAAATGTATATCAGTATGTTAGGCATGGAGTTTTAAATACTTACCATGTAAATAAGTTCTGCACAAATTCAATGTTTTAATGTGTGTTTTTAAAAAATGAAATTGATGCCATTGCGTAAATAAGTTTATTGATTTCACATAAAAGTAACATGTAACAACAAGTAACAACAAAAGAATTCATGAAATATATTGCAAATAAAACAACAGTTATTTTGTTCCAGCCAGCCTGAAGGATCTGTTTTCCTTTTTGCTATGTTTTCACTGTTCATTTTTCCAAACACAGGTATCTTGGCATATACATGTAAAAAAATAAGTAGTCAGCCTTTTCTCTGATTGCATTGTGCACATCTGTATCCGTGTATACTCTTTGCACTAGGTAGTCCTCTTGTGCCCACACAACAAAGTCACACCACTGCATTCCACTGATGAGCAGTTGTCCTTGCCCTTGCCAGTAATATGCGTGGCTCTTTCTTAGTTTAGGGGTACCACATTCCATTTGCACATATTTGCAGTCAATAAAGTTTTGTACATTGGGACATTTGAAGCCAAACTGGGGGTATTCATTCACTCAGACGAAGAGCTTTGCTCACGTGTAGCTTCCTCTATTTTGTGAGCCATTTCCAGAGTTACAGACAAGCTTTTCAGATGCAGAAGCTCTTCTTCTGAGCACACAAACACACAATCTGGTGGCAAGATGTCATACCCCTTCAGAGGCAAGTGCGGTGTTGGTGGTGCATCACGGTGTAGTGTGATGTACTGGGTTGTCAAAACCAGCTGCTGATATGACAGAACACTGCCCTCCTGCACCAGCCCAAAGGCACTTTCCACAAGGGGCTTGTCAGGTCTCATGTTCATTGTGGTCACAAGTGGCCTGTCCTCAATATTAAATTTTGCGTATGCCTCTGTTATTCTGAACAAGAATGCCTCTGTAGAAGCCACTCCTGAAGAAAACATCAATGACAATAATGTAAGAAAGAAGGTTATTATACTGAACAACAACTAAACTAAAAACTAAAAGGTGTAAAACAGTGGTGCATAAGTTAGAGACTGGGATGTATATGTACATGACTGAGTTAGCTGTCTTCAGAAAGTGTAATGTATGTAAATTAATACCTATTCTGACACATGTATGTATGAACAAATAGCAACATATATTTGTAACACATGAAACCAACTTTTACAAATCTAATTACCGTACTCCAGTCTGGGCCATCCTATTTGGTACTGGCTTAGTGAAGATCATGGAGTTGATGGGTCCTGGCTTCACACCCTAACAGAAGACACATTTACTGTGGATGGTGTTGCTGTTCATATGTAAACATGGACTAATTCAAAAACTTTAACCTCATTTAAATTACCACTGTCCGTGGCTTGTGCCATTGCTGTTCAGATTCCGTGCAGCTATGCACAGGGGGGATAACCGGCACTCTGAGTTGTGAGTAGTGTGCTGTTTGGAAGAGCCACAAGCCACAACGAAACTATAGTTGAGGTTTTCTTAACTAATGCCACACACGAGCACTGGCTATGTGTCAGTACCACCGGCGATGAATCCAGAAGCTTAATCTAAGAAGAAAGAACGAAAATTAAAAATGTAACATCTTCATGGAAGAGCCGAACAGGAACATAGTTCAGTGTTATGGTTACTGACCCCCACAGGCTTACCCTCCTGAAAGCTTAGTGTTTCTTTCTCTCCCTATTAAAACAACTTAACCATCCTTGATAACTGTAATAACTTAGATTGTGTATATTTGCAGTATTAACTTGGCGTCAAATGTTTCTGATCACCCACACACGTTGATTAAACTATCTGACTAGTCAAATTAGGAGTGATAAAGCAGGAAGACAAGGAAAACATTCAAGTTGATGGGCCTTTAGGAATGAACTTAACTAATGCTTAAATGAACTGAACCCCACTGAACGGGGATTAACAACTTTACACAGCTTCCTGCCTACACTTAGTCCGTGTGGTGCCTCACTCTTCCTCATTGACGTGTAGCACAGGGCTCTCACACCGACCTCCCCTGACAACCTGTCTTTATTGGACACTGAATAAAGATACAAGTACCATTAGCATTATTTCTGTATTACTCATGTCAGCACGTCTTAAACATATATACTTTACACTTAGCAAGAGTAGCATTAGGTAGTTAACTACTTCCTTAGTTAGCCAACTACCTAACGCTATTATAACAGTGTCTAACAACAAAAGTGACATTAGTTAAGAAAACCTCAACTATAATTTCGGACGACATAAAATACAGTTTAAGAAAACATGTAATATAGAGAATTGACATCAAATGAAGGACATAGCGGAGTAACATAGTGTTTGCATTTGACGTTAGCTAGCGTTTCTTTGTCGGTTAATTTATGTTTTCTTACCTTCGTAGTTGTGTATATATGATGCAGCATATAATTGAAATCCTTTATCTAATTTGCTGGCGGGGGTAGTCGTCACTCTGCTAATCCGATGAACATCAGTGATGTTCAATTTTGGGAGCTCTTGTAGGCAGCGAGTGTAGAACGTCGCCATGGTTTAACCACACCGGAAGCACTGGGGCAGGACTACATAGAACACAGAAGTGATTGTGTAAATAGTCCATTCTGTTTACATTATACATGCTTCTCTTAGGCAGTATCATCAGAAGGCATAGAATACATTTTCACTGCTATGCAATTGATACTTTTACTAGTGAAACTACAGGGATGTCTTAGACAGCTAAACACCTCTGATTTTCTGCTTCTAAATTTAGATAAAACTGAGATTATTGTACTTGGTCCTAACAATCTCGTCACATGACATCAGCATTATTTATATACAAAGAGAAAAATGCTTCTTTTTTTTACATAGAAAAAGTTGTTAGTTCACAACTCATCACGAGACAGGGCCAAACCGATTACATGGGTTTCACAGGGTAAGTCTGTCGGAGCACTGTCAGGAGAGTTGCTGAAATAAAACAAAAAATCTTCCTCATCATCAGTGTTGATAGTCCACAGTTGTGGCCATGAGACGGCTCCTGCATTGTGTTGGTCTTTTTAAACAAGTTAATAAAGTGGTGTGAAATTTCAATCTCAGCACCTCCAAACTTATAATCTGAAAATTTTAGGAAAAAAAACAAAACTCTGTAGTTTGATATTGTCATTACAGATAAATGGTAAATGGCCTGTATTTGTATAGCGCTTTACTAGTCCCTAAGGACCCCAAAGCACTTTACACATCCAGTCATCCACCCATTCACACACTGGTGATGGCAAGCTACATTGTATCCACAGCCACCCTGGGGCACACTGACAGAGGCGAGGCTGCCGGACACTGGCGCCACTGGGCCCTCTGACCACCACCAGTAGGCAACGGGTGAAGTGTCTTGCCCAAGGGCACAACGACCGAGACTGTCCAAGCCGGGGCTCGAACCGGCAACCTTCCGATTTTCTGAGCCTGTCAAGTCCTTCTTTTGACCAATTTTGCCAAAGGAAAGGAAGTTGCCTAATAATTATGCACACCTGATATAGGGTGTTGATGTCATTAGACCACACCCCTTCTCATTACAGAGATGCACATCACCTAATATGCTTAATTGGTAGTAGGCTTTCGAGCCTATACAGCTTGGAGTAAGACAACATGCATGCAGAGGATGATGTGGACAAAATACTCATTTGCCTAATAATTCTGCACTCCCTGTATGTCAGGTTCCGTCTCAGGCTCGTAGCCGAAAACTAGCTTTACTTTGTTGTCTCGGTCAACTTTGCTAGCGAGAGACAGAGAGAGGCGTTGAAAGGCTGCTCCAACGGAACTTATTGTTTCGGAGGAAAACACGAACACGGTGTACAGTCTTAATAGCTTACTTACAACTGGGCTCGTCAGGCACTCTTTTTGGCTGCAGTGGTTATTATTACATTTACATGTTTCCAGCTCCCGCTTCTGGTCAGTGACAATTCGTACTTTTCTTCTCTTTTTCTCCCTCCTAGCGCTCACAGACACATAACAGGTACGGCAGTCCATTCTCCCCGCAGCATGGACTACACTGCCCATGATGCTACATTCTTTAGGGCTGTGCCTGTAACACTCTGCCTATTGCCTTCATATTAAATAACCTTTGTGAATAATTTTTTTTACAATATTTCTTCACGTCATCATGCGGGCCGCAAGTAGGGGTGACATTGGTCATGAGATTGAGACACAGGCACTACAGCCTTTTAATGCGTGTTTTGTTTGGGTTTCCACCAGCGTGGTGAAACGTTTCTCCCACAAAACGTTACATCCAGATGAACAGAATCAACTTTTGGACACAAAACACCATTAAGAATTATTGCTCCTTACCCTAATTTAATTTCTATTACATATCTCAAATATGTTAACGTCTCACAGTCACAGGGCTTTGGAGTTGACGTCACGCCGCAATGTATTGTGGGAGCGCGGCACCATTTCCGGCTCCACAAATCAAAACAAACGCACTGTGTTGGAACAACGACGACAAGAAACATGCTTAAAAGCAGCTGAAAAGAAAACGGACGGTATAGAGACCGATTGCGTCCAAAATGTGATGTCCACATATGTGGACACCAGGTCCTAGGAGGTTAATGAGGCAGTTAAAGGTTGTAAACCTGTAATGGAGAAAGTGCGGGATGTCCTGCTAATTGTGGTTTACCAACTTTTTCATTCTCTGAAGCTGCTGTATTCACTCTCATATATATATATGGTGTGCATATATTGCAGAAACAAAAATATTAAAACAATGTTCTTACACTACAGTTAAAAAAACGTTTTAAGGCACATCACTCAAACACAAAAATCCCCACCTTTAGACAGCTTTCTGTCAGTAGGGTGTGGTGGTTTACATTACATGATCCCTGAAGGTTCTTTGGAAGGGACTAAGTAAATATCCAGAATAGAGTGTATTTAAATGCTGCTGCTGCTTTGCTTCTGATTTAAATGACTTGGGGGATGCCAGGCCAGAGCTATCCATCAAATTAGTTGGGACCTGGATGGCAGGTTTTGAACAGACCTCTGAATCACCACTGGTGTCTTATAGAGGGATCATAACCGGAGTGAATTTCAAAGATTCCCTGCTAACATCTACCAAGGTAAGTGCTGCTGTACAAACAGGTCCGATGAATGAATGACAGAGACTTATATTTATAAAGAGATGAAGAGAAAACAGTGTGATAGCCACGTAAGTTGTGGACTTTATCAGTTGGGCTGATTTCAGTTTTAATCTGCTGAAACTGTATATTAAAAGCAGTTTAACTTCCTGAGACTAGCATGTATGCATGTACAACTCATTCTCTAATTTTTCTTTCGTCATTTTAGAGCAATTTCACTAAAACAGCCAGAGGTGGGACCAAGTCATTGTTTTGCAAGTCTCAAGTAAGTCTCAAGTCTTTATCCTCAAGTCTCAAGTCAAGTCTCAAGTAATGTCAGGCAAGTCAGAGTCGAGTCTCAAGTCACTGGTGTAAAAGTCCGAGTCAAGTCACAAGTCTGAAACTTTGAATTTCAAGTCCTTTCGAGTCTTTAAAAAAAACAAACGAAAAAATAATGTTGCAGTTATGCTAAATGTAAATATTAGACCATGTAATTTTAAAATCTGTGTTTTTCTCAACACATACAAAATAGTGAACTTAGAAAATATACACAAATTGTGAAATTGCACCTCTTTAAAATGCAGCTCAATTAAACTTAGCTCCAAGAATAATTTTCACCGACAGTTCTGAGATAAGCTGCATGTTATTCTTGGATGCGGTTGTAGGACCAGCTTTAAAATCGCATGACAAAAATATCATACACATTAAAAAAAACTGTATCACCAACGTAGCCTGGACAACATTTGCTAGTTAGATGAAGTCAGCTATCTCATCTTAGCATATTTATATGCATATTTATAATCATACGGTTCTTGGAGTGAGTGCATACACTCATGAAGTTTAGTAACTTCCGGTCACTGCAACAAGCCCAGGTACAGTTTACAGGACCTTGAAATGCACCGTGTAGAACGAAAGACCATCGTACGTATCATAAGTTTACCAGTCTCACAAATCGTCTTCATAAATACACATTCGTTAACCGTTTATTAATATAACCTTTGAGCTCAACGGTAATTAATTAGTAGTGGAAATAATTTCTGGTAGCATCACAGAAATGTAGCAGTGACAATAATACTGTATGCTGTAATCGTACCGGGCAATTAGTGATACAAAAAACCTGTTTTATCCTGTGAATAAAAGTATGTGTTTTTGTCAATGTACCATAATAACAGAAGCGAAACGCAATATTGTGTCAGGAAAATTCACTATTTATGCACAATAAATAAAGGAGCATAGCGCGACAATTTCTGTTCAGCGCCAGACTTGCTTGTAACCTATATCACTAATTATGTTGTGAAAATGACGTATTAACTACTAAAAAACACTGACCTTTGTGTAAATGCTTGGAGCAGACTAACCTGTGAGCTGGAGGGTTCTGGGACGTTATATTTGATCTTTGAATGGCTGCAATCCAGGCCATCCGTCGCATCTTTGTTACTTCTGAAACATGGCTCGAACAATTTCTCTTCCACGACGTAATCCGATAACAACCGATCTCTTTACCCGTCGGCTTCCCGTGGCTGTCATGCGACCGGCTATTGCAGTTAATAATACAACGGCTTCTTGACATTTTTGTGTTTCTTTTTATCGCTGTGTGACTGATTTTTATTGAAAGCCTGCGTGCGCTAGTACCGCTTGCCACGAGTTCCCAGAATCCTTTGCGGTTCTACCCGTGAATGACGTCACATTTTCAATCTCTATATAATATGCATGTTAAATTTTATATTTGGGGTGAAATATCAAGTCTTTTCAAGTAAACCGGTTCAAGTCCAATTCAAGTCCCAAGTCATTGGTGTAAAAGTCCAAGTCAAGTCACAAGTCTTAGAACATTTTTTCAAGTCAAGTCTAAAGTCATAAAATTAATGACTCGAGTCTGACTCGAGTCCAAGTCATGTGACTCGAGTCCACACCTCTGAAAACAGCCATCTGAGACTTAGGTTAACACATTACGTCTTTGTCTGATTTTGATTTTGTTGTAATGTTTTACACTGACTGACAGCAAATAGTAGTAAAATTTATAGCTGACAAAATATGTAGTGAGCAAAGTGACAATAAACACAGCTCAACTGAAAGAGAACTGAATTGGTTTAACTCCTGTTTTCATGTCAGTGATTGAAAACCGTGATTAATTAAACTGTCACATAGATATAGGATCAAGTATAGATAAAAAAAATAATAATTAAAAAAGGCAGCTCATTAAAGAAGTATTCCTGTATAAACTGGACCACAGTCACTGTAGTGTCTGAAAGTACTTGGTGTCATAACAGCTGTGTTAGGCAGCCAGGAATGGACCCAAAATCCAAACTAAACTCAAAACACAGCTTTATTGCTGGAATTATTCATTATAAACTAAAACTGGGAAAACACTTTAAACTAAACAGACAGACTAGCAGAAAACCCAGCATTCAGGGTGATCACAACAACCAGCGGAGGAAGAGGCAGACATTAAAAGCACAAGGCAAACGAAGGAATAGACCACAGGTGGGAACACAACTCAACATAGTCTAACTAACGAGACGGGGAACCAAGACAGATCATGACACTTAATTGCTAAAGAGTTATTACATCTACATTTTTGAAACAGCCGTTTATAGAGGAATTAACCTGAAATAACCAAAATGCTATTTATGTCATCAAAGATCCATTTAGACTGGTCTACACTGTTAGTGCTCTTTAAACATCAAAATAAACTAAAACTCAATATGCTGGGTCAGATGACCCGAGATCGTGACAAAGGGATCAGACACTGAACACAGTGTATGATCCGCCAAAGAAGAACAAAAAACAAAAGCTATCTCACTATTCAGTTTGATCTCACTCGCACTCTTATTTTGTAAATGTCATTACAACAATTTATTTAAATTAGTATTTCTATTGTTTTGTGTTCTTTTCTTTTTAAATAATAGGACATTTCACTTGAAATTTGAAATGTTTTATTGATTTCTTTAAACACACAAGCACCTATATCTGTGCAATTTACTCTAGTTGTGTTTAATGAAGAGTTTATTGTTCCCAGCATTTATCAGTAGAGCATTATGTGGACACAGTAGACGCTGCTCTTCCTCACTATAAAATTTCTGTTCTGTGCCCTGTCTGTGCAGGCTTTTTGTCCACTTTTCTCCTGTGAAAAACACAATGACGAAGCACGTTGGCTTCTTGCTCATTCTTTTCCCCGTGTGTGGACATCTGCTGGACATCAAGTTTTATAATAACCCTTACGAGTATACCTGGGCAGATGCACTGGCATACTGCAGGAAGAACCACACTGACTTGGTCCGAGTGAGAACTGCAGAAGAGGATGAAGCTCTACAGTACTCTGGATGGATCGGTTTGTCCCGGAAGGATGCAACAAGTCCATGGAAATGGTCCAGAGGAGACGAAATAGCCTACTTCACACCATGGGATGGCGGTAAATTCTCATACTATGTTTTTTACTCCTTAGATGTTACCTGGCTTACAAGACCAAACTTACTGGTAATTATTCCAAACTTATTTGCATTGTGACCTGAAATCGATTTGAGATATTTTGAGCATTCAACAATTTAAGTGGTGAGAAAGGATCAGATTTACAGTGTGGAGCAGTGTTGTCTACCACAGTGTTGACTGTAGTGAGTTTCACGAAGTCCCAAACCAACTGTTTCAGCTGGAACTTCAGCAAGGAGGGTTTGTTACACACATAAACACTGTACTGGTAAAATGATTTGATACTGAATCTAGATAAAAAATAGACCTTTAAAACATCTCTGAAATCCAGCCGTCTTTTTTGTCTATTGTACTTCGACTTCTTGCAGCACCAAAAGACGATGAAAACTGTGTGAACAGAAAAAGCAATGGAAAATGGGAACGCAAGAAGTGTGATGAAAAAAAAACTTTCCTATGTTATGAGGAAAAGCTGATTCTGGTGAAGGAGAATAAAACATGGGAGGAGGCATTAGAACACTGCAGGTCTCTGGATGGAGTGGTCACAGAAGATCCAGCCTCTTCATACAGGAACCACGGCTATGACCTGGCCTCCCTGATCACTCCAGATGACTACACCACTGCACGAGAGACCGCAAAAGAGGCTACCACTGATGAGGTTGGGCAGTTTTCTGCATGCGTTTGTGTTGGTGAGAGACTCATAACTATACTTACTGTAACTTTATTTGTTTCTCTTTGTTTACTGTTGGCAGGTGTGGACAGGCCTGTGTAACCTGGCTGGTGAGTGGCTGTGGGTGGGTGGAGAAGAAATGCAATATGAGGATATCCCAAAATGCCCAACCGAGGGCCTCTGTGGCGTCCTCGAGAAGAATGGTAGTTCACCCTACGGCATAAGAAACTGCCAGCAGAAAAGGAACTTTCTCTGTTCCAAAATGAATTAAGTACTGTACTTAAGTAAAAATTTGTTATATCTGTACTTACCTTTCCATCGTATGACACTTAGATACATGTGTGTCAAAGTAAACAGGAGAAATAATCCAAAGCAGACTCCACAGACAGGGTTAAACAAAAATGAACCGTTACTCAGGTATATGAGTGAGTCCAAAATTAGAAATTCCAAGAACAATGGGAACCTGACCAACACTTTACACTACCAGTTAAAGGTTTTTGAGTTAGAATAATTGTACCTTCATTCATGATGTATGTTACCAAGATATCAATTAATATAGTCAGTACATTGAAAAGGTGAGAAATAGTGATGAGATGTTTTCATACTGTTAGATTATACAATGATGATAGATTAATGCAAACCAAAAAAATCATAACGTCTTGTTATATGTGTTATTTTCCTAATGTAGTTGTGTGACATGTCAAGTAAATACTGGACTATACATAATTTAAAAGTTGTCTCAAGTCAATAAAGATATTAAATAAAGATTAATGTGCAGTTAAGCAATTATTTGTCTTTATAAGCAGTGGTGAGGGAACCATATGGTTACTTTCACTGCTATGAGGCTTTTTTTTACATCCTAAAACAGGCCGTCTTGTATTCCTTTTGAAAAGAATGTTTTACAGAATTCGAGAAGTACACTCTAACTACGTACATAGGAATTTGTTATGAAACAGCTGTGTGCAGGCAGGAGTGGTAGTAGGAGGACCCAGTGTGCAGACACTCGGAGGTGAAAAGTGAACTCAAAACAGCTTTAATACTGAACTCAAAAGGGTACCAAAACTAGGAATACAAAATACACTTACATAGACAGAAACACAGCTAGATAAGGGTAGATCACAACAGCGACAAACTGAAACACAGGGCTTAAATACACAGAGGGAGCAATCAGGGAATGGGCAACAGGAAGGAAACACAGCTGGGGCAAATCAGGCCACATCGATGCATTTACATGAGACACAGACTTTCAAAGTAAAACAGGAAACGTAACACAGACTGAACTTACAGACACAGGCTGTGTCCCAATTCAGGGTCTGCACGCTTGAAGTACACATTTTAAGTGCGATTACATCACTGCCACACGACGACGGCTGTCCCAATTCGAAGTGTACTCCAAATGCGCCGATTTCCCCAAATATCAAGCGTGGTCCGTGTCGCTACCCGATCCGTACCGGAAACCTGATCGGTACCCCGCATGCGCGAAAGGTGTCTACTTCCGGTCGTAGCGTTTTACGATAGTTATGGGTCTGTTAAGATGTTAAGAATAATAAGTATATCTTAAAATGTTTGCAATAATGAAGCATTTCAGTACAATGTAGACAAAAAACGAAAAATAAAAAGATAGTTACGGATCAGGACTCTCCGATCCTTACTGCGCATGTGTAAAGTCTGACCGTACAAATCGGGTCTACCCGATCCGTACCGCGCATGTGCAGATGTTTTCTTCTTCTTCTGTTCATTTAATGGCAGTTTACTCTCCAGTATACGAGGATACCGCCACCAGCTGACGGAGCGAATGAACCCTATTATAAACTGAATTAACGTGATTTCAAATGCGTGTTAAATTTGATTTAGCGATAGTCGAGTGTGTTTATGCTTGTCTGTGAGGAGAGGATTGTTGGAATAGTGATGATGTGCGCTATCACTGTCAATTGTCAGTAAACACTTAATCTGGCTGATGAATCTTCATGTGACACATTGCTAAGTCAATATTATTAAGTCTGTAATTAGGCGCCATTCTTCTTATTTTACGGCGCTGTTGTTCAATCGGGGGACGCTCTCTGTTGAGGAGAAAAGCATGAATTTGTTTGTATACGGATTATCCATTGTTTAAATGTCCCGGGCAGTCGAAAAGGAAGCAGAGCTGTTGAGAAATGCTAGGAGCTAACTGGGCGCTAACCGTATCATTCAAATATATTGAATGTCGCAATGTTGGCAAAGAGAGGAAGTGACGTAAGATTTGCGCATGCGGGGTACCGATCGGGTTTACGGTACGGATCGGGTAGTGACAGTCCGGTGCACGCTTCGTGGTCCCATATATCCCACAATTCATAGCGCGGCTGGATAATTTTGCTGCAAAATACGGCAGAAGGGAGCGGCCGAAGAGTGAACTGTCAAAAGTAAGTATTGAATATTATGTCACTTATTTATGTGCGAATGTTTAATAACGAAGAACATTAAAACATTACTGTTGGTCACATGTCGGCAAAATTATGTGACATTAGTGATGTTTGTACTTTCAGCGTTAACTTTGTTTTAAAGCCTCTACTTCTAAATATATATATTGTCGACCTTATCTTACAGATAATGTGATGATTTTATATATAGTCATATATCCACAAACACAACAAGCTGAAAGTCAGTGAATGCTGCTCGGTTTGCAGTCCTGAATATCACGGCACAAGCAGGATTCACTGCACTGTTAATGTTAGCTATGTTATGTTGCCGCCTCTGTTCGGTGGTGTCGAGCCAAACGAACTTTAACGTGTGTTTGAACGAGCTGACGGTTCACTCGTTAAGCTGAAAGAAAGATGCTTTAATCACAGGAGTCACACATGTGTCCACTGTACCATCTGGGAACTCTTCTTGTTTAGCACTCGTAATAACACAAACCCTAAATCCTCCTTCTCTTGTGCTGTTTTGTAGCAGTGTATACACCTGAGACTGTCACGTGTCTGTCTGTCCTGCACTCTCTCTCTGTTTCTTTCTCTCTGATTGTGGAATAAAAGTTTGAACATGTATTTATAAGTTACACTTGTGTTTGAATCCCGCAGCTTATCACACATTTGATTTCCATGTGTGACAACTGCAAGTGTCCAGAGTGAGGACAGACTGAGGGACGCACTGCTGCACATCATCTGTGAGGCTTTGCACCCCTGATGATCCACCAGGACAAACTCAGCAGTGTTTGAGGAAGAGGAGGAGGAAGAGCCAGCAGCAGCTGACAGATGGAGAGAATAGACAGACTGTTCCCTGTTTGTGAAGGACTGCTAGAAAAGTTTAAAATAACAAATTGTCTGTCCTGAAACAGTCTTATTAGGTAATGTTCAAATAATTTTATCATTCCAGTGTTTTCAGTGTGGAAATCTGTCCTGACTGTTTGACCTTCATCCATCCTCTTCTACTCACTAATCACTGCAATGCGATCCTTTTCTGCACTTTTCAAAGACCCCTGAGCTGCTGCTGCACAAACACTGAGGTGTTCCTAATAAAGTACTCGTGCTGCTGAACTGACCTGTGACTTTCAGAGTCATCTTGGTCTGACAGCTCACTTTGGGAATGTCACACTCGTACTGGCCGGCGGCGTCCGCCCTGAGGTCCTTTATGATGATGGAGAGGTTTCCAGTCTTGTATTGGTCTGGGAAGCTGAACACGTGACCTGTAAGCTTTGGATCCATTTTATCCTCTCTGCTGTTGATGTCCAAAACAACTTTGTCATCCTTGTCCCTCCAGAAGGTGTTAACTGACTCAGACAGCCGTTCAGAGTAGATGCAGGGCAGCACGACCTCACACCTGATGAAGCTGGTCCTCACAGACTGGCTGCTGCCTGCAGGATGACAGGAAAGGTTTGAGGTTTAGCTTGCTGTGTCCATAGTAAAGAACACAGTAATCCCAGTAACAGTCAGTCCTCAGGATGTGTGTGGAAAGGGGATATGCTAATTAAATGCTAATCATAGTAATGATGATCCTTTTTAGTGACAACGGCATAAATGACTCAAAACATCTCTTGATGTCACTGACTCTGGTCAGAGCAAATCTTGTGATTCCAGGGCTCGTTTTGATGACATTTGCAGCAGCTGCTCTGCCATGTACATTATGAGGTACTTAGCTCCAAAAGATCATACTGTTTTTGGACTTGAATCTTTCACCAGGAGCAGCTTCAGCACCAGCGACCTCCTCCTCTGATCAGATGTGTCTGTGTCTTCTGGATGATAGTCCACGTTGTCTTCCTCCTTAGAAACCTGCCCATCTGAATCGCTATGCTGATCTGTGTCCTCTCCTTCATTTTCACCAAAAATATGATCCAGAACTTGGCTCACTGTAAATCTTCTTCTCATTTTTGTATGCTGCAAATTGTAAATGTGCACTCTGGAAGTCAAATGGCCACTCAAATGCGTGAATTTACCTCACATGTCTTGACATGCCCGTCTTTGTTTTTGTTGTTTTTGCGCAGGTATACTGGAAAAACACGCAAAATAAGACTCCCATGAAGGTCATATGATTAGGAGAGGAGCTGACTGTCAGTGTGTCAGCTGACAGTGCACTTATGATTTCAGTTTTGGCTCTAATTATTGCTTTATACTCATAATATTATAACTGGGTCGAAACCAACCCTAACAAAACAAAGGTCATAATTTCAACTAGGGCATTTTATAATTTAGTGAAACGATTTTTTTGTTTTATTTTGTAGAAATAGAGATTCCTGACAAAGTCAAAAAGCCTTGATGCAATAAATAAATTTATGTGATTTTTTTTATGTATTTGAAATTTAAAATGAGCCGGTGCCAACTGCCAAAGGTTAAGTATCTTCATGCAACATATGACTTTTTTGGTCAGTTTATTTAAATGGATATTGTTCAAATGTCATCTTAAATGACCGATCTTATTCAAGTTCAAGTTTATGTTGTTTTCTGACTGGTGGTGCTGCAGCTAAACTGGATCAACATGAAATTTCTCTTTGGATAAATTCTTAAAGTCTGTATTTTATTCACTGACTAAAAATAATCTCACACGTTTCTTTTTAAACAGTTTTTTAATGTTTTCCTGTCCTGTCTGGCAGGTTTGCAATCAGAATTATCATCTGAATACACAGTGGTGTATAACACATTTAGCTTTTCCTATAAATTCTTTATACGATCCTCTTGTTCAGGTGTTTCTTTCATCTTTTTATTGATTTCTATTCATGTTACTTAAGTTCTTATTTTACATGTGGTAAACAGTATGACAGTGTGTGAGGCTGGGAGGGAGGCCCCAGGTGGGGTGCCCACAGCCAAGTCCTGAGAGTCCCAGAGGAACCAGGCAGCTGTTAAAGTGTTTTAAAAGTGGATTCGTTCTGACTGAAAACATGCTGCATTGTCATTGTGCCATCTGAAATAGCCTGCAGGCTGCCATCTCTATAACGGCTGCAGAAGTTACACAGAGTTATAAAAAGAAAAAAAGCATAAAGTCTTTTCAAACTTATACCATAACCTGATAAAAATGAAACACTGACAAAATTCAAATACAGCACTGAGCCGTGAAAGCATCTGAAGTATTGAGATTATTTTCATATCACTAAGTCAAGCAAAGAAAAAGCTTCTAGTGTGCCTAGTGGAGTGGTTTGGTTTAAACTAGATTAAAACAACAATGGCCTTAAAAATGATACATTTTAAAATAAAATAATTAAACATACTAAGCAAAAATGCATTTACATACATTCTGGATTGTGTTTCCGGAATGCAGTAGCTAGCAAGCTGATTAGAGACAGTAACAGCCAAGCAGAATATTTGTATCCAAGTCTGTGATTGGTTGGTTTTGTGGCACACTTATAATGGTGTACAGAGAGTTGAGAGTGCATGAAGCAGAGATATTGTGAGTGCGAACAACACACTGAGAGCAGGTCCGCAGATGTCTGTGAGTACACAGAGCAGAGATCTGATCAAGAGCAAATGCCAACAACTGAGCGAGAGGGGCTGTTACTGTGTGTGCTTATGGTTAACAGCAAACACTGAAATACATTTCTTGCACACAACAATGAGTTTTGTTTGCTCAAATTAAACTTTGCTTCGCTCAAAATCATTTTCTCCTCAAAATGCAATATTTGTGCTTGCAAATTGTTTTTTATATGCGCTCAGAATAGAGGCACAAAAATAACATCATACTGAGTGTGACAGAAACATCTCAGAATACACAGTACATTGCAGTTTGTTGTGAGTGGAGCTGCATGGCAGCAGACCAGTCAGGGTGCCCATGCTGACCCCTATCAACTGTTATATTTTGGACAAAACAGGAAAAAGTAGATAAAAAGTCAAAAAAAAAAAGTTTCAAAAGAATGAAAGAGAAGAGCACAAAACAAACACAAGAAATTGTTTCTATGGGTAATATAAGCCACTGGTGCAGGCACATTTCCTACTGATGGACATTTATTCTGTTTATGTGTTAACTTATGTTCAATCAGTGATTTTAAAAAAAGCTAATTGTGTTTGTGTTCAGATATCCCATCTTTAACTGTGAGCGTTGCTGCAAAGCCTATCACAGTGTAAACAGAGCAAGAGCAACCTCTGTGTGATAGTTTGTTTTTATTTGATTATTAATGAAAATAAAGAGCAGAGCTGGATTCAAGTTCAAGGTGAGACTGTTTTGCCTTAGATAATTTAGCTCGGTCCAGCAGGTGGCAGCATTGCAACACAGATGCACATATTCATGCGCACAAGACAGAAAATTATTTTTCAAATTTTAATGCGGTGCACAAAACTGACAACCTTTGAAACTTGGAGACATTTGAATTGAGTCTTGGGCTCTGTGAGTTCACACTAGTAGGTAAAAATATGGTAACTTAACCTGATTAAAATCTAAAAATCTAAAACTAACCTTATATTAAGTTCATTTTTAGGACATGACAAAATGCGGATCAAACTGCTGACATGAATTCTGGTCTATCAAATCCTGTCTCTAAAAGCAGACATGATTTGATGCTTTCTCTTTAAACAACAGATCTTTGTCTGATGTTAAACTGTGAAAATTGTATATAGTTTCTTACAGTTCAATAAAAATGTGTGAATTACATAATGCAGAATGCAAACAGCATTTCTAAATGCTGAATGTAAAAACTAAATAAGAACACATTCAAACAGACTGATACCAGTATAGCACAAGGACCTTTACAAGACCGTTTCTACTAGCATGTGGATGTTGCCCAGAACATTTAATGCAACAACATAGTTGGTTGCGCCAACAAACACAAGTGTACAGATTCTCTAGATAAAGTGATAAACATAAAAGGGCCTAATGAGAAAATAAACTGATTACCACTCACAGAAGACTGCATCCGGTGTACAGGGAGTGCAGAATTATTAGGCAAATGAGTATTTTGTCCACATCATCCTCTGCATGCATGTTGTCTTACTCCAAGCTGTATAGGCTCGAAAGCCTACTACCAATTAAGCATAACTTCCTGCTAACTTCTAATTCTAAAACTTCTAACTTTTAGAAATGTTCATTTGACTTTGGGACATGAAGTGGAGTTTGGACAAATGACAGCTAATGATGTCAGACTTAAAGACCGGATAAGCCAGTTTGAATATTAAGCTCACATTATTCAAATCCGTCCATGCCTCAGTGTTACTGTATACGGTAGACATGTTTTTTTCTCCATTAACCTTGGTTTATTATTCAACCAAATTAGTTTATTTACCTTTGTGTGTTTGTATGTGACGAAAGAAAGCTTCATCTCAACATTAACAATGATTATTCACTAGTCTGTGAGTTTTAGTATAACAGCATGTTAGAGTACTCATCATTCTTTACTAACTTAATTTTCACTCCTACTGCAGTAAATATGTTATGTAATTTTGCCTAAAATGACTTGACAAAAACATGATATGTTAAGTATGTTCAAAGATGGATTCCACTTTTGCTGTGATTTCCTAAATGCAAATGTAGAAGGATGAATATTACAGGGAGTGCATGTTGTCTTACTCCAAGCTGTATAGGCTCGAAAGCCTACTACCAATTAAGCATATTAGGTGATGTGCAACTCTGTAATGAGAAGGGGTGTGGTCTAATGACATCAACACCCTATATCAGATGTGCATAATTATTAGGCAACTTCCTTTCCTTTGGCAAAATGGGTCAAAAGAAGGACTTGACAGGCTCAGAAAAGTCAAAAATAGTGAGATATCTTGCAGAGGGATGCAAGATATCTCAAAATTGCAAAGCTTCTGAAGCGTAATCATCGAACAATCAAGCGTTTCATTCAAAATAGTCAACAGGGTCGCAAGAAGCGTGTGGAAAAACCAAGGCGCAAAATAACTGCCCATGAACTGAGAAAAGTCAAGCGTGCAGCTGCCAAGATGCCACTTGCCACCAGTTTGGCCATATTTCAGAGCTGCAACATCACTGGAGTGCCCAAAAGCACAAGGTGTGCAATACTCAGAGACATGGCCAAGGTAAGAAAGGCTGAAAGACGACCACCACTGAACAAGACACACAAGCTGAAACGTCAAGACTGGGCCAAGAAATATCTCAAGACTGGTTTTTCTAAGGTTTTATGGACTGATGAAATGAGAGTGAGTCTTGATGGGCCAGATGGATGGGCCCGTGGCTGGATTGGTAAAGGGCAGAGAGCTCCAGTCCGACTCAGACGCCAGCAAGGTGGAGGTGGAGTACTGGTTTGGGCTGGTATCATCAATGATGAGCTTGTGGGGCCTTTTCGGGTTGAGGATGGAGTCAAGCTCAACTCCCAGTCCTACTGCCAGTTTCTGGAAGACACCTTCTTCAAGCAGTGGTACAGGAAGAAGTCTGCATCCTTCAAGAAAAACATGATTTTCATGCAGGACAATCCTCCATCACACGCGTCCAAGTACTCCACAGCGTGGCTGGCAAGAAAGGGTATAAAAGAAGAAAATCTAATGACATGGCCACCTTGTTCACCTGATCTGGACCCCATTGAGAACCTGTGGTCCATCATCAAATGTGAGATTTACAAGGAGGGAAAACAGTACACCTCTCTGAACAGTGTCTGGGAGGCTGTGGTTGCTGCTGCACGCAATGTTGATGGTGAACAGATCAAAACACTGACAGAATCCATGGATGGCAGGCTTTTGAGTGTCCTTGCAAAGAAAGGTGGCTATATTGGTCGCTGATTTGTTTTTGTTTTGTTTTTGAATGTCAGAAATGTATATTTGTGAATGTGGAGATGTTATATTGGTTTCACTGGTAAAAATAAATAATTGAAATGGGTATATATTTGTTTTTTGTTAAGTTGCCTAATAATTATGCACAGTAATAGTCACCTGCACACACAGATATCCCCCTAAAATAGCTAAAACTAAAAACAAACTAAAAACTACTTCCAAAAACATTCAGCTTTGATATTAATGAGTTTTTTGGGTTCATTGAGAACATGGTTGTTGTTCAATAATAAAATTATTCCTCAAAAATACAACTTGCCTAATAATTCTGCACTCCCTGTATGTTGAGCGTCCTTAACTTGCTTGTTGGGTTTGCTAATAGTAGTTTCAGTGCAACAAGAAGCCATTCTTTAGGAAGCATAAAGGTCACTCTTCGAAGATGTCAATTTTCATGTTTTGGGCCGAGAAGGCAGACGGTTTGAAAGAGGAGTGAAAGAGGCCATCTATGTCCACTGTGAACGACCATCTGTGAAAACAGTGGGTGGCTTACGACAACAGCTAACTGCCATCTATAATCCAGTATTGAGATCCCTTCCCAGGTGCGTCAACCCTTACTCACATGTTGCATTTGGTGGCCTTAATAGTTCACATGTTAAGGTGTGGCCAGGTCATACAGTGGTTTCACCTGAAACCTCTGGTGGTAATGACACACACCTTTTTCAAACCTTGGCTCATGTGATGAGTCAAGTGATTGATAGTATGTCAGTCATCCGCTTAAGAGCCAACTCCAACTCAGGCTTAAATACCTGGGATTCTCCACCATTTGGTTTTAGAACTGAGGACGAGAGGTGAAATGTCTTCAAGGAACTTAAAGAACTCTAGTCACATCCTTTCCAAGCTCCTTAGTATGCATATTAATGGCATTAAAGAAAACCAACAAGTTAAACGTATGCATTAACTTTCTTTATTGCAATAACATGTATAATGTATAAAAATGCATGCAGGTCTGTACTGCAATAGTTTGTACAACATTCACAGCTAATTACATCTTTGTTCTCAAATGCATACGTTTTCAGATGGAACAATATTTAAACAAATGTAACACTGATACAACATTTATGTGGATTGTTTTGTGTCAAAGAAGAGAAAATTGACCTGAACTTCAGTGTTTTCTCACAGCCAGTTCTTGATTTTTGAGACAAAGACCCAATTCTACTGCAAGATTTTCTGCCATGCTTACCAAATGAATGGAGTTTCAGTTCACTTATCTCAGAGTCTGGTTCTTGATGTTGTCAATCAGCATTGCGACTGGGGGCAAAATTATTTCAGAGCTTGCACCACCTCACATCTCCTTTAGGATACGGCCCATACTACTTCGAACACGACATTAAACTTGTAAAATTGTGAAATCATAATTTTTGATGTCTTTATATCAATTTCTAGACAACAAATCTACCGTAGAATTTTTCAGACTTAATCTGTACAGTCCCTACAGACACACTGTTACTGTTAATCAGTAATGATTATCTAAGGAGTGAGATATGATGGAACAACTACTGTACCTCACATGAGCAGACCAGAATAGTTTGTGTTCATACTACGGAGAGATGAGTCGTTGGAGTGTATAAAGAGTCTGCACTGGGTCTTGTGTTACCCTAAAGTGTAAATTCCATGACCCCAACAGTTGGTTTATTACTAGTGCTGTCAGTGTTAATCTCGTTAAAATGACGAGATGAACGCACAGGGCGATCCGCGTTAACTCGCTAATGGAGATTTGCCGCGTTAATGCAGTTATGGCTTAAAGTCATTTTAACGAGATTAACGTGGATTACACATTCCTCATCGCTGTCGTTTTGGTCACCCACTGCTGTGCTTGGCTCTCGATTGTCCTCAGGGATAGACGAAATTAGGACAGTAATTGTACGTTTATTAACTTGTGTTCTTAAGAATTATCTTCTTGATAACACACATACATTGTATTCTTTTTAAATTTGCCCATGTCTTCTGGCGTGCAAGGGGCTGACTTTCCCCTGCAGGATCATCTTCTCCAGAATTGTCCTGATCACACGCAAAAATAAGAGAAGAAAGGAAACCATGGCAACTATGTTAATCCCTAAACCCAAAAGTGTTCACAGCAGAAAACAAGAGGAATACCGTCTGGACATCACAGGTTCTGTATAGCATGATGGTTATTAAAACCATACTCATATGAATATGATGTGTAAATTGATTTATTCTTGTACCTCCATGCCACAGTGACAAAATTCTTCACCCCAGTGGACCGGTGATCATTTTCTCCTCTCATTTTAATAAATTGAGCCGTTTGGTCTTTGTTCCCTAAAACATATCACAAAAAGGTTCATTTGAAAAAATCTAAATTAGGTGTGTGTGAGCAGCAATACGTGAAAAACTGCGGGACCCACCATACAAGCTAGTTTACGGGCAATTTTTAAAAAGATTATTTTAATTAAAAAATAACCATAAGCAAATGCCCAAAGCCTAACAACACAGCCGCTATAAAAATGTAACTTTTGTACCATCAGATTTTCATATACTTACATTTAAAGGTGTATCCCTCTCCCGCATTAACTCCCACTTTGTCCACGATTGTTGTGAGAAAAAATCTCCTGTATGACCCGCAATGAATCCTGGGATATGGTGGGCCATGAAGGATACAAGGGTTCAAGGTTCAAGGTTCAAGGTTCTTTATTTGTCACATGCATAGTTATACAAGTATAACACACAGTGAAATGTAACCTGACACGCTCCTCGACATGTGCAAAAAAATTATATAATATATATATATATATATGTAGTATATACATTGGGTGAATGTGTAGTAGTAGCACACAGTAGTAACACCTGACCCATCCTTCAAATCTGGGGAAAAGCATCTCTTGATGTCACTGACTCTGGTCAGAGCAAATCTTGTGATTCCAGGGCTCGTTTTGATGACATTTGCAGCAGCTGCTCTGCCATGTACATTATGAGGTACTTAGCTCCAAAAGATCATACTGTTTTTGGACTTGAATCTTTCACCAGGAGCAGCTTCAGCACCAGCGACCTCCTCCTCTGATCAGATGTGTCTGTGTCTTCTGGATGATAGTCCACGTTGTCTTCCTCCTTAGAAACCTGCCCATCTGAATCGCTATGCTGCTCTGTGTCCTCTCCTTCATTTTCACCAAAAATATGATCCAGAACTTGGCTCACTGTAAATCTTCTTCTCATTTTTGTATGCTGCAAATTGTAAATGTGCACTCTGGAAGTCAAATGGCCACTCAAATGCGTGAATTTACCTCACATGTCTTGACATGCCCGTCTTTGTTTTTGTTGTTTTTGCGCAGGTATACTGGAAAAACACGCAAAATAAGACTCCCATGAAGGTCATATGATTAGGAGAGGAGCTGACTGTCAGTGTGTCAGCTGACAGTGCACTTATGATTTCAGTTTTGGCTCTAATTATTGCTTTATACTCATAATATTATAACTGGGTCGAAACCAACCCTAACAAAACAAAGGTCATAATTTCAACTAGGGCATTTTATAATTTAGTGAAACGATTTTTTTGTTTTATTTTGTAGAAATAGAGATTCCTGACAAAGTCAAAAAGCCTTGATGCAATAAATAAATTTATGTGATTTTTTTTATGTATTTGAAATTTAAAATGAGCCGGTGCCAACTGCCAAAGGTTAAGTATCTTCATGCAACATATGACTTTTTTGGTCAGTTTATTTAAATGGATATTGTTCAAATTTCATCTTAAATGACCGATCTTATTCAAGTTCAAGTTTATGTTGTTTTCTGACTGGTGGTGCTGCAGCTAAACTGGATCAACATGAAATTTCTCTTTGGATAAATTCTTAAAGTCTTTATTTTATTCACTGACTAAAAATAATCTCACACGTTTCTTTTTAAACAGTTTTTTAATGTTTTCCTGTCCTGTCTGGCAGGACGCATTTGTCGCCACATTTGGTGGACTCTTTGAATTTGGACAGCCTTTATTGCATCGCTGTGACATCATTGCCTACAGATGCAGCCTTCAAAGCATGCTACCCCTGAATTTGGACACAGCAAGCGTCTCCCTCATAGTTGTGCGTGTTTCCACGTGCTCTTCCCCATGTGCTTAGTTCCTAGAGTTTCCCAGTTTAGTTTAGTTTTGTACCTTTTCTCTTGTGTCACCAATAAAGCTGCTTTTGAGTTCACATTTTCGCCTCTGTGAAGTGTGTGTTTGGGCCCTCGTCTCCCGCCTGCACACAGCTGCTCATGACAGAACAGGCCCAACACTGTCATTGTTTAATGGTTTTTAGCTTCTCTCAAAAGTTGTTTTATGGCTTTAATATTTCCAGCTGATAATGAGACCTACTGCCTTTTAAATGCATGCCCAAAGGCTTTAAACATCCACTGTGTCTGTAATGACAGTATCAAACTAGAGAGCGTTGTTTTTTTGTTTGTTTTTTTTTACTAAAATTCAACCTTTCTGGATGAAAATATGGCTGTGTTTTGTACTACCAGCTTTAAAAGAGCACACAGGGTTCGAGTTTGAAATTTCAAACCACTTTATTAATTTCTTTAAACGGAACAATAAAATACAGAGCCTGAGAGGCTCGGAGGGATCACATATAAACAGAGGTGTGGACTCGAGTCACATGACTTGGATTCGAGTCATTAATTTTATGACTTTAGACTTGACTTGAAAAAATGTTCTAAGACTTGTGACTTGACTTGGACTTTTACACCAATGACTTGGGACTTGAACCTGTTTACTTGAAAAGACTTGATATTTTACCCCAAATCTGAAATTTTACACACATATTATATAAAAAATGTGTATCATTAATTCATTTCATTAATTCTTACCACACTCCGTATGTATGTGTGCGTGAGCTGTAGCATAGCCAATCAAATTAACCAGATTTTAAAAAACAAAAACAAAATGCTCAAGCCAAAAATGCTCCCAAGAGTAATTTCTTTCAGTAAATAAACTACAAAGTAGTCAATAAAAAAACGTAATGCTATATGCAGAACATGCAAGAACAGAATCACAGACGGAGACGGAACAACTTCCAACTTTGTCCGACATTTGAAGTTGCATAAAGAGTGGTAGGTGGTAGCTAACTTCATCTTATTAGCAAATGTTCTCCAGGCTACATTGATGATACTGTTTGGTTTTAACATGTATGATATTTTTGTCATGCTATTTTAAATCAGGTCCTACAAGTGCATCCAAGAATAACATGCAGCTTGTTAGCTCAGAATTGTCAGTGAATGGTGAGCGAAGGTCCGTTTCAGAAAGTGGGTTCTGTAGCCGAACTCAGGGAAGACATTTTCTTACCATCTCCTCCCCATCATTAACCCTGTAGATCTAACCCCGCTTAGACTGACAAATATTTATTTTACCATCAAATCAAAATTCCAAACAACTTAATTTGCAATTAGTGCATTGCGGTGTTTAACTTTTGCATGGCTTTTATCTGTTACGGACAGGCCAAATGCAATGTCTGGCCCAGTGAAATTTCTTGGTTAAAAAAGTCTGGCCCATCTTAGTGTGTAATTGAGTAGCCTTGCTATACATGGCCTTTTCTTCTGTCATTTATGTCAATATATCACATAAAATATTTTGAGTGCTCATATCGTATTAGCTGTTGTTTATTTACAAACGTTAGTTATTCTAAACAGGGATGCTAAACATTGCTTATTAGAACTATATGCAGTATGAGTTTTGAGAAAAGTGTTTTGATTTGAAATCATTTTTATAATTTTTTTGATTGTCTGAAAACTATGAGGATTTAAGTGTTGATATTTATTTAGGATTAGTAGGAACAACTTAAAGTCAAATGCAATTCATGAATGGCTGTAATGGAATTTCTGACATCAGTTTAATATGCTTACCTCTACCAGATTTGAAGAACACCAGATGAAAAAGAGGATCACAAATGAACCTCAACCTTCCATATCACAATTTCTGGACACTTGTGCCAGCGTGAGTCATCCACAGCAGAAAGTCATCACAAATGCATTATTAAGTGACTAGATTATTGGTTGCAACCTGCCCCTGTCTATTGTGGAAAACAATTGGCACTTTCTGACAGTAGTTGACGGCAAATACAGTCACAGAACAATTACATCAAAAACAGAGAACCTTGCTGCTGAGAAACCTTCAATGGTAAAAACTCAGTTGAGCGAGACTGATCATGTTTCAGTTACTGTGGACATTTGACCGAAAAGATGAGGAGTTTCCTTGGTATCACTGTGTACTGGATACAGAAAGAGACAGAGAGGATACAGCTGAAACCCAAACTGCTGGCCTTTGACCATTTCAGTGGGTTACACACTGGTGACAGAGTCTGTGAGAAATTTGAAGCTATATGTGACAAATGCAACATCAAAGATAAACTAGACCAGTGTTTCCCAACTTTTTGGAGCCACGGCACATATTTCACATTGGAAAATAAATAAATAAATAAATAAAATAATCACAAGGAACACTATCAAACACAAATGTCACAAAAAGCATATTGGTCATTTTTCCTGTGGACCAGGCATAGCGGAATTGGTTCAGTTTGTCCCCAGTATACCACTTTTGCTTTCTTCTGACACTACTCATGCTAGGGCCTTAACCAGGGTCGGAATTTTTTCCAGGACCGAGGTCAGATTGACTACTTTTTCTTTTCAAATATTAATTTTTTATATTTATATATTGCGCTGCGTTGTCTCACTCACAGCATGACTATTACATAATTTCTTCTTTATCTTCTTCTGTTTTACTGGCAGTTGGCAGCCCATTTAATTAGAGCAGGTTGTACTGCCCTGTAGTGAAAGAGAATGTAATTATTCTGCCTGTTAATCACGCCGGTCACTTCGAGTACTAATCAGGTGGAACCAGATAATCTTCCATGGCACACCTGATCATTTCTCACGGCACACCTATGTGCCGCAGCACAGCGGTTGGGAAACACTGAACTCGACTATATAATTACTCACAATACTGCCAATATGCGAAAAGCATTCACTGTGCGCTTCCCCACTGAGCAAGGTGAGGAACATGATAATGATGGAGATCACCTTGAGACCCAGAACTCTGGCACAACTTAACCTTGGAAGATCAGGAAACAGTAGGTACTGCTATGGCAAAGAACCAGCACCTGCAGTGTTTTGCAAACACACTCCAGCTGGTTGTGAGAGATGGGTTGTCAGAGACCAAAGTGGCATCTCCTTCTCTTTCAAAGTTATCTAAACTCAGCTCTCTACTGCACACAAGCACAAGATTCAAAGATGTGTTTGAAGCTGAATTTGGTGAACAGAAAGCGATCCCTGCTGCTGTAATCACAAGATGGAATTCAACACTCAGACAAGTAAAGGCAGTTGTCCAATGTAAAAACTCTTTGCTGTTCTTGAAATGGCTGGGCACAGGGAGTTATTATTCATAGCACAACAGTGGAATCTGTTGAAGGAGATGGTGGATATCTTGAAGCCTTTTGGAGAAGCAACAGATTTGGCACAAGGTAAGAAAATCATCACGATCAGTGCTGTTGTTCCATCCGTGCTGTCCCTCAATCACCACCTTGAGAAACGGAAACCTCACGTACATTTTCTGAATGGTCTGTTCAGGAGTCTCCAAGCTTTGAACAAAAGATTTCTTGGAATATTTATCAGTGTGCGAATGGCTAGAGCAGAAGACTGGGAAATGTTTCACGTGGCCGCCAGAGACATTGATGAATACACAGACTCAGTCTGTGGATTTATCAGGAAATGCGTGGAAGATGTCGTCCCATCCAGAACAGTTAAATCCTTCCCAAATCAAAAACCCTGGATTAACGGAGATGTTCGCGCGGCACTGGCGGCACGGAACACCGCCTTTGCCTCCGCGAACACATCGGACCACAAACACGCACATTACCAACTCCGGAAGACGATCAAAGCAGCCAAATGTGAGTACAGGGACAGGGTGGAGCAACAGTTTGACAACCCTCGGAGTATGTGGCAGGGACTAAACACGATCACAGACTTTAGAGGGAAAACCAGCACACCGCAGACCACGGCCTCTCTGTGTGAGGATCTAAACGTATTCTACGCTAGATTCGACGCAGCGAACACCATGAGACCGGACAGTGTGCGCACCGCGGATGACGTCAGTGCGCACACTGTGTCTGAGGAGGATGTGCGGAAGTGCTTCAGGAAGGTGAACGCACGCAAAGCTACTGGTCCGGACGGGATTCCCGGCCGCGTCCTCAAGTCATGCGCGGCTCAGCTGGCTGGAGTGTTCACGCACATCTTCAACCTTTCCCTCTCTCTGTCTGTAGTCCCAGCCTGCTTCAAAATGGCCACCATCGTCCCTGTACCCAAATCCTCCACCATCTCCTCATTGAACGACTGGCGACCTGTAGCCCTGACCCCCATCGTAAGCAAATGCTTCGAGAAGCTGGTCAGGGACTTCATCTGCTCTGCACTACCCGACTCACTGGACCCTCTACAGTTTGCATACCGCCACAACAGGTCCACTGATGATGCCATAGCCCTGACACTACACACTGCCCTGTCACACCTGGAGAAGAGAGACACGTATGTGAGGATGCTGTTTGTAGATTACAGCTCAGCATTCAATACCATCGTTCCCTCGAAGCTGGACAGGAAACTGCAGGATCTAGGACTGAGCAGCTCCCTCTGCAGCTGGATCCTTAGCTTCCTGTCTGACAGACGCCAGGTGGTCAGACTGGGCAGCATCACCTCATCCCCCATCACACTGAACACTGGTGCTCCACAGGGGTGTGTACTGAGCCCTCTCCTATACTCACTCTACACCTACGACTGCACAGCCACTAACAACTCCAACATCATTGTGAAGTTTGCGGACGACACTACAGTGGTGGGTCTTATCACCAACAGTGATGAGACGGCTTACAGGGAGGAGGTCAGCGCCCTGACCCACTGGTGTCAAGACAACCATCTCACCCTCAACGTCGCAAAGACAAAGGAGTTGATAGTGGACTTCCGGAGGTGCAGAGAAGTACACACCCCCATCACCATCAACGGCGCTGCTGTGGAGAGAGTGAGCAGCTTCCGGTTCCTTGGAGTACATCTGGCTGAGGATCTTACGAGGTCAGTACACACAAACAAAACAGTGAAGAAGGCGCAGCAGCACCTCTTCTTTCTCAGGAGACTGAAAAGATTCGGCATGAGCCCCCGCATCCTCAGGACCTTCTATCACTGTGCCATTGAGAGCATCCTCACTGGATGCATCACCACCTGGTATGGCAACAGCACCGCCTACAACTGCAAAGCTCTCCAGCGAGTAGTGCGGTGCTCTGAACGGATAATTGGAGGTGAGCTTCCCTCCCTCCAAGACATCTACAGGAAGCGGTGCCTGAGGAAAGCGGGGAGGATCATCAAGGACTCCAGTCACCCCAGCCATAAACTGTTCAGATTGCTTCCATCAGGAAGGAGGTTCTGCAGCATCCGGTCCCGTACCAGCAGACTGAGAGACAGCTTTTTCCATCAGGCCATCAGACTGCTGAACACGTCATAGACACCTCAGCTTCACTACTGGAACTTCAACATTATGCACTCCATACTGTACAGTAATGCCACTTGTTTTGCACATATTCAACTCTGTATATTTTATTATTATTATTATTATTATTATTATTATTATTATTATTATTTATTTATTTATTTTTATTTATTATTATTATTTTTTACTATTTAATTTGTAAAAATGTGTATACACACACACACACACACACACACACACACGTAGGAAAATATTTAGTATACACATCCAGAAATGCATACACTATTATATATTGTACATATATTTATTAGTTTCAGGTTGGCCATTCTTGTATTTTGCTCGTTTGTGTTGTTGTGTTTGCACATCTCTGTTGCTTGTGGGGCTCGCACACAAGAATTTCACTCGCATGTGCTGTGCCAGTGTGCCTGCACATGTGATGTGACAATAAAAGTGATTTGATTTGATTTGATTTGAAGATGGGATCACTGCTCCCTTTTCAGATCCAGTGTACCTCAAAGCAGCTGCTTTGGATCCGACATTTTCTCTGTTGTGGGTGGAACACCATGTGTTTAACACAAAGTTAAAGATAAAGACTGAAGTTATTGTATATTTTTCCTGTATTTTTTTGTCTAAAATTGTAATAAGGGCTGTTTTGTTAATATTTTATTATATCTTTTCATGGGACAACATTGAAGATATGACACTTTAGATAAAATATAAAGTAGTCAGTTTACAGCTTGTATAACAGTATAAATTTGCTGTCACCTCAGAATAACTTAACATACAGCCGTTAAAGTCTAAACCACTGGCAACAAAAGTGAGTACACCCCTAGGTGAAAATGTCCAAACAGTGCCCAAAGTGTCAATGTCCATTATTTTCCAACACTGCCTTAATTCTCTTGGGCATGGACTTCACTAGAGCTTCAGAGGGTGCCACTGGAATCCTCTTCCATTCCTTCATGATGACATCATACAGCTGGTGGATGTTAGAGACTTTTTGCTCTTCCACCTTCAATTTGAGGATGCCCCACAGATGCTCAATTGGGTTTAAGTCTGGAGACATGATTGGGCAGTCAAGTCCCTTTACCCTCAGTTTGTTTAGCAAGTAACAGTCCTTTTGGAGGTGTGTTTGGGATTGTTATCATGTTGGAATACTGTCCTGTGGCCCAGTTTCCGAAGGGAGGTGATCATGCTCTGCCTGAGTATGTCACAGTACAAGTTGGCATTCATGGTTACCTCAAGTAACTGTAGCTCCCTAGTATGAGCAGCAGTCATGCAAACAACGCCATTCGACCACCATGTTTGACTATCTTTGTACTTCTCACCTGGTTGCCCCCCCATCATTCTCCACTTGCTGTCCATCTCAGAAAAACGCCCAATTTGCTATTGCATCAATCTATTATTTAATTATCCACACTTAACAGCTCTTGCAACTAATCCATAATAAAGCAATGATGGAAACATGTTATAGAACTATAACACTGCAATTGTGTTTATTATTGTTTTTATACTTGAATAAGTCTGCAATGCAACAACTGGTATGTGTGTTATTGTTGCCTGTGCTCTTTTTAATCCAGGTGGGGAGGGATCCACTGCCTTTAGCAGCCTCACACAGCTCCTTTTGTCACCGTTTCCTCCTCATGTCCTTACAGGGCATGTCTGGACAATGTTATATCATGAGTAATAATTAAGTAAAATCTGTACACATAAAACACAAACACACACACACACACACACACACACACACACACACACACACACACACACACACACACACACACAGTGACATTTTATGCCTTTTCCAGAATACTGTCTCAGAAGGGTATGCGCATGATTGAGCTTTGTGCTTCATTCTCTGTCTGTGATTTAACGTCTGTTTTCTATAACTTATTCTCTTATAACACCTCCAAGAAGTAATGATGCTGCACTCATACATTTGTGTGGCAGCAGGAGGTGGGGACGGAATAAATACTCTTCACAATTTAACAGCCAACGCCACCCTGGGAATTTCACCCAGAGAGTACTGGATCAAGATGATACTAATCACCAAGAAGGTACTTAGGTTCGTTATACTCAATACAGAGACGTGGTTCAATGATAAAACAGGTTGACAATTTATTAATAATTATTTAAAACAGCATATAAAAGCACAAGCATACATATCAATATACAAATATTCTAAAAAGTATTCAGAGCCGGGGGTTACCAGTGGAGGGACAGGAATGCCACACACAAAAACAATTCAAAAAAACGGAAAACTCACCGATACACAAGTGCAGCGCACTGTCACAGGCTCACACTAATGAACTAAAAACACAGGTGTGTAATACTCAAAGGATCCCACCACCAAGGCACCCCAGTCTCCTCCACGTCTGGCCCTCCGCATCTGAATAAAAGAAACAAAGAAAATTATAATATATTCCAAAAAAAGAGATCCAGACATACAAACTAAACAAAACCTTAAATCTGGAGCGGATGTACTCACCGTATTATTCCAAATTGCCGTCTGCCCGACTATTCTAATTTAATCATTAAACGACATCAACATGCACGCCAGTGGACTCCCGTAGCCGGCATGTATGTAGCCGCTGTCCACGCTGATGTCCATTCTTAAGAGGCTGGCAGCAGCAGGGAAAAAGAACCCTTGCAAATGGAAACAGACGGGGAAAGGCAAAGCAGCAGTATGTCTGTTAGCTCAGCGTAGAAAAGCCGTAGCGACCCTGGTGTAAAACTACTGGACGCCCACTAAGGCCCACACCTCCAGTTAAATGGTGTCACTCGATATATTAACAGAGTGGCTCATAGGAGGCCACTCTGGTACACATGCGCCAAATCAACACATACCAGCCACGATGGGGGCTTCAGGAAGGGAATCCACGGGTGATCTCTGTAACATGAACAACAATCAACACGAGTACTGCCAATTCAGGCTGAGGCAGCACTGGAAGTCAGGTGACCGAAAGGAGATAACAACAGGTACGTGATGCTCAGCTGGCGCCCCCTAATGCACCTGACTAAAAGTGGGATCAACCAGAACATATACAGGGAGTGCAGAATTATTAGGCAAGTTGTATTTTTGAGGAATAATTTTATTATTGAACAACAACCATGTTCTCAATGAACCCAAAAAACTCATTAATATCAAAGCTGAATGTTTTTGGAAGTAGTTTTTAGTTTGTTTTTAGTTTTAGCTATTTTAGGGGGATATCTGTGTTTGCAGGTGACTATTACTGTGCATAATTATTAGGCAACTTAACAAAAAACAAATATATACCCATTTCAATTATTTATTTTTACCAGTGAAACCAATATAACATCTCCACATTCACAAATATACATTTCTGACATTCAAAAACAAAACAAAAACAAATCAGCGACCAATATAGCCACCTTTCTTTGCAAGGACACTCAAAAGCCTGCCATCCATGGATTCTGTCAGTGTTTTGATCTGTTCACCATCAACATTGCGTGCAGCAGCAACCACAGCCTCCCAGACACTGTTCAGAGAGGTGTACTGTTTTCCCTCCTTGTAAATCTCGCATTTGATGATGGACCACAGGTTCTCAATGGGGTCCAGATCAGGTGAACAAGGAGGCCATGTCATTAGTTTTTCTTCTTTTATACCCTTTCTTGCCAGCCACGCTGTGGAGTACCTGGACGCGTGTGATGGAGCATTGTCCTGCATGAAAATCATGTTTTTCTTGAAGGATGCAGACTTCTTCCTGTACCACTGCTTGAAGAAGGTGTCTTCCAGAAACTGGCAGTAGGACTGGGAGTTGAGCTTGACTCCATCCTCAACCCGAAAAGGCCCCACAAGCTCATCATTGATGATACCAGCCCAAACCAGTACTCCACCTCCACCTTGCTGGCGTCTGAGTTGGACTGGAGCTCTCTGCCCTTTACCAATCCAGCCACGGGCCCATCCATCTGGCCCATCAAGACTCACTCTCATTTCATCAGTCCATAAAACCTTAGAAAAACCAGTCTTGAGATATTTCTTGGCCCAGTCTTGACGTTTCAGCTTGTGTGTCTTGTTCAGTGGTGGTCGTCTTTCAGCCTTTCTTACCTTGGCCATGTCTCTGAGTATTGCACACCTTGTGCTTTTGGGCACTCCAGTGATGTTGCAGCTCTGAAATATGGCCAAACTGGTGGCAAGTGGCATCTTGGCAGCTGCACGCTTGACTTTTCTCAGTTCATGGGCAGTTATTTTGCGCCTTGGTTTTTCCACACGCTTCTTGCGACCCTGTTGACTATTTTGAATGAAACGCTTGATTGTTCGATGATTACGCTTCAGAAGCTTTGCAATTTTGAGACTGCTGCATCCCTCTGCAAGATATCTCACTATTTTTGACTTTTCTGAGCCTGTCAAGTCCTTCTTTTGACCCATTTTGCCAAAGGAAAGGAAGTTGCCTAATAATTATGCACATCTGATATAGGGTGTTGATGTCATTAAGACCACACCCCTTCTCATTACAGAGTTGCACATCACCTAATATGCTTAATTGGTAGTAGGCTTTCGAGCCTATACAGCTTGGAGTACGACAACATGCATGAAGAGGATGATGTGGACAAAATACTCATTTGCCTAATAATTCTGCACTCCCTGTAATATTCATCCTTCTACATTTGCATTTAGGAAATCACAGCAAAAGTGGAATCCATCTTTGAACATACTTAACATATCATGTTTTTGTCAAGTCATTTTAGGCAAAATTACATAACATATTTACTGCAGTAGGAGTGAAAATTAAGTTAGTAAAGAATGATGAGTACTCTAACATGCTGTTATACTAAAACTCACAGACTAGTGAATAATCATTGTTAATGTTGAGATGAAGCTTTCTTTCGTCACATACAAACACACAAAGGTAAATAAACTAATTTGGTTGAATAATAAACCAAGGTTAATGGAGAAAAAAACATGTCTACCGTATACAGTAACACTGAGGCATGGACGGATTTGAATAATGTGAGCTTAATATTCAAACTGGCTTATCCGGTCTTTAAGTCTGACATCATTAGCTGTCATTTGTCCAAACTCCACTTCATGTCCCAAAGTCAAATGAACATTTCTAAAAGTTAGAAGTTTTAGAATTAGAAGTTAGCAGGAAGTTAGCTCACTAGTTTCCACCTAAACATAATATACCATGTTCTGACTGAGGGATTTCTGAAAAAATTCAAAAATACCGCTCTGCTATCACTTCCAGCATAAATGAAGACAGAACAGTAGTGATGTCTGTAGGGTTAATGAAGTTGGGATAGCTGGTATATAATGATGTGCTACGTGGTGGCTAGCTACACCACGTAGCAAGTCAGGTTTCACCACCGAATAAGAAAAGTAAGAAAGAAAAGATGAGGAGTTAAAAATGTGGCCTCCACCTGTAAAACCTTTCCTGGTTTTTGGGGTTGTCTCATTGTTGCCCCTCTATTGCACTTGTTGTTAAATTCATTAACACCAAAGCAGCTGAAACTGATTAATAACCTCCTCTGCTACTTAACTGACCAGATCAGTATCACCTAAGTTTAAATGACTTGGTCCTATACTTTCTTTTGAGCAGTATATAAGCTAAGGTAAACCTATTACATTAATGAGGCAGTTAAAGGTTGTGAACCTTGAATGGAGAAAGTGCGGGACATCCTGCTAATTGTGGTTTACTAACTTTACCTTTACTTGAAGCTGCTGTAATCACTGGTATTTCCATGAAATAGCTTCAAATAAAGGCAAAGTTAGCAAACCACAATTAGCAGGGCGTCCCGCACTTTTTCCAGGATTACAACCTTTAACCTTATATATATATATATATGTACATATATATATATATATATAAGAATAAGCAATTGTTGTGCATATATTATCACTATTATTATGTAAACAGAAATATTAAAACACAAAAAACAAACGTTTTAAAAAAAAATGTTTTAAGGCATATGTTGTGCAATATTTTTTTCTCATTGGAATCACCATCCCCACCCTAAATGACCATCGCCACTCCACCCTTATTTTATTTTATTTATTATATTATATAACTATATTATGTAACTGTATACAGCCCCACAATGTTTCTGTTTCAATGTTTCCTACGCATACACCATGTATAAAATTCCCCTCACACATATATTGCTTTTTATTTATTTTTTTCCCTCATTGTATATTGTTTTCCCTTCTTTACTTTTGCACCTTGTGGTCCAGCCACCCAATTTCTTTGTGCAAGAAACTGCACAGTAAAACTGTCTAAGTCTCTAAGTCTCTCTAAGTAATTTCTGTCATCTTTCTAGCGATTTCAACATCACTCAAACACAAAATCCCCACCTTTGACAGCTTTCTGTTAGTAGGGTGTGGTGGTTTACACTACATGATCCCTGAACATTCTATGAAGGGACAAAGTAAAGTAAATATCCAGAAACAGTGAATTTGAATGATGCTGCTTTGCTTTTGATTTAAATGGCTTGTGGGATGCCACGCCAGAGCTATCAATCAATTTAGATGGAAATAGGTGGGAGGTTTTGCATGAAGCTCTGAATCACCACTGGTATCTTTTCAGACTTGATATAGAGGGATCATAACCGGAGTGAATTTCAAAGCCTCCCTAACGTCTACCAAGGTAAGTGCTGCTGTACAAACAGGTCCGATGAATGAATGACAGAGACTTATATTTATAAAGAGATAAAGAGAAAACAGTGTGATAGCCACGTAAGTTGTGGACTTTATCAGTTGGGCTGATTTCAGTTTTAATCTGCTGAAACTGTATATTAAAAGCAGTTTAACTTCCTGAGACTAGCATGTATGCATGTACAACTCATTCTCTAATTTTTCTTTCGTCATTTTAGAGCAATTTCACTAAAACAACCATCTGAGACTTAGGTTAACACATTACGTCTTTGTCTGATTTTGATTTTGTTGTAATGTTTTACACTGACTGACAGCAAATAGTAGTAAAATTTATAGCTGACAAAATATGTAGTGAGCAAAGTGACAATAAACACAGCTCAACTGAAAGAGAACTGAATTGGTTTAACTCCTGTTTTCATGTCAGTGATTGAAAACCATGATTAATTAAACTGTCACATAGATATAGGAACAAGTATAGATAAAAAAAATAATAATTAAAAAAGGCAGCTCATTAAAGAAGTATTCCTGTATAAACTGGACCACAGTCACTGTAGTGTCTGAAAGTACTTGGTGTCATAACAGCTGTGTTAGGCAGCCAGGAATGGACCCAAAATCCAAACTAAACTCAAAACACAGCTTTATTGCTGGAATTATTCATTATAAACTAAAACTGGGAAAACACTTTAAACTAAACAGACAGACTAGCAGAAAACCCAGCATTCAGGGTGATCACAACAACCAGCGGAGGAAGAGGCAGACATTAAAAGCACAAGGCAAACGAAGGAATAGACCACAGGTGGGAACACAACTCAACATAGTCTAACTAACGAGACGGGGAACCAAGACAGATCATGACACTTAATTGCTAAAGAGTTATTACATCTACATTTTTGAAACAGCCGTTTATAGAGGAATTAACCTGAAATAACCAAAATGCTATTTATGTCATCAAAGATCCATTTAGACTGGTCTACACTGTTAGTGCTCTTTAAACATCAAAATAAACTAAAACTCAATACGATGGGTCAGATGACCCGAGATCGTGACAAAGGGATCAGACGCTGAACACAGTGCATGATCCGCCAAAGAAGAACAAAAAACAAAAGCTATCTCACTATTCAGTTTGATCTCACTCGCACTCTTATTTTGTAAATGTCATTACAACAATTTATTTAAATTAGTATTTCTATTGTTTTGTGTTCTTTTCTTTTTAAATAATAGGACATTTCACTTGAAATTTGAAATGTTTTATTGATTTCTTTAAACACACAAGCACCTATATCTGTGCAATTTACTCTAGTTGTGTTTAATGAAGAGTTTATTGTTCCCAGCATTTATCAGTAGAGCATTATGTGGACACAGCAGACGCTGCTCTTCCTCACTATAAAATTTCTGTTCTGTGCCCTGTCTGTGCAGGCTTTTTGTCCACTTTTCTCCTGTGAAAAACACAATGACGAAGCACGTTGGCTTCTTGCTCATTCTTTTCCCCGTGTGTGGACATCTGCTGGACATCAAGTTCTATAATAACCCTTACGAGTATACCTGGGCAGATGCACTGGCATACTGCAGGGAGCACCACACTGACTTGGTCCGAGTGAGAACTGCAGAAGAGAATAAAGCTTTACAGTACTCTGGATGGATCGATTTGTCCCGGAAGGATGCAACAAGTCCATGGAAATGGTCCAGAGGAGACGAAATAGCCTACTTCACACCATGGGATGGCGGTAAATTCTCATACTATGTTTCTTACTCCTTAGATGTTACCTGGCTTACAAGACCAAACTTACTGGTAATTATTCCAAACTTATTTGCATTGTGACCTGAAATCGATTTGAGATATTTTGAGCATTCAACAATTTAAGTGGTGAGAAAGGATCAGATTTACAGTGTGGAGCAGTGTTGTCTATCACAGTGTTGACTGTAGTGAGTTTCGCGAAGTCCCAAACCAACTGTTTCAGCTGGAACTTCAGCAAGGAGGGTTTGTTACACACATAAACACTGTACTGGTAAAATGATTTGATACTGAATCTAGTTGAATAGACCTTTAAAACATCTCTGGAATCTATCCCAGTTTTTTTTTCTCTATTGTACTTCGACTTCTTGCAGCACCAAAAGAGGATGAAAACTGTGTGAACAGAAGAAGCGACGGAAAATGGGAAAGCAAGAAGTGTGATGAAAAACGTGATTTCCTATGTTATGAGGAAAAGCTGATTCTGGTGAAGGAGAATAAAACATGGGAGGAGGCATTAGAACACTGCAGGTCTCTGGATGGAGTGGTCACAGAAGATCCAGCCTCTTCATACAGGAACCACGGCTATGACCTGGCCTCCCTGATCACTCCAGATGACTACACCACTGCACGAGAGACCGCAAAAGAGGCTACCACTGATGAGGTTGGGCAGTTTTCTGCATGCGTTTGTGTTGGTGAGAGACTCATAACTATACTTACTGTAACTTTGTTTGTTTCTCTTTGTTTACTGTTGGCAGGTGTGGACAGGCCTGTGTAACCTGGCTGGTGAGTGGCTGTGGGTGGGTGGAGAAGAAATGCAATATGAGGATATCCCAAAATGCCCAACCGAGGGCCTTTGTGGCGTCCTCGAGAAGAATGGTAGTTCACCCTACGGCATAAGAAACTGCCAGCAGAAAAGGAACTTTCTCTGTTCCAAAATGAATTAAGTACTGTACTTAAGTAAAAATTTGATATATCTGTACTTACCTTTCCATCTTATGACACTTAGATACATGTGTGTCAAAGTAAACAGGAGAAATAATCCAAAGCAGACTCCACAGACAGGGTTAAACAAAAATGAACCGTTACTCAGGTATATGAGTGAGTCCAAAATTAGAAATTCCAAGAACAATGGGAACCTGACCAACACTTTACACTACCAGTTAAAGGTTTTTGAGTTAGAATAATTGTACCTTCATTCATGATGCATGTTACAAATATATCAGTTAATATAGTCAGTACATTGAAAAGGTGAGAAATAGTGATGAGATGTTTTCATACTGTTAGATTATACAATGATGACAGATTAATGCAAACCAGAAAAATCATAACGTCTTGTTATATGTGTTATTTTCCTAATGTAGTTGTGTGACATGTCAAGTAAATACTGGACTATACATAATTTAAAAGTTGTCTCAAGTCAATAAAGATATTAAATAAAGATTAATGTGCAGTTAAGCAATTATTTTTGTCTTTATAAGCAGTGGTGAGGGAACCATATGGTTACTTTCACTGCTATGAGGCTTTTTTTACATCTAAAACAGGCCGTCTTGTATTCCTTTTGAAAAAAATGTTTTACAGAATTCGAGAAGTACACTCTAACTACGTACATAGGAATTAAGAGGGAAAGTCAGGTAATCAAATCATTTTGACTAACTGATTATCTGGAGGTAATCACCGCTAAAAGAAGACATTTTCGCAATTTGCTGCATCTTGCAGTCATTAAGTTGACTATAAATTTCTCTGCATACCAAAGTATCTTGAGGTAATTATAAAGCTTGGCTGGAACTGGGTCAGGCAATAGGAGAATGATTCCAATGATGGGTAGTACACGTGCACATTCATGCTCAGGCACGTGCAAAGCCAGCACTAATATTCTTCTACCTTCTTATTTCTTTATTTTTACTACTTTCTTCATTGTAGATACAAACTGCTGCTGTATTTTCCACCCTAATTTACGAATAAATTCTTTACAAATCCTACCATGTGAATTCATGGATTTTTTTTTTTTTCACATTCTGTCTCTCACAGTTGAAGTGTACCTCTGGTGCAAATTACTGACCTCTGTCATCATTTTAGGTGGGGGAACTTGCACAATCGGTGGCTGACACTACTCATATCAATGTGAACACAATATACAGAGGTCAAATAACAGTTCAATGATTTGAAATGCTTATTTCAAACTGTAAATGTGACAGGAAGGAGTATTTTTCAGAAACAAAGCAAAACCTAAAGGAATACCAGGGAACGTGGATCATGGTTGGATGATTGCAAAGGTCCCTAGATTAACATTTTGAAGTTTAAAACTAAAATCATACACGGATGTCATTCTTTTGCTGAGACTCCTCTTTTGTGAGCTGAACTTCATTGAATAACAAATATTGTTCATGTGCAGTTTTTAGTGTTCCTTCATTTTTTTATTCAGCAGGATGAATACAGGAAACAAATAAAAAAACATATAAGTTCCCTGTCATCACCTATGAGAGGCAGACTAGCTGGCACAAACTGGATGGTTTGGCTGGTTCTTTCATACTGGCTCTGATGAATGAGATAACAATCAGGCATGTCCAGCTGAAGAGCAGGAAACCCCAGGATCCGCCCACATGGGAGGAGAGAGCCTGTAAGAACAACAATCTGTACCAGACAAACTAAGCCAACCTGTGTCCCTGTGTCAGGAACTTTACATGGTTTTGGGCTTATTATCATTGCTGGTTCATGTAGCACAAGGTTGAATATCCATTTTGTTTTATCTGGTAAACAATACTGAGAAACATTTTTAAGGTTATTGGTTTATGGTCAATACCATTAGCATCTTTTTTCCACCTTATTATTCCAGCATTACCACATTATTACTGTAGTACAAATGCTACTGAAATTTGAAATGATTTCTCATGATATCTTTGGGTTAATATCATTCTCTATTCATCAGGAATTTTTTGATTTTCACTGGCAAACTAGCCTTTGCCACCACTTTTAACAACATCTACATCAGAGGTGGGCAATTCCAGGCCCCGAGGGCCAGTGTCCCTGCAGGTTTTAGATCTCACTTTGGGTCAACACACCTGAATCACATGATTAGTTTGTTACCAGGCCTCTGGAGAACATCGGGAAATGTTGAGGAGCTAATTTAGCCATTTAAATCAGCTGTGTTTGTTCAAGGACACATCTAAAACCTGCAGGGACACCGGCCCTCGGGGCCTGGAATTGCCCACCCCTGATCTACATGAAGCTGTTTGGTACAGCTCGAGAGAGCAAACGTACACATCTCAAAAAGCTGCACCATCTTTTTACAGAGGCGCAGTGAGTGTGAAACCCAACTCCATTTCTAAACTGTGCTCACCTCTGCAGTAACTGTGTTGTGATTATCATACACATTTGAAGCTCCTCTCTGTATTTTCAGAGCTTTTGTCATTATTTCAGGTGTCACACTTTAGCATATCATGTCCAACCTCCCTTGGAAAGCTGGTGCTCATAGAGTTAGACAAACAGAAAAAGTTTCATAAAGATTCTTAGTATCCTGCCAAAGTGGAAGCGACCTCTCCCGAAGGAGACACCTCCCTGTGTACCACTGCATCATTGACAATGACGTGGACCTCTTCAGAGAGGGGACAGGTTTGTGCAAATTTGCTGAAGACTGATTATATAGAACTAAGACAGAAGACTGAGAAATTGGACTCAAAGACATTTGAATCATGGAGGGATCATTTTGGTTTATGGATCAAATCTGAACCTCGGCTGTCTTTCTTTTGGTTAATATTAGCGAACACTAACTATCCTACTAAGGCTCATTGTAGAAAGTGAAATGAGGAAGTTCAAAAAAGCAGGCTCAGATATCCTGAATATGTTTTGCTCTGAGAGACTATTGCTATCACTACTGAAATCCTACATGTGAATGGACTCTAAGTCAGAACACAATTTTAAATGCTCCATCATGATAGCACATCGCCCTCCAGTGGCCATTCTTGTTATCCATCAAGTAATGTGTATAAGAGAATGACAATATTATTAATATGAAGCATTTTGTTAGCAATGTAGGTACTTGCTGGATGTTTCTTTCTTCACATTACTTTTAAAGGAAAGTAATCAGCTAATTAATGATTACTGTATTAATTAAAGAAAAAGAAAAAACTTGACAGTATTTTCTGCAAGGAAATCCTTTTAAAGAGAAAAATGTTCAGATTTGTGAGACTAAACTTAAAAGGTTTTGAGTAAATGATGAGTATTTATTCAGGCTTGGATGTACGCATTTGTGAAATTATTTTACGTGTGGTCAGGTTGCGTTGTATTTGTGTGTGGATTGGAGCACATGTTTGTGAATCCTCAAAAGTTACAAACGCTTGTAGATCACATCGTACGCATTTCTAACACTTTTAAGGTAAATTTCTCTCCATATTAAAGTCTATACTCTTACCTCCACACTTCTGCCTCCTTCTTGGGTGATCTACATGTTTAATTCCTAACACAATCCTATTCATTTATCTGAGCTTCAGATCAGCACTATGGGTACACTGGCTCGCTCTAACTGACACTGCCACAAACTGCCAAATGTAAAAACAGAGACACTCACAGAGCTGTTCAACCTGTAGCATGTGATCATAATGGAGTATTTTTTTCTGCAATGGAAGGAAGGACATATTATTCATCATTAGCTTTCTATAATTAAATATTTAATCTGTTCATATAAGAAGAACTTGTAATATTGATGTATTACTTGAAGGGAGTGTTTTCATTTTGTTTTTTGTGTGCTTTTTTTTTCCTGGAGGAGTGAACTGGTTCACATGGTTTCCAAACTTAAGTTTTCAAGCAACTTAAAGAAGTCCAGACACTTTTCTTTCCAAGCTCCTTAGACTACGATGACCTGGATGACTGAGAACCTTCACAGACATATCAAATATTGATGTAAGAAATGGACTGTTGACTGAAAAACTAACTAGGCACAGCACAGTAGGAGCAGCACAGGAAGACGTTCATTAGATCAAGAACATCTTCAAAGATTAGTGGTTAAAAATACCTGCTGAGTTGTGCACAAACCTGGTGACTGACTCAGGGGCAATTCTAGGATCAGAGCTTTGGGGGTGCTGTGCACCCAGAGAGCTGCCCATCCAGGCAAGGTAAACTTTACTCGTCACGATGAGACGTCTTCCCTGTCTCTGTCAGTCCCTGCATCCTTAAATGTCTCCAGTTGTCCCGAGTTCCCTCTGACTGTCTCCTTGGTGCATTTAAACCCCTGCATCCTCCCTGTCCTCATCGTCTGTTGTCTTCATCTCCATTATCAGTCATCATAATTTTACCCTCTCTGTGCAAGTCTGCAAATTTTTTTATTAAATCATAAGATTCTTAAATTCATCAAGTCTCTCTGTGCCTGGGTCCTCGTCTCAAAACATGACATCACTGTTTTGTACATTTCAACACAATTGAATCCCCACATTTGTGAAAGAAAAGCAAAACACTTTTTTGAAAAGTCTGTAACAAAGTCAAAGTCAAAAGTCAAAGTCAACTTTATTTGTCAATTCTGTCACATGTACAGGACATACAGAGAATAGAAATTTCGTTACTCTCAAACCCTAGATGAAATAGCAAATGAACATTTAAATATAAGAGAGTGATTAAAAAATGGAAATAAAATAATTAAAAAGTAAAAATTTAAATAAATACAATACAATTTAACAAGAAAGCTATGCAATATACAATATACAATATTCAGGTAAGGGTAAATGACATTGAGTGTAAACCAGGCAGAGTAGTGCAAATAGGCAAATAGTGCAAATGGAGATTTAGTAATATACGGTAAGAGATAGTATAACAACAAAGTCTTATGAGGTAATGGCAGTCCAATGCTCCACAAAGTGACTGGTAACTGGTGCAGGCCAGTGAGTGAGTCAAAACCATCAAATCCGATAAAGGTTATTTAAATGCTGCCAAAGAAGAATGGATTGGAATTTAAATTTTTTTTTAAAAAAATTTAATTTAAAAATATATATTTTTTTAAATTTAAAAAAAAAAATTAATTTAAAAAAACAAACAAAAAAAAAAAACATATACTAACCTTAATTACTGCGGGAGAATAATGAATGATGCTCATAGTGAGTAAAGAGTGAATTTTTTGGACAGAGATTCACTTTTAATGTGTATGTATATTATAATACAGATACATAAAAAATACACTCCAAAAATACAAAAGACCTTGAAATGTACAAAATATTATTAAAAAATTTGAAAAATTGAGACACCTTGGGGGGGGGGGGGAAGCACCCCAAAAATGGGCTAAAATCGCCTCTGGACTGACTTAAAGAAATGTATGAGTAGCAGCAAAAGTTAGTCCACCAACACTGAAAAAAGTGATATTGGCTCCTTTTAGCTATAGCATATTTTATTTTGGTATATCTTTTTAATTCAAATGAGTAATTCCTGTCTATATAATTCGAGTAACTCCAGAATACATTCCCTGCGTTTTAATCCAATTAATTTTAGTTAATTAAATGTAGCTCAAAATGCTTAAGTATGTTTTTCATAGCATCCTGCTGGGCCATTTTGCGCATGCGTTAGGACAGGCCACCATTTTGCGCGCGGACTGAAAAAGCCGACGCTTTGGTGGCTGCAAGCAGGTTCAAGTTAATCACACAACTTCGTGTAAAGGTGGTCTAGCTTCGGTAAGTAAAGCTTTTACGGTCGTTTTTGTTTTATTTTTTTTTACCTCAGTCAAAGCATGTTGACTCTTTAAGACGTGTGCACATGGAGAAAGAAGTCTAAGCAGTTGTACACCTCTGAACTTTGTCGTGATTTGACTTAAGCTAGCTATGTGCTCTATTAGCTACTGCTCTATTAAAAGAGTAATTGTATTGATGAAAACTGCTATGTTAAATTGTCATATATTTTTAGCTTAGTTCTGGTGGCACACTTTGTACTAACAAATTATGAAACGAGGCAATTTCTCTGTTGTAGTTAGCTGTAAAGTTCACTGTACAGACAGCCTGCAGTTTTAAATTGTGAAATCGTCCCTCCCGCCACAACATTGGCATTAAGGAATAGTTGGGCGGGGGCAAGGAAAATTTTAAAGTTGTAGAGCCTGTAGAGTATGTGTTGGATGAAAAAAAATAAAAGAACATTTCAGTATGTTCCAGTTTTAAAGGTTTTATGGCAGCTTTTCAGTGATTGCCACCTTCTTGCTAAGGTTTTGGATGGTAGTCGCATAACAGAACAAAGTGGGGCAGAAGTGATTTACAGGTCTTTTAGGGAGGGGTTGTTTTTCAAAGAAAACAGTTTTTTATCAGCAGGTGAATTGCGAGTTTTACTGAATTTGTATATTGACGATTTTGAGATTTGCAATCCACTTGGAACTTCCCGTAAAAAGCACAAAATTTGTGCCATATATTGGACTCTTAGCAATTTACCACCTGCTTGCCATTCATCACTGACTTCCATTTATCTGGCTTTACTCTGCAAGTCTGAAGATGTAAAGACATATGGATATGAAAAGATTCTAGAGCCGTTGTTGAGTGATCTTGTTACTTTGGAAAGTCAAGGGATTTTTATTGCACATCTTGGAGAATTTCTCAGGGGCACAATACAGTGTGTCATAGCAGATAATTTGGGAGCACACAGTATTTCTGGATTTATTGAGAGTTTTTCAGGTGAATACTTTTGCAAATTTTGTGAGGCCAAAAGATCTGATATTCAAGAAACAGAGGTTAGTTCAGGTGCGTTTACTCTGAGAAGCAAAGAGACACATGAAATGCATGTAAGTTCTGCACAGAGTAATGCAAAACCATGTCACGGTGTTAAAAGACGGTGTGTTTTCTCTGCACATCTCTCCCATTTCAGTGTTTGCAGTGGATATCCTCCAGATATTGCACATGACATATTTGAGGGCATATTACCAGTTGAGTTGGCATACTGCCTGAATATCTTAATTTTGAAAAAATATTTTACACTTGAATGAATGAATGAATGAATGAAGGAATTGAAATTTATTTCAGTCAACAACAACAACAACAGATTATAATTTTACATAAAAGTACTCAAACAGAAACCGAAAAAGGAATAGGCTGAAGCCTTATGGCTTATACTTATCCTATCCCTTACCCCCATAGAAATAATCAAATCCTTAACCAAGAAAATAAATAGCATTGATAAATAAGTTGTTTAACAGTTTGAAAAGAAATCAATGATAAATCAAGAAATTAAATCAACACAAAAAAATTTTAACAAACCAAATTTCTATAACCTTGTATAATACTAATTTTTAAAATCTTCCTGAAGAATGACAAAGAAAAACACATCTTCAGTTCATCATTAAGTCCATTCCATAATTTCACTCCCAAAACTGACACACATCTATACTTAACATTGGTTCTCACTTTAGGCCTTTCAAACTTATAAGCAGTGTTGGGTAAGTTACTTTAAAATAGTAACTTAGTTACTTCTCTCAAAAGTAACTCAGTTACTTCAAGTTACTCGTTACTTTCAAAGTAACTAGTTACTAGGGAAAGTAACTTTGGTTTTACTCAGAATTCTCTTGTTAATGTGTTTCTTCCATAACTTTGCCAGTCTTCTAGCTTGCTTACTTGCCACAAGTGCACTGTGCCACCTACCAATAGAAAGGAAAAGATAATGTGCATATTTCCACGAGAGAAATCCCACGCCTGGACCGTCATTGACTGCTGCCATGATTCTAGCCTACGTCACAGAGTCATGTGCGCCTTTTACATCCAACACAAAAACTGCAGTCGTGGTGCTTTCGATTGTACTCAGAACTTGGAAATTCTGCCTTCTGAATAGGAAGATGTAGGTAACACCAGACTGCAGATGAGCTGCATACAGGACTGGACTGGGACAAAAAAATCGTCCTGGGCATTTTGACTAGAGGGGCACCATTATAGGAAAAATCATAAAGCCTTTGAATGAAAACAAACGCTGTTGTGACAGTGATGTACACTGTTTTGATGGTATATATGCATCAATCTATCAATCGTTTGTTGTAAGATTCAGATAATTATTTTTTAAAAGCTAGACATTTTAAATGCGAATAAGAAAGAAAAGTATTTCTTTGTGCCCCCCTTTCCCTGTTAATGCCCTACCTGGCCCCCTGGCAACACTTTGCTAGATCCGCCCCTGCACAGTTACCAGCTGTCAGCTACCTAAAAAAGGATCCTGGGGTTATTTGTCTCTCAGAAACAGTTCATAACTTCCCTTCAACTCATTCATGTCACCTAAAAGGTAAACCTGTTTCTCCATCACAGCTCTGATGATTCAGTAAGGACATCTCCTGGTTTCATCTTCATGTTTCCCTCTCACCAGATAACCAAACCATATCATGACCAGCAGTTTTTTTGCAGCTGTGGCTCCAGCAAACATCAGCTGATACTAGAAATTAATATTAAATAAATTCTAACAACAGCTGATCAAGCTTAAACGTGCTGCTGTTGTTTAGCGCGACATCCGCTGGTTTCCTCTTTCGGCGCAAAGTGAGCGATAAACAAACAAGAGAGCCGATCAGCTGATCACTGATCAGTTTTCATGATTAAAGTAGAAACGGGAGAGGGAGGGGGGAGAATGAGAGAAGAAGAGGCAGCTGTGCAGCGTAAAGACACAGAGTAACTCCAGCTTTGTGTCTTTTTCATTGTAGCTGAATTACGGGACAAACTGTTCCTTTTCACCTCAATAAGAAACGCGTAATATTTTCTCTGAATACCAGACGGGACGGTTGGCAACTCTAATAACTTATGAACAAAATAAAGTTAAAACATCATTAACTTCATAGCACCCACCCAGCTGTATAGAAACTCCGTCATGCTAGCTAGCACGCAGTACGGAAAAAGTCATAATAACGAAAATAAACTCCACCTAAACTTGGTTCATATCTGACCCAGAGAGACTGCAGGTCATAACTTCTTACCTGAAGTTCAGTTCACACTTGGACCGGCGGCTGCCTCGGGTCTCTTTTCCAGAGGTGTGGACTCGAGTCACATGACTTGGACTCGAGTCAGACTCGAGTCATTAATTTTATGACTTTAGACTTGACTTGAAAAAATGTTCTAAGACTTGTGACTTGACTTGGACTTTTACACCAATGACTTGGGACTTGAATTGGACTTGAACCGGTTTACTTGAAAAGACTTGATATTTTACCCCAAATATAAAATTTAACATGCATATTATATAGAGATTGAAAATGTGACGTCATTCACGGGTAGAACCGCAAAGGATTCTGGGAACTCGTGGCAAGAGGTACTAGCGCACACAGACTTTCAATTGAAATCAGTTATACAGCGATAAAAAGAAACACAAAAATGTCAAGAAGCTGTTGTATTATTAACTGCAATAGCCGGTCGCATGACAGCCACGGGAAGCCGACGGGTAAAGAGATCGGTTGTTATCGGATTACGTCGTTGAAGAGAAATTGTTCGAGCCATGTTTCCGAAGTAACAAAGACGCGACGGATGGCCTGGATTGCAGCCATTCAAAGACCAAATATAACGTCCCAGAACACTCCAGCTCACAGGTTAATGCTCCAAGCATTTACACGAAGGTCAGTGTTTTTTAGTAGTTAATACGTCATTTTTCTTAACATAATTGGTGATATAGGTTACAAGCAAGTCTGGCGCTGAACAGAAATTGTCGCGCTATGCTCCTTTGTTTATTGTGCATAAATAGTGAATTGTCCTGACACAATATTGCGTTTCGCTTCTGTTATTATGGTACATTGACAAAAACATACTTTTATTCACAGGATAAAAAGGGTTTTTTTGTATCACTAATTGCCCAGTACGATTACAGCATACAATATTATTGTCACTGCTACATTTCTGTGATGCTACCAGAAATTATTTCCACTACTAATTAATTATCGTTGAGCTCAAAGGTCCTATTAATAAACGGTTAACGAATGTGTATTTATGACGACAGTTTGTGAGACTGGTAAACTTATGATACGTATGATGGTCTTTCGTTCTACACTGTGCGTTTCAAGGTCCTGCACCCATCCGTCGGTAAACTGTACCTGGGCTTGTTGCAGTGACCTGAAGTTACTAAACTTCATGAGTGTATGCACTCACTCCAAGAACCGTATGATTATAAATATGCATATAAATATGCTACGATGAGATAGCTGACTTCATCTAACTAGCAAATGTTGTCCAGGCTACGTTGGTGATGCAGTTTTTTTTTAATGTGTATGATATTTTTGTCATGCGATTTTAAAGCCGGTCCTACAAGCGCATCCAAGAATGACATGCAGCTTATCTCAGAACTGTCGGTGAAAATTATTCTTGGAGCTAGGTTTAATTGAGCTGCATTTTAAAGAGGTGCAATTTCACAATTTGTGTATATTTTCTAAGTTCACTATTTTGTCATGTGTTGAGAAAAACACAGATTTAAAAATTACATGGTCTAATATTTACATTTAGCATAACTGCAACATTATTTTTTCGTTTGTTTTTTTTAAAGACTCGAAAGGACTTGAAATTCAAAGTTTCAGACTTGTGACTTGACTCGGACTTTTACACCAGTGACTTGAGACTCGACTCTGACTTGCCTGACATTACTTGAGACTTGACTTGAGACTTGAGGATAAAGACTTGAGACTTACTTGAGACTTGCAAAACAATGACTTGGTCCCACCTCTGCTCTTTTCCTTCTGCGTCCCTTTTCCTTCATCCACCTGCTGGCTTCCACCACTTGCTAATGTTATTGAATCTGTGGAAGCTCCGCGATAGCCACCACACGAAGTAACGAGTAACGAGCCTATCTAAATCCCAGTAACGACTAACGCGTTCCTGATTTTGGCATAATAACTAGTTACCGTGCTCGTTACCACAATAATAACGTAGTTACTGTAACGCGTTACTTAATAACGCGTTAGTCCCAACACTGCTTATAAGACCCCCTTAAATCATATGTTCCATCTCTTAGTTGAAATATACTTAAAATACAAATTGGAACATTCTTTTTCATCACACGATATATAATTTCTAAAGTTTTAGAATATATAATGTCCATGAATTTTAACATAGATGATCCTACAAAAAACTGGTTGGTGGACTCCCTATATCCAACTTTATTTATTATTCTAATAGCTCTTTTTTGCAATTTAAGTATTGAATCCAAATATGTTTTGTATGTGTTCCCCCAAATTTCTGCACAGTAGGTCATATAAGGCAAACAAAGGGAAGTATACAATAAATAAAGGCAGTTCTTATTCAAAAAATCTCTTGTTTTATAAAGAATAGAAATAGACTTGGATAATTTTCGTTTCACATGTTCTATGTGGGGCTTCCAACAAAGTTTATCATCAATAATTACTCCTAAAAATTTTGTCTCAATTTTACTTTAATATTACTTTTACTACCTCCAAATAACATAAATTTTGTTTTACTTTCATTCAATGATAGTTTATTAAATACAAACCATCTATTTAACTTCATGAGTTCTGTTTCCACTGTTTTCAGTAATTTCTTTATGTCAGGGTTCCTCTGCCTACCCGGTCGGCTCAGTATGGCTACATATGTTTTGTATTCTTTTTTTATTTTTTCCCTGCTCTCTCCCTTCCCCTCTTTCCCTCCTCCCTCTGCCTGGGCGGAGCTCACCTGTGGGCTCCTGCCCTTGGCCCACGCACCTGTGGCTCATCACGAGTGATCCAGCTCCTTTATAAGATGGCAGCCCCGTGTTTCTCGTCGCTGGACCGTTGCCGACCCTCGTCAGTGTAACCCCAGCTCAATTACTTCTGAAGTGTTTTCACAGCGATTTACCTTACTATCCCTTCGTGTCTCTGTGTACAGATTCCCTGGACCTACCTACCCCTGTGTTACCCGAGTGAGTGGAGTGTGAAGAGGAGTGGACGGAGTGTGTGTGTGTGTGACTATCGGCGTCTTTCCCGTTCGTGTGTGGACCCCCGGAGCCCGGCTTTCCCCTCACTTTTGTAAATAATCACCTGGTGTATCATAATAAAGACTCTTGTGCTTTCAAGACCTAGAGCCTGCGCGTGAGTCCGTTCAGTCCTGTTGTGACACTTTATGTCTTTTCCAGAGCAAAATAAGTTTGTATCATCAGCAAACATCACAAATTTTAAAGTATCACTGGCTGTACAAATATCATTTATATAAAGTAAAAATAACTTAGGTCCCAAAACAGATCCTTGTGGAACTCCACAAGTTACTTTTCTAAGTTTAGATTTCATGTTATTAATACTCATATATTGGAACCTATTATTCAAGTAACTATTTAACCAAAATTGTACAACACCTCTTAAACCATACCTTTCACACTTCCGTAAAAGTAAAGAATGATCTATTGTATCAAAGGCTTTACGTAAATCAATGAACACACCTATTCGAAACTGTTTTTCATCCACAGCCGTTGCAATATTTTCAATAAATTCCATCACAGCTAGAGATGTTGAGCGATTTCTTCTGAACCCATACTGATGATCATTCAATAAATCATATTTATCAATAAAAGAATCTAGTTTGTTTGCAAATAGTTTTTCAAGAATCTTTGAAAACTGAGGCAGTAAAGATACTGGTCTATAGTTTGACACAATCTGTTTATCACCAGTTTTATATAGTGGGATCACTTTGGCAATTTTCATTTTATCTGGAAAAATTCCAGTTTGAAATGATTTGTTACAAATATATGTTAACGGCTGAAGGACACTATGAAGAACTTCTTTAATTAGTGACATGTCAAGGTCGTCACAATCCATGGATTTTTTACTCTTGAATTTACTCACCACTTCTACAATGTCAGTCTCACAGACTCCACCAAGAAACATTGAGTTACATTTACAAGAAGTAGAATCTACTTTATCATAATTTCCTCCTGGTACAGAAATTTATTTTGCCAAGTTGGGACCTACATTAACAAAGTAATCATTAAATTCATTATCTTTGCTCTCAGTATTCTCAATCACTACATTACCTCTTGTTACAATACGTGTTGGAGAACATGTATTATGTTGATTTTTTATTATCCCATTTAATACACTCCAGGTAGCCTTAATATTACTTTTATGTTTTTGAAGCAGCTGTTCATAATATCTTTTCTTTTCATATCGCATAATAGATGTTAATTTATTTCGATATTTTTTATTTTTGTCTTCATTTTCCTTTGTTCTATGTGCCAAAAAAAATCCTGTATAACCTTTTTTTTTTTTTACAGGCTCTTTCCAGACCTTGTGTAAACCATGGTTTTTTCTTTTTATAATTTTTAGAAAACTTTTTAATTGGACAATGGCTGTCATAGATTGACAAAAATATATCCAAAAACGCATTGTATGCATCATTAGTGTCTTCCACATAAACTTTTTGCCAGTCATAATTTTCTAAGTCTGTTTTAAAAGCCGCAATTTGTTCTGGTGTTTTTATTCTACCACTGTAATCCATTTGCTTTTCCTCTTGAAAATGAAGTTGATTGTTCATTTCAATCACTGAAAAGACAGGCAAGTGATCACTTACATCTGTGACTAACAGTCCACTATGTATCTTGCTGTTTATCTTATTGACAAAAATATTGTCGATCAAAGTGGCACTATCCATCATTATTCTGCTCGGCTTTAGAATCAACGGATGGAATCCAAAACGAAACATTTTGGATTCCACAATAAATTCTGAAGTCTTATTATGGTCGTTTGCCTTCAATAGATCGATGTTAAAATCACCACAAAAAAAAAAGTCACCTTCTCCTTGTGTTTTTCCAATATTACAGAAATTTCTTTAGTAAACTGATCTATACAGGATGCAGGTGTACGATAAATGCAGCTAACTAATATGTTTTTTGAGCTTTCAACCTGAATTTCAATGGTTAAACATTCCATCAATCACAGCAGTCATATTGTTAACAACTTTACATTTAAGATGTGAAAAAACAAACATAGCAACACCTCCTCCTCTTCTATTCTTCCTATTTTGCCAAAACATTTCATAGCCCTCTAGTCCATCTTGCAATTCTTTGTCGTCATTCAACCATGTTTCTGAAATTGCTACCACTGCAAACTTATTTTGAAATTGATCAAGATACGCTTTGATTTTAGAAAAATTACTGTAACGACTCCGACTGTTAAAGTGGATTAATGAAAAACCTTTTATCTTGGGATCCAACTCTTCCCCATTATAATATTCACATGTCATATCAACATTCTGATAGAGGTGGATATCTGGATCAATACTGTTGTCCAACTCATAAAATTTATAATCATGAGATCCAAACTATTCCATTTTTTGCCTTTTTTTGTTCACACATTCACATGCATAGTTATTTTTCTCACACTTATCAGATATTGTTCATATCACAGTCAGCAACACAATTCTTTTCTACATTGAACTCTATTTCTTTTGTTTAAATCTCTCAAGATCTGCAATGTCTCTGACAACAATTACTTTAGCTTGTGCTGGTGTCCCATTAAGTCTTATGAATACCTTACAGTTCCTGGTCCAGGTATCTTGGATGTGCCTTTCCTTCTTCAATAGTCTTGCCTGTCGTGCAATTTCAGCATTTCTCTTGGTGAGATGCTCATTCACATATACGCTGGTTCCCTTTAACTTCTTTCCCATCTTTAACAGTTCAACTTAATATTTCCTGTTCACAAATCGTAGTATGATAGTTGGCATCTTGGTATGTTTTTGTGGAACAGTATGACATGCAGCTATGTTTTTGCTATCCAAAAGAATGTCTTTGTCTTTGAAAAACTGAATAACTTGCTGCTCAAGCAAATCCTTTTCAGCTCTTGGTGCATCTTCCCCCTCCTTGTCACCTGCTGTACTCCGTGCATAGGTGTAGTGATTTGTCTTCAGTCCAGAAATAATCACATCTTCCATTCTTGTATACTGCTCCAAATCTTCAACTCTTTTTTCCAGCTCTTCAATCTTCTTGTGTTTTTCCTTAATCACAATCTTCAGTTGTCTTACTTCTTCAATTAAGCCCAGTAGTCCTGCTTGCTGTTTCACCACCTTACTCAATTCCTCTGACATGAAGTTAAGAGACTTCTTAACTTCTTCAATACAGTATCTTCTGTTAGCCTCTTAGTTGTCATGTTTCTTGATCACCAATTTAAATTCTTAGAAGACAAAATTAATTCCAGGCTCCAGGTAATCCAATAAGCCAGGTGTTACTTGTAGAGCACATGTGATGGAAAAAAAGGGACCCTAAACTTCAAAGTTTGTGGAAATACTGACACAAAATGAAGCAAAACTTCTTTGACAGCCTCAATGAGTCCATTCGGACATTTCCCTACAAATGGGCAGACAAGAGTAATCGCCCTCATGCTATTCCCAGGACTTTCATGCAGAACAAAAGCATTGGAGGAAATGCTCATGAAAATTGGAGTCTCTTACGATTCCTTCCATTGTTGGTAGGACACTTGGTACCTCCAGATGAAACAGCTTGGCAGGTAATTTTGGACCTAAAGGACATTGTTGAACTAGTTGTTGCACCAGTACACACAGAACAATCAATTGCTTTCCTTGAGTCTAGAATCTCTGACCACAGATGTAGGTTGAAAAAGCTGTTTCCAGGACTGAAGCTGTTACAAAAACATCATTTTGTGGAGCATTATCCACAGATGATTAAATTCTTTGGGCCACTTGTTGCCATGTGGACCATGAGGTTCGAGGCAAAGCACAGTTTTTTCAAACAGGTTGTTCGTCACACACGGTGCTTTAAAAATATGCTACTGTCACTGGCAGTGAAACATCAGTTCATGATGGCATACCACTTGGAGTCTGTCACAACTGTAAGGCCGAGCCTAACTGTCTCAGCTGTTTCTACTGTCTCTGTTGACATTCTGCATCATGATGTACAGCGAGACTTGAAGATTAAATTCCCTGATATTACCCATATTCAGCTCACAAAGAATGCTTCTGTGAATGGAACAAACTACAGGCCTGGCATGATTGTAGTTTATGGCTCCTCTGCTGGATTGCCTGAATTTGCAGAAGTTGTCCAAGTGGTTGTTGTGGAGGAAAACCTGAGCTTCATTGTCAAAGAGATGGGTGCCTGGTATGGGGAGCATTTTAGAGGTTTTGAACTTTTTCCCACATCACACATCTCCCTCGTTGATCTTGGTGCCTTGGTAGACCAGTACCCCTTGGCAGATTACAGGATTGGAGGCCGGCGAATGGTCATACTTAAAAGATTCATTCATATAGAAGGTAGTAAAGGTTGTCTTCAATTGCATGTGTTCAGTTGCATGTGTTCAGTTGCAGTTATCTTCATGGCAACAGGAGGGGTACCACAAATGTTTAGCTTATTTTTAATAAAGATTGGATACTTCCCACAAGGGTAATATTTTTTTTCCATTACATTTGAGTTCTTTTGGCCAAACATGCCTCATGTTGTCATATGTCTTAAAAATAACATCATTGATGATGCTCAAAACATTTTGATAAAGGATGAATTGCAACACATACCACTAAAAGCAAAGTGACACTTTTTGAGGATTCTGGCTGATGTATGCAAAAAAACCAGTATGAAGTGTTGCGAGATCGATCAACTTTAGACCAGACAACAAAAACGACGGAGGCTCCGGAGAAGTGCAATCAAACGATGAGTTTTATTATCACAGGAGAACAACCAACCGTCAGCATACGGATTGTTTTGCTCTGACAAGAATACATTGGGTTCTGGTTTTATAGGACAAAATATCACACCTACGTCAATACAGTTCAAAAATACATGGTGACAGACCGGCAAAAGTTCAATTCGTGCAGACAAGGGTACATCACGTACATATAACCTTACACCGACATATAACTTCTCCTTTCTACATTACTTGCCTTTTAAGGTAATAACTTCAGGTCTTAGCATCTCTGAGAGCTAATAATGGACCCTCGTCATTAATTACTAAGTAGAGTACTTTGCAGCCAGTCTCAAACTGAAGCAGAAGACGCTTAGGCCTTTGCTCAGACCTGCTACTAGATTAATATGTGTATCGTAAGCGTGCATGCAATTAACCTGCTATGTTCTCATCTCCCCTCAGCATGTATCATCTGGACACTCACCAGTGAAGCTTAAAACCTTCTAGAATGGAACATCAACTCTAACCAAGCACATTTATGCATTGTGTATAAAATGAACTCAACCTATAAAAATAGAAAGGTCAATGTGATGACAGACATATTCAATGCAATATAAACCCTGTAGGAAATATTACTGATAAATGATACTGTGAAACATATTATTAATACATTCTTCATAAGGCAGATTATATGGTAGCAATAAAAGAATCTCTGAATCCCAACATTCCCTCTTTTGACATTCCAACAGGAATGTCACCATACTTCATGTTGTATCACTCCCTGCCCCACTCTATGGGTTCCAGGTTCATCTGGTAGATGCCCTCAACCCAGCCAGGGTTCGCAACCCTCGCCACTATCTTTACCAACAATCCTCTGACACAAGGAATGATACAACAACCAGCGATAACCACTATTCCCAAAAATACAGCCAGTGAGCACATCACTGATATAGCCACACCTTTCCATTGTCCAAACACGGATGTCATCCAGGATGCCAACGGGTTTTCAATACCTGAGTGCTCATGCATGGTTTTAGACAAATTTTCCGGCCCTCCAGAGCTCGGGTTACTGAGCCATCTGGGGCAGTATTGTTGTTCCATGGCGTCCCTGGTAAGGCTAGAGAGTCTCAGCAAGTTGTAATGAACGTAGTTAATGCGGTCATCATTCTTATTAGGCGTTATCCAAAGGAATATACTTTCAAACCCTGAAGCTACTGGGTCTGCCAGCTTATACTCGTTTGGAACTCCCCTGGGCACTCCTATGGAGTCTATCCTAGTCGGAGAGTTTAACCGAGGGTCATATGCATGTATACCCTGGGTCCCTCTTTTTGCCAAAATGTGTCTCTTATGTCTGGCTGCTAAGGTACCTGTGTTGTGTTGCTGAATAGCCTTTACCTGATTTCCAATCAGTATGAGTGGAGCTCCCAGTGGCACCATTGCACATGTCCCTACGCTTCCCCTTGGGACACGAACCAAAAGGGTGCTTTGCCCACAATAATAATACAACCCACTTCTTGCCCATGTTCCAATTAATGTGCTCGGGTCACTCACATTATTCGTGGTTCTTCCCGTGGGTGTGACAGCACACCAAGTAGGGTCGATTTCTCCCACGTGGTACTTTACATTATCTGTAGAAAACCTGAAACATGTATAGTTATCTTGTTTTGGCATAAATGAATTGGCATTCTCCGCTTGCCCTATCGTGTTTGGTGCGAGATTATTAGTTTATCAGTTAGATTTATCATTGAGTTTTTAAGTGTGGCTCAGGCTTTGGGGTAAACTAAGTGTACCCTAATTACCCCAAACGAATCTGTCCCTGACACGTCCACCCCGATTACCAGATAGAATACGCCTCCCGGGCTCTTGGCTTTAGGCAGTATGTTCCATGGACCTAAGAAGATGGTGACAGGTTTATGAGAAACAGAATAAACCCTTTGAATTACTATTCCTTGCAGGCCTTAACGCACATTTGGCTGCCATCCTACTCCTGTCCAACCTACCTCATTTTCCCAGGAGCCCCACTGACCTGCTGTGTATGTATGGATGTGTTTGCCCCTGAAGGGGCTCCAATAAGCATGACTGGAGCATATCATAGGGTGATTACAGACCCACACATCATATGTTCTCCAGCTGCTACTAGCTCCTGCACACTTAATGACATCACACAAATCAAACGTGAATGAGCTGGTGGACCCTTTAACATAATTTAATTCTATGCCGTTGTATGTGCTGAGACACTCATCACCTTTACCTGACACCTCGCGCTTTAGTCTTTTCACTGATCCCGTTTTAGCAACTATTGTCTCAGGAAGTGCTGTGCTGGACTGGCATCCGCATCCGACCGATTCACAAAATGCGCCCTGCAACATAGAGAGACCTACTATTTAATAATCCACATTTCACTGTTTATGCTTGTTTATGTTTAAGTTGTTTATTTCTAGCTTTTAGTTTGTTTTTGTCTGTTTGGAAGCTGGCATAGTCTCTATGGATAAGGGTTTTTCCTCGGGTACCCTAAGGAGAAAAGCTCCAGAGAGGAGTGTTTCATGTTAAAAGTTAAAATATAACAAAAGAGATTTTACTCAACAAAACAATACCTTTCAATTGCCGAACCCTATCTCTCCCCTCAACGGGTTGTATGCTTCAATGTTTCCTAATTATTTTGTCATCAAAAAATCAAACAAATAAATCAAGCCGAGAGACAGCATTACACCCAGCTGGCGAAACGGATGACAGTCTAGAAAACATCAGGGTTGAGCTTTTGACCGACGTCAGACGAAGAAACAGTGCCTCAGATGTAAGACAGAAGATGTCAAGAACATTTTCCTACCGTAGACAAGAGGTGGTGCAGGGAAGTCCAACTGCTGGGGAGTTTAAAGCTAGGTGGCCTGCACTTTTCCAGATTAATGAGGTAAAGGCATGCTTTTTTTTTGCTGAGTGTTCTTTTCAGTAATTCCTTATGTTATACATTAATTAATCTGGGCCACTTGGATTAAGATGATCCCAAATATAGGTATAAAGCTCGCATTTATAGCTGTTGTTGTTAAATGCTTGACCTGTGTACCGTACAGAGTATTTATTTGAGCAGCACTTAAAATACAAGTTGTGTATGAAAAACATAAGTGACTTAAAGTGTAGAAACATGAATAAAATTAATTTTTGATTTTTCTTATAAATAAAAAAAATATTGGATTGTTTAAGTAAGTTTGCACTACATATAGGGCCCAAACTATTTTATAGTGAGTTTGATTATTGAAATGATTGATTAATCATCTCAATAATTAATAGAGTGAAATCAGATTATCAATTCTGAATTAACCTAAAACCTTTTATTTAGCTATTAGTTTTTAGTTAGCCTCAGATTGTTAAAAGCATGTGCTAAACAAATGTAAATTAAAAATGTGACGAACAAACTTTGTTGCTCATAAGATAAAAAATAAATGGGTCAAGCTAAAACCCCTAAGACCTCTCACCGCCAAGAGGTGCTGACCTCACAGGTGAGACACTCCCACCAGCGGACAAAGAGCACAGGAAAATGTGTTGCCAACCACCTAAAACAGAAAAATATCTGATTTTTAAAACCCTTTAAACCCACTAAATGGACTGATGCCATTCATTTCTTCTTTGATTAACAGTAGTAACATCCTTCATGCACTGTATACTAACCCATATGCTAATCATGCTTTATGAAGTGATGGCAATTGCATTGTAGCATTTAATGAAGAAATAATAAATAAAATAATCATACCAATGATTAAGCACCAGTCTTCTTTTTTTCTCTGTGTGTGTCATACAGGTAAATGCTGAATTCCAGCGTATTACAACACTTCAACTGGAGACGACCTTCGCGGCACAGTTAGACAAAATTACACCTCAGCTGATGACAGTTTTCCAGAAGAAGGGCGGTGTTTCTGGGCAGAAACTTGCCACCACTTGCAGATCATGCAAGAGGTAAATCTGAATATTGCTAATTCTATTTGGATTTCATTTGTCTTAAGTGGCAGGTAACTGGTGAGTCAAATAAGCTATTTTAGGTGACCGGCAAAGCAATCTAAATTTTGAAATTTTCATATATAAATTTTATTTACTATGTTTGAACTGACTTATGATAAAATTTACTTATTGCGAATGTCAGACATCGTTGTTGTTTTTTTCCAAATTGGTTTAATCAACTCTCTTTAAACAGGCTGAAGTCATTGTTAGCAAGTCATCTATACACACACTTTTTAGATAGATATTCACACACACACACACACACACACACACACACACACACACACACACACACACACACACACACACACACACACACACACAAACGACTAGATTGGAATTTAATTGTAGAGTTAATTGTTTTTCTTTTACCTTTTTATTAAATGTTTAGGACATTGAGGGAGATGACATCCAGACAGACCTAAAGAAGCACACCATGGGCATTTATGTCATCAACAAGGAGGATGGACAAAATGGACATTATGATGACATTGGAATATTTGTTGAAGGGGAGATAGTCATGGACAACATTGGATCTCGGGCCCAAGCTTGTGCATTGATGCTTGGAGTAATCTATGCACTAAACCTAGCCTACCCCAAGGAATTGAGGCACTATTATGAATTCATTCAGAAAGTGTTGATGGGATTGGATGGGGAAAAGCTCTCCCCCAAAGTCCTTGGGCTGAAGAACAAAATTGCTACTGGATAGGAAGATTTCTAAAACCACACATCCAGAAAATGCTGTTATGTAAATTACCAATGACTGGTGCTCTTGTGAATAATGCAATTTCTAAATATGGATCGCAGAACAGCAAGTCTGAAACTTTGGTTACTTTTGTGGATGCAGGGTTCTAATTGTGATACTTTATACCGCTGGCAGTGTTTTATTCTTTGTTAGAGGAAGAGAAACATTGGTTAACATTTCTCTTGTCTGTTGTTTCTGTTTTATTTGAATAGAGCTTTTTAAAGCTATTAGTTCATAGGCAAAAGTTTTGTAATTTGTATTATACAAATTACATCAATTTCCCTTAGATGTGGATTCTTATTCTGTTTGCAAAAAATTTTGCATTAATAAAAGATGTGAAAGAATTTTGTAGTTTTCATTATTGACGTTATTAAAAAGAACTACAAATCAGGGTAAGCAATATTTTTTAAGTAAAATTTACTTAATTGAAATAGAGAGAAATTAACAATTTGATTGATTTGAATATAACTTTGGGACATAAGTTTAAAGGAAACAAATTATTCTGGTACACTTAACACGACGTTAGTTGGAATTACTAATATTATTTGACTAAGTCGTATCCACAACAGTTAAGTTAAAGTAGCTTAAAAATATATGTTGGCTTTACTCGCTTAAATTAAATTCTGTGTACTTAAAAAATATTTCTGGATTCAAACAAATTTATTTCGTGCAACCACTTGTCATAAAAAAATGTAGTAAATTGAACAAAACATTTTTTTCACAAACTAACACACAATGTGTTCCAAAGATATCAAATAATTATTTCCATCACTAAAGTAATCTGTCACTACTGAAATAAAAGGTAACACTTTATAATAATGTCACACTATTAAGCATTAGTAAGGTATCAGTAAGTGCTTAATTCCTGTCGTGGAATTTTGTAAATAAAGTCTGCAACACGGAAACAGCTGTGATCAAGCTACTTATTACTGCACAGGAGAGCCAACACACATATCAAACATCACAGTTCACCAGCTCTGCCCTTGGGACGTCTCAGCTCCTCTTTTATACCTCCTCCCCACACACAACTCTCTGTATCTTTTAGTTACAACAGGTTTCTGTCCCACGGGCTGTGGCTGGGCAGAGAGCAATTCCCACTATCTTTTTCCAGGAAGTTTCATCCTTCTAAGCAAAACAGTTAGCAGATAATATACTGAAACATCATTATGCCTAGCTAAGCAGTCTAAATATATAATCTAATGGCTGACGGAATGAGTCAAATACCAAGCAATGGCAAAAGATTCCTGTAATCCTTTTGCCATGAAATGCGCTGATGACCTTTTGTTCACAGGGGCGCCTAGCACATTTCCAGGAAAATGACTAAAAACGAAACTCATCGTGTTTTAGTTTCAGTTTAAAATCGAGGAACAATGCCCCATTATTGTGTCTCTCACACTCCTGCTGGGTATTTTTGACATTGTGAGAATGACTGTGCTGACTATCATTAGTGGTAGACTTCAGTCTGTGTCTGTTAAGCTGTGGTGGCACCTATTCTTGAAAATCATCCTGAAAAGTTGTGCTGTTATATAGCGCATAACCTTTTGACTTAAAAACAAAATAAACCAACAGATTGGTGTGATTTTTTTTTATTCATTATCTTAACTTTCATTAAATGTTGCATTCTTGCTGGATATTCTCACTAACAGTTTGTTTTCTTGACACTATCCTGCAGACGCTGGCTATTTCTCAAAACTCCAGTGAGTTTCGGATTTTCTTTTGACACAAAAGGTGCTCTTTGCTCCGCTCTTGTTTTCTTTCTTTCTTTCTTTAATGTTTAATGTCCACTTTTATTAAGTCATCTATTCAGCACCTCCAATATTTAACTCAGCTCACCCCCGCCGCCCCCCGACTTTTGAAACTTCCTCCACAAATATTCCCCTCCTCCTCGTGTGACCTTCTCCGACACTATAAAAGTAATCACCCAGGATTTTTTCAGTCGGATTTTCTTGTGCGTTTTCGCTTTGGCTGTGCAGACATCTCTCTGAATTCCTCGCAGCTTTCTCCGCTCCCCCTCCAGGTAAGCTGGTTTCCTTCACAGAGAAGTCGAGGCACGGCAGTGTGCAGATTGCAGGTAGAGTGCAGGAGGCTGCTGATTTAGAATAATGGATCGAACGTGGAAAGAACAAAACAGTCCCGGGGATACCCCCAATGAATATGACAGTAATGTTGAGTGCGCACATTTTTGAACACATAAGGCTCTGTGTGAAATGCATCACACAGAGCCTTATTCAGTGTGTGTTCAAAAATGTCTGAACGTTTTCTCTTTCTGTTCCCAGTGACAACAAAATATAATTAGCATTGAGCAAATGTATGCGTTTGTGAACTAACTTTGACGGTGTCTAACGATAAGATGACCGAGTTTTGTCGATTCAGGGATGTTTTCTGTGCACCTGGTCAAATATAAATGTCTCAATATGTTATTTCTGTGAGTCAGACTGTTTAACCCGATCATATGGAACAAAAACTTACTTTTCGTATATTTAGAGATATACATATATATATACACACACACACACACACATATATATATATATATATACATACACACACACACACATATATATATATATATGTATATATATATATATGTGTGTGTGTGTGTGTATGTATATATATATATATATATATATATATATATATACATACACACACACACACACATATATATATATGTATATATATATACATACATATATATATATATATACATACACACACACACACACACACACACACACACACACACACACACACACACACACACACACACACAACCTTTTTAAACTGGTGATATGTTGACGATTTGTCACCTAGCGTAAAATGTGACGCTTTGAGAGTGAGAACGTGTTGTCTATCGCTAAACGACAATAGTATAAGTGACAGAACTGATCATATCAGCACCACACTTGAACTATGCAGCTGATGTTTTTGTTTGTCATTGTTATCCTGCTCGCATACTGTTACTGATATAAAGAGTGTCAGCCCCACAACTAAAGCAGACATCTTATCTGCACTTAATGTTAGTCTAAGAAGCCAAGTAAGATAGTGAGATAAGATAATTATAATAAAATGCAATAAACAAAAATATTCCTTAAAAAATAAAAAGAAACACCTCAGTGGTTGCTTGGACTCCTGCACCCACCACTTATCTAACTGCACTGACTTCACCTATTAAGAATACGTCTATGAACCTGACCTTGCCACCATAGCCTAATCCCATCATTAAAGAAGCTGTTCAACTTGAAATCTGTCTCAGGTTTGAATGAGATAAAATGGCTCAATAAATTAAGACTTTCACTGTTGTTCAGCTACATTCACAAGTGCAGTTACCATATTGAACATCCCAAGTTGTTCAGAAATGTCTCTTGGAGCCATAATGAACTCAATAAGAAGAGGAAGTCAGGCATTTGGATTTTACAGAATAAAATTAATACGATTTAATAATTTTTCAGGATTTTTACTTATCAAACTCCTTCTGGAACATCAATATTTCAAAATACAGATCAACGTAAAGATGAAGGGAATAAAAACTAACTTAAATGAAAGGGACCTCTAACAGGACTCAGGAAGGAGCAGCCATCTGCAGCAACCAGTGGAGAGATGAGAGGGGAAGAAGGAGAGAAAAGAGACAAGGATAAAATGCATAATTCATTCTAATTTAATAAAACAGTCCTTGACGATAATTCCCTTCTAACTCTGTAGTATGCATAGTTTTTGCAGGTTCTGCCGGTTCATACTTTTGTGATCAGCAATGACTGATGCAGCTTACTGAGCAGTCCTATAAAACATAAAGATATTAGCGGTGACTTTTTTCATATCAACATTTCTTCAGAGGATGTTCTTGGTCTCATTTGCTGAGATAAGGCAGATTATTTATGAAACTATTTCAATCTGCAATAATTGGACTGCAACTTATGATGGAATAAAGTACTAATTTGAATTAAATGTTCGGTCAAATGATGCTGAGAATGGTTATTAAAATTCTCTCTTCATCTGGGTTTTTCTACTTTAAGGGTGACAATGATTAACTATGAAGTGACCGTGTTCACTGGCAATCTGGCCTTGGCCTCCACTTTCAATAACGTCTACATTACACTGGTCGGGACAGATGGAGAGAGCAAACGCATTGATCTCACAAGCTGGAAACCATCTTTCTTCAGAGGGCAAGTGAGTCTGAAACCCCTCTGCATATTAAAACTATTTAAAACTACATGTGATGTGGATCTTTTGTTTTTATTTTTGTTTTGTTTTTTCCAGGTATCTCATTTTATTGTGTCCTGCCCCAAATCCCTTGGAAAGCTGGTGATGATAAAGTTAGACAAACAGAAAAGGTTTCTCCAAGACTCTTGGTATCCTGCCAAGGTGGAAGTGAAATCCCCTACAAACAAAACCTACCACTTCCCCATCTACCACTGGATTACTGACAGTGAGGTCTATTGCTTCAGAGAGGGGACAGGTTTGTGGAAATGTGCTTGTCTTATTTATACGTTTCAATGACACCCAAAAAGATAACCAATAAAGAGGCAATAAAGGTGATCAAGCAAAACTGCAATGATACTGTATTTTAAAAGATGATAATATACTATTTTTTATCTTTTTCAAATCTTTTATGAAGCTCTCAGAATCTTTGATGACAGCAACAGTCATCTTGGTGGGTGCAGTCGGCAGCAGGAACTTAAGCAGCGACAGAAAGTCTTTTGGTAAGAAATTAGAGTATTTTTACATTTTGCATCTTAACATTAAGTTGCCTGAAATCAAAATTTGGTGTATATTAATGAAATATGGAAACAAATAAATATCACATAAAATCCACCAGGATTTATAAAAAATATCATGTAAAATTTAAGTGTGTTAGGTTTATATATAATCTTCATTGAGACTGCAGATACATTGGTAATTAGGCTCTCCACTCACCACTCTGTTATCGCTATCGTGCCCAGCTGGGATGTATATGCACAGGGGATACCGCACTGCATTAAGGGAAACAGCATTCAGTCTCTGCCCTATGATGTCCATTTTTCCTTGACCAAGACAGCAGAGATGAAATACACTGCAGTCACAGGGTGAAGTATTCATGTCCTGTTACACATCTCTTTTTATCTCTACACATCTAATGAAATTATAAGCATCATAATAAGTAATGTTTTTCTTTTCTAGACTGGTAGAGTTGGAACTGATTGAAATGGCTGAGTTAAAGAAAAACTGGACTCACATAGATGATATTAGTCATCTTTTATGCGCTCATCGAACTCAAGTAACAGGTAACAAATCATCAGAAGTTCATTCACTCAAACATTGCTCATACTTCACGATGTTATATAATTATAATAATAATAATAATAATAATAATAATAATAATAATAATAATAATAATAATAATAATAATAATAATAATAATAATAATTTTTATTTATGAGCGCCTTTCAAGTCACCCAAGGACACTTTACAATAGGATAAAACACTTAGTAAAACAATGGCAGAATAAGAACAATAAAATAAAAGCACAAGATGAAATTAACAAACAGTGGATTCACAGTGAATATTCAGATTTGGACAGATGAGTTTTGAGTTGGGATTTAAACTGGGGGAGAGAACCAATGTTTCTTATTTCTGGGGGCAGAGAGTTCCACAGCCTGGGAGCAGAGCAGCTGAAAGCTCTGCTTCCCATGGTGGTGAGGCGGAAGGAAGATACAGTAAGCTGGATAGAAGAAGAAGAACGAAGTGAACGGGCAGAACAGGTGGTGGTTAACAGGTCAGAAAGGTAAGGATGAGCGAGGTTATGAATGACCTTGAAGGTGAGCAGAAGAAGTTTGAAAATTATCCGGAATTTCACAGGCAGCCAGTGAAGTTCCTGAAGAACAGGGGTGATGTGCTGGTAAGAGGGGGTTCTGGTGATAATGCGAGCAGCAGAGTTCTGAACCAGTTGAAGCTTATGGAGGGATTTTTGGAGGAGACCATGCAAAAGAGAATTGCAGTAGTCAATACGGGAGGTAACAAGACTGTGGACAAGAATGGACGTAGACTAGGTGGAAAGAGAAGGAAGCAATCTGTTAATGTTACGTAGATGGAAGTAGGCAGAACGGGTGAGATTATTGATGTGAGATTTATAGGAAAGTGAACTGTCTAGGATGACACCAAGGCTCTTAACCTGAGTAGAATGGAAAACTGTGGAGTTATCGATGGTAAGTGAGAAATGGTTTGCCTTCAAAAGGTTGGATTTGGTGCCAATAAGGAGGATATCAGTTTTATCCTCATTGAGCTTTAGAAAATTAGAGGTACACCAGGATTTTAACTCGGATAGACACTCTGTAAGGGAAGAAGGTGGGAGGGAGGAATCAGGTTTGCAAGAGAGATATAACTGGGTGTCATCAGCAAAACAGTGAAACTGAAGATCAAATTTGCGGAAGACGGTACCTAGAGGGAGGATGTATATTATAAAGAGAAGAGGGCCTAAAACTGAGCCTTGGGGTACACCAGAGGTGACGGGGAATAGACGAGAGCGGAATGATCTTAGTTGAATAAACTGGGAACGGTCGAGGAGACATGATTGAAACCAGGCGAGGGGTGTGTCAGAGATGCCGAGAGAGGAAAGTCTGCTTAAAAGGACAGAGTGAGAAATGGTGTCAAAGGCTGAGCTCAGATCTAAAAGGACGAGAATGGTGAGAAGACCAGAGTCAGCTCCGATTAGAAGATCGTTAGTGACTTTAAGTAGAGCAGTTTCGGTACTGTGACATGAGCGAAAACCAGATTGAAATCTCTCGTAGATGTTATTATTAACCAGGTGTAAATGAAGTTGAGCTGCAACCACTTTTTCGAGTATCTTAGAAATGAAGGGTAGATTGGAAATCGGACGGAGGTTGCTAAAGTTGTTAGGATCTAAAGAAGGTTTTTTCAGTATAGGAGTGACTAGAGCAGTCTTCAATAAGGAGGGAACGATACCGGTGGTGTGAGAAGAGTGAATGATAGCAGAAATGAGTGGGAGTAAAGAAGAGAGGCAGGATTTCACAAGCCCTGTGGGCATGGGGTCAACATGACATGTGGCAGGCTTTGATTTACATATGAACTCGGAAATATCAGATAAATCAGGAAGATGAAAAGTGGAAAACGGCTCAAAAAGGAGAAAAGGTTCTGGAGAGGGCGTAGACACAACATTTGATCTGAGTTGCTGGTGGATGTTATTGATTTTCGTAGTCCTGAACAGCATCAAGGAGTTGCAGGTTTCAGAGGAATAGAAGTGTGGTGGTAAAGCGTTGGGGGGTTGAATTAGTTTGTTGAGAACTGAAAACAGAGTCCTTGTATTACCCTCATAAGAACTGATAATACCAGAGTAGAAGCTTTGTTTGGCCTTGTTGATGGAGTCTTTATACTGAAGTACGTGGTATTTATAGATTTCTGAATCAACAGTTAAACCAGATTTCTTATATTTACGCTCTATCTGCCGAGCTTTGGCCTTCAGAGCTCGGAGGTCAGAGGTAAACCAGGGAGCAGAGCGAGCGAAGGAAACAGAGTGGGTTTTTACAGGAGCCAGAGAATCAAGGACAGTGCATAGACAATTATTATAATATAACAACAAATCATAAGGAGTAGAATAGAAGTCCGGAATCTGAACATTGTCCAAACTGGTAGTGAGAATGTCCATATCAATGTTCTTGATGTTGCGGAACAAGATGAGACGGGTTGGCTTGGTAGAAGAGCAGCAGAGAGTGAGGTTAAATGAAAGGAGGAAGTGGTCAGTTATGGGGATTTCAGTAGCAGAAAGATTCAAGGGAGTAAGACCAGAACAGCAGACCAAGTCCAGGGTGTGTCCTTTAGAGTGAGTGGGAAAGTCGATAAATTGTTTAAATTCAGAGCCTTCGAGACAGAAGGAAAAGTCTCTGGTGAGCAGAAGGTCATTATTGTCCATGTGAATGTTGAAATCTCCCACCAAGATCACATTTGGGGAGAGAGATGAAAGATGGGTTAGTAGATTAGCAAAGTCACTGAGGAAGACAGGGTTAGGTTTGGGGGGGGGCGGTATACAGTAGCTATGATGGTGGGAATGGGTCCAGTCAGCTCACATGCAAGGACCTCTAGAGAACTAAAGGTATCAACGTTAACTGGCAGGACTTTCAAGTGCTGGCGAAAAAGGATTGCGAGACCACCCCCACAACCTGAGCAGCGGGGTTTAGAAAAGTAAACAAACCCCAGAGGAGCAGATTCTTTTAGCTGAGAAAAGTCATCAGGTTGTTGCCAGGTTTCAGTTAAGCAGAAAAAGTCAAACTTACGGTCAGATAGGAGGTCTTGGGTGAGAGGTCCCTTACTTGTCAATGAACGAATGTTTAGAAGACCGAAGTTGAGTGGAGTATCTTCTTTTTTGCTAATCGCGGTGGGCGCCCTGGGCAGGTGGGCTAGAGATCGATGGTTAACAGCCCGATCAGGGTTCCTGCGAGTGCGGCGAGTAGCAGACCAGAATGATTTAGTTCCATTGGAGTTATGGAAAATCCTGCGGGACCCGCGATGGATGTATCTCCGGCGAGGCTGGAAAGTGATGCCGGGTGGTAGTGGAGCTCCGCCGGCGACGGGACCGATAGCTGCCCGCGAAGGCGCAGGAGCTCAGCGGCTGTATAGCGGAGCAGTCCAGCCGTAGGATGGTAGACGAGCATCAGGAGAATCCAAAATAGTGCCGACCAGCTCAGGAACATCTTGGTCCACATCTTCGATTATGTGGAGGAAAAGGAGCCAAGCCGGCCGGAGCAACGAACAGGTAGGCTAAAATAGCTCAAACAGTTACGCTAGTGCAGCTCACTGAGAAGAAGACGTGAGAACACATTCAGCTGAAATAACAAAAGTTGAGGACAAGCGTTGCAAGTCAATCCCTGGCAGAGATCGATCTGGTCCTGAGTGTGAATGTTCCTGTTCATTCAAATCTAAATCCAAATAATCCAATTAATCCAAATAAATCCAAATAATCGAAAAATGTACCGGTGAGTACACCGGAAATCAAATATATTCAACTACACTTAAAAACAAGAATGGTTTCTAGTCTGTTTCTTGTGTTGATTTTTGGACTCTTAGTCAATGTATGTCAGTTTCCTGTTTATTATTCTAGTGTTTGAACGTTTTGATCATTTTTAGTCTTTTTCAGTTGTGCTTTTATCATACAAGTAAATCTGAGCATTAGTTCTTGTTGTATTTTTTGACTTCCTGTTCACAGTTCAGTTTAAAATGAGCTTTGAGTACAAACCTAGATTGCTCTACTGTTAAAATATTAGTTTTGAATTCCTTATTTGTATAGCCTGAGAAATGAATAACCTCACAGGACACAATTACTGGGGTTCTTAATGTGCAGTCTTTTGTTTTCGGTGAAGACAGAATAATCAAAAATGGACCAGAGAAATAAAAGAGGTAAAATAAATGAAATATATACAAAGAAGAAATATGGCAGTGGCCTCTGGATTCCACAGCAATATTTCAGCTCACCTGGATACTGGAGAACACATATGATATCACAACTTATCCCCTACACACAGAAAATAGCCGCCCTAAGGTGCACGTGCAGGTCCTTTGCATCATTGATTTCTTGCCAATGATATCACCTTTTTGTAAAAAACAGTAATTCCCAAGATGCATTTTTTCTAAGTTTTGGTAAAACTGCAGTAAACTCTTAAGCACTGCCCCCTGGTGACCAAAATATGCAATGACACAAATCACCAAAATGAACAAATTAAAGTGCACACTACATGCAGAAAACAGGAAACTGTGTAAACAATGAAATTAAACTACTCAATAACATTTTTGTTTTAACATAAATATAAACAAAGAACATGCATTCAAAGAAATTTTTAGAGCTCTTTTTTCACCTTAAACTGATATTTTTTTAAACTAAAGTAGAAAATATTATTATCTGTATACTTGTACACTTGGCTACATTTGTATTAAACCACAGTTTATTGTTTGAGTTTGTAATCTTTTGAGTGTTCAGCTCCCTCAGTGTGTTATTATCCGCCCCTCCTCTGCCTTCTGTTCATCCTCAGACTCTTCATGTTTATTTTATTCTGTACTTGATGTTTGGCCATCTGAATTCAGGTTTGGGTTGTTCCTTTTTTTTATTTTGTTTTCATTTGTGTCCAACATCAGTTTGACTTCCTGCATATGCTTTGTGTTAGTTTTCACTTGTTATGTGTGTTTATGTGTGTGCTTGTGCATAAATAGGCCTGACCTCCCTGTAGACTTTGCTGGATCATCTGCTGTTAATCCTCTGTGCGTTTCTTTGCATGTGATTTTGAAGTTACCTCTATCTTCATCTTAATGCAGTGATCTGTGCAATCCATCCTTTTCTGACTGTGAACTATGGTTTCAGAGTTGGAAGTTCCAATTCTGAGCCCAACCCCTTTGTACTAAGCTGTAGACCACCCCAGTGCAACTTAGTGTTTGTTGCAGCTAGAAGTTTTTTAAGAACAGACAAAGGTTTTTGGAGATCAAAAAACTTCCTTCAGGGAAATCCCCAATTGTCCCTGTGTCATCGGAGATTTCTGGGCACTATGTTGTCTTTAGGTAGGATCAAAAAGTTGATTCTGTTCATCTGGACGTAGCGTTTTCAGTGGGAGAAATGTTTCATCACCCATCCAAGTGACTTCTTCAGGCTCAGCTGACTGCAGATTTCCACAAACTTATAAACAGTACTTTTGCACCGCGACTGTTCATTAAGTGGTCATGACAATTTGCATAGTAATGATCATGATCAAGGAACTGAGTCAGCCAATTGTTCATTCAGTGGTGCTAGTTTCAGTTATTGTGCAAATGTACTGTTTATAAAGTTGGGGAAACCTGCAGTGACTGAAGAAGTCACTTGGATGAGTGATGAAATGTTTTTTCAGACCTGAATGATTTAGCATGCATCAAGAGGGCACACTTTCTTCTTAAGATGCAAAAAAACCCATAAAAGGCAAAGCAAAAAAGAACACAAATGGATTTCTAAAAAGAAACAGAACACACGGCAGAAAACGAAACAGCAGCAATGTTTGTAGCATTATTGAAATTGGGCTAGCTGGCATATAATGGTTTGCTACGTGGTGGCTACCTATAGACCTATGGTTAGAAAAATATAAACAATAGCACATTGAGGATGGAGGATGAGCATCAGCCCCCCCCCCCCCCCCCCCCCCCCCCAAAAAAAGCAAAAAAACAAAAAAAACAAAACAAAAAAAGACAATGTGAGGGTCCCCGATTTCCCTGCTGGGAGAAGATACTGAACATTGCCTAAATTTGAGTCAAGAGAACATCTGAGATTATCCATGCCCAATCCAAGGTTAGCCAGTAATATCTAACTACTACATATTTTGGATGATCACTATGAGAAATTGAAAAATTGCTGATCCTGAGCTCTGACTCTTCTCTGAAGCATTCAGATATTTGGTGTATTGGTAAACTGTTAGCCCATTGACTGTAGTTACATCATAAGGTTTTAAAAACTGAGCTTGAACATGTGCTGCATATAAATGATGCTAATAAAAAACCAGAGAGGTTGCCAATTACCCCAATGATGAGGCTTCATTATATTAAATAAAACAAGATACAAAGTGTTACAGCACATTAAAAAGAGCAGCCTGAATGAATGCATTAAGACCTTGGGCCCAGAAGTAGGGAAACTTACAGAATCAAGGGGATAAACACCACATCTTACTGAGACACATATTTCTGAGAATATAAGCATCCGCAGGAAGTTTCTACAAAAGCATGAGCAGAATCAATCAGCTACAGTGTAACCAATACAGACTGAGGAAGCAGCGGCGTAAACATGACTCCTACCTGTGACAGCTACGGAAGCCACATGAGCAGAGACCTGGATGTATAGGGCAACAGGTAAGTAAGAGAGGGATGCTCAGATAGCAGCTATTTATAATGTGACTGCATAATTTAATTGGCCATCAAAAAAGCAATCAGCAATACATTATTAAACGAAAAATTAATTCTGCTAAACTCAAACAGTATGGGATGAGTTTAACTATCATATGGACATATGCCAAGCGTCCGGAGCGGGACACAGACAAAAACACTTAACCCTCTGAGTCAAGACCCAGGAACATGACAAAACTCACCTAAATAAGTAACCAAAATATGGTTATTCATCAAATAATGAGGATAATAGATCAAATGCAATGAATTAAAAGCATATCTCTTCCTTCTTCTTCAGCTAAAGCAGAAACCAGCAAAGGACAACCCAATCTTCCTTCCTACTGATTCTGAGTATGACTGGTTGATGGCCAAAATCTTTGTGAGAAGTGCAGATTTCAACTTCTATGAAGTCAGTGTTCACCTGCTACGCACACACCTGCTGTTACGCCCCTAGTCTAGGCGGGTAGGGACGCACATAAGGTTGGAGGAGAGAGAGACCAAATCCCCGCCCTGGTTCCCAAGCCAAACATCCAAACCAGTTGTAAGTAAAAAAAGTGATTTTATTTAAGGACAAGAAGCATAGCTCCGGGGTGAGCCCAGGCCAAAATAATAAACAAAACCAACTAAGTCCCACCAGAAAAGACTAACTAAACCCTAAGAAAGAAAAAAGAACAAACAAATGACAGCGCTATCCCTCGCTCCCTGACCAAGAAAACAGGAGAAAACGATTCCAAAAGAAAAGGCAGCTCACCCCTTCCGCTTCAGCCCACGAGTGCCTAAGCTTACAATTCACACTCCCACAAATACACAAGATAAACGCAGGCTGGGAAAACCAGGGTCAGGACTGCGACGGCTGTCAGGCTACTCGCTCGTTCCACACTCTCTCTCTCTCTCTCTGGAGCTGTCAGAGCGGCTTTTTGAATGTGGTCACCTGTTCCATGGTCCAATCAGCTCACTACTCTTCATTAGGGGAGGTACCTGTAGAGAGTCTTAAGCACAGTAAAGAGACACAGAACAAACAGCCCACACAGTGTTCTTATGGCCACAGCCGTAACACCTGCTGGCTGAGGTTTTTACAGTCTCACTGCTGCGTAACCTGCCCATGGTGCATCCACTGTACAAGGTACAGTGGGGCAAAAAAGTATTTAGTCAGCCACCGATTGTGCAAGTTCCCCCACCTAAAATGATGACAGAGGTCAGTAATTTGCACCAGAGGTACACTTCAACTGTGAGAGACAGAATGTGAAAAAAAAAAATCCATGAATCCACATGGTAGGATTTGTAAAGAATTTATTGGTAAATCAGGGTGGAAAATAAGTATTTGGTCAATAACAAAAATACAACTCAATAATTTGTAACATAACCTTTGTTGGCAATAACAGAGGTCAAACGTTTACTATAGGTCTTTACCAGGTTTGCACACACAGTAGCTGGTATTTTGGCCCATTCCTCCATGCAGATCTTCTCGAGAGCAGTGATGTTTTGGGGCTGTCGCCGAGCAACACGGACTTTCAACTCCCGCCACAGATTTTCTATGGGGTTGAGGTCTGGAGACTGGCTAGGCCACTCCAGGACTTTCAAATGCTTCTTACGGAGCCACTCCTTTGTTGCCCGGGCGGTGTGTTTTGGATCATTGTCATGTTGGAAGACCCAGCCTCGTTTCATCTTCAAAGTTCTCACTGATGGAAGGAGGTTTTGGCTCAAAATCTCACGATACATGGCCCCATTCATTCTGTCCTTAACACGGATCAGTCGTCCTGTCCCCTTGGCAGAAAAACAGCCCCATAGCATGATGTTTCCACCCCCATGCTTCACAGTAGGTATGGTGTTCTTGGGATGCAACTCAGTATTCTTCTTCCTCCAAACACGACGAGTTGAGTTTATACCAAAAAGTTCTACTTTGGTTTCATCTGACCACATGACATTCTCCCAATCCTCTGCTGTATCATCCATGTGCTCTCTGGCAAACTTCAGACGGGCCTGGACATGCACTGGCTTCAGCAGCGGAACACGTCTGGCACTGCGGGATTTGATTCCCTGCCGTTGTAGTGTGTTACTGATGGTGACCTTTGTTACTTTGGTCCCAGCTCTCTGCAGGTCATTCACCAGGTCCCCCCGTGTGGTTCTGGGATCTTTGCTCACCGTTCTCATGATCATTTTGACCCCACGGGATGAGATCTTGCGTGGAGCCCCAGATCGAGGGAGATTATCAGTGGTCTTGTATGTCTTCCATTTTCTGATGATTGCTCCCACAGTTGATTTTTTCACACCAAGCTGCTTGCCTATTGTAGATTCACTCTTCCCAGTCTGGTGCAGGTCTACAATACTTTTCCTGGTGTCCTTCGAAAGCTCTTTGGTCTTGGCCATGGCGGAGTTTGGAGTCTGACTGTTTGAGGCTGTGGACAGGTGTCTTTTATACAGATGATGAGTTCAAACAGGTGCCATTCATACAGGTAACGAGTGGGGGACAGAAAAGCTTCTTACAGAAGACGTTACAGGTGTCGTGGTCTGGGTGGTTTTCCACAGCATCAGCTCCTCCCCACTGGGTGGAGTCTTTGTTGTTCCTCACCTGATGGCAATCATACCAGCAGTATTTATGACCGGCGCACTCAACTGGTCGTCGCCAGATTATCTGCCAACTTTAGTCAGTTCTCGGCCTCACGTCAATTCATTGGTGACTCATCATACGTATTAATCGTATCTCTGTTTTTCTCGTCAGCCTCGGAACCCCACCTACCAAGCTCTCCTGGATACCAGTTTGCTGCCGCCGGAAATCACTCTCCGTGTCGGAGCTGCCACTCTTTCCTGCCTGCCTCCCTGCATTGCATGCAGCACCCACCTGGACCTCTCCTGCCTCCCCTCTCCACGCAACCCTCACCTGCAAGTTTGTAAGAAAGATCAGTGCACTATCCTAAGACTCACTCGCAACCTTCTGTGGGATTCCCCTGACTGCTCTCTCCTCTGTTTCAGTGCCCTGGCCCGCCACAGTTTCCCCTGCCCAGTACCTGCACTCCATATCCCTGCCATCTAGTTATTATCACAGTATTTTCTCTCGCCTCAGACATCTAGTTTATGTTCATTGATTCTAGTCTGCACTTTCTGTTAGCTTTTGAACATTGTAAAATAAAATCTCGTTTCGTTACACTTCACCCCTGGCCTCCGGGTTTGAATCTGCACTTGAGTTCATTCCATTTCCACGGGCCACTGCGCCTGACAGTATAATCTGGCCAGTGTATGGACTCAGCGGATCAAATCCGGACAGCCGTCTCAAAACAGGGCGCCATTCTTGGCTCTCACGAGGACGCGCTCCAGTTTCTCCTGGCGAAGGTTAACTTACTCACCGACGAGCAAGAGAAGATGCAGTCCGCGGTTCAGACCCTGCAGTCAGCCACTGCCCCGGAGCCCGAACCCGTTCCCGGTACGTCGGCATCGGTATCCGCGCCGCCGCCGCCTCAGCCCGCTGCGGATCCTGAGCCCCTGCAGACGCCGATGTTCCGCGATGCCGCCTCCCCGGAGCCGGAACCTTTTTCTGGCGGCCGGGAAGGATGTAGCGGTTTCCTCCTTCAGTGCGAGCTAGCATTCGGGCGCTCACCCCGCTCGTTTGTTTCTGAAACCGTGCGGATTTCGTATTTAGTCGGGAAACTGCGCGAGCGCGCCCTTACATGGGCAGAGGCGTATTTAGCTAGACATCCGTTACCGACTTGTCGTTATGACGATTTTCTGAGTGAGTTTAAGAAAACTTTCGCTCGCCCGACCTCTGAACGCAGTTCGGCGCGGAAGCTGTTGCATCTTCGTCAGGGACGGCGGAGCATTGCGGACTTCCTGATCGATTTCCGCATCGCCGCCGCTGAGGCGGGCTGGTCTGATCAGGCTCTGCATGGGGTGTATTTTCACTCTCTCAATGATGAGATGAAGGACCACCTGGCCTCCCGGGACGAGCCCGCTAATTTCGAGGAGCTGGTTTCCCTCACGCTTCGCATCGACAGCAGGTTGCGGGAGCGAGAGTGGGAGAGGGACTACAGTTCCCGTCGGCCTTTGCGGCGGTCATCTCCGGTCGTTTCTCACCCGCCACCGCTTCCGGTTCAGCCGTCCGCTCCCATTACTGGCACAGGGGGTGGTGAGCCGGAACCGGAACCCATGCAGATCGGGCGTTACCAGCTGACGGTGGAAGAGAGAGAGAGGCGCCGCCGTTCACACTCTTGCTTTTATTGTGGCTCCGGTGAGCATTTGATTTCTTCCTGCCCTCGGAAGGGAAAAGAGACCGCCCGCCGGTAGATCCGGGGGTACGGGTGGGCGGTACCAGGGTTAACGCTAAGCCCCGATTTTTGCTTTCTGTGACACTCTTACTCGGTCAGGGAGCCCACGTCTCATCAGCGCTGGTTGATTCAGGGGCCGAGCAGAGTTTGATTGACAGGGGATTTGCTGAACAGCTTCAGATCCCTCTTTTTGAGTTAAATCCGTCCATTCCAGTTAGGGCATTAAACGATCAGGTTTTTTCTCACATTACTCATCGCACTGCACCGGTTACCCTGATCACTTCCGGCAACCACAGAGAAACACTGATCTTTTACACCTCACAATCCCCTGACACGCCCATCATTTTAGGTTTCCCATGGCTAAGGCATCATAATCCTCACCTGGATTGGGTGGGACAGAGGGTCGTGAGTTGGAGCTCATATTGTCACGCTAACTGTCTCGTCTCAGCTGCCCCACCAGGGGCCACCGAGCCCTCTAGCAAGGAGAACCGCACCCCTGACCTCTCTGCGGTCCCCCCCGAATACCATGACATATCCGAAGTTTTTAATAAAGACAAGGCACTGTCCCTGCCACCCCATCGCCCTTACGATTGTGCCATTACCCTGTTTTCCGGCTCCACGTTGCCTTCCAGTCGCCTCTACAACTTGTCACGCCCTGAACGGGCTGCCATGGAAGAATACATCAGAGACTCACTGGCGGCTGGACTCATCAGACCTTCAACTTCCCCCGTGGGTGCTGGCTTCTTCTTCGTGGGTAAGAAAGATGGCACACTCCGTCCATGCATCGATTTTCGGCCCCTTAATGACATCACAGTTAAAAACAAATACCCATTACCGCTCATCAGCTCCGCTTTTGAGCCCCTCCATGGGGCCACCATTTTTACCAAACTGGATCTCAGGAACGCATATCACCTAGTCAGAATCAGGGAGGGGGATGAGTGGAAAACAGCGTTTAACACACACTTAGGACATTTCGAGTATCTAGTCATGCCATTTGGCCTCACTAACGCACCTGCAGTTTCTCAAACCCTAGTGAATGATGTCCTCAGGGATTTTCTGGACCGTTTTGTCTTCGTTTACCTCGATGACATCCTGATTTTTTCCAAAGACCTCAAGGAACACAGAGTCCATGTCCGGACCGTACTCCAGCGGTTGTTGGAGAACAAGTTATACGTCAAAGCCGAGAAATGCGAATTCCACTCACCGTCTGTGTCATTTCTGGGTTACGTTCTTGCAGGGGGGCAGGTGAAGACAGATCCGGCTAAAGTGAAGGCAGTAGCGGAGTGGCCACTACCAACCTCACGAAAACACTTACAGGGGTTTTTGGGCTTCGCGAACTTCTACCGCCGCTTCATCAGGAATTACAGTCAGGTAGCCGCTCCCCTAACTCGTCTAACTTCCTCTAAGCTGCCTTACCATTGGAATCCGGAGGCCGACGCCGCCTTCTCCCGGTTGAAAGAACTGTTTACCTCTGCGCCGGTCTTAATCCATCCTGATCATAGTAAACCCTTCATCGTGGAAGTAGACGCGTCAGGCGTTGGGGTCGGGGCGGTGTTGTCCCAGCGTTCAGGTCCATCTGCTAAGCTTCGGCCCTGCGCCTTTTTCTCCCGCCGCCTCTCACCTGCGGAGAGGAATTATGACGTTGGAGACAGGGAGCTGCTTGCTGTAAAGCTGGCGCTGGAGGAATGGCGGCATTTACTTGAGGGAGCAGAGCATCCATTCACCATTTGGACTGATCATAAGAACTTAACCTACTTACGCACAGCCAAAAGGCTCAACTCACGTCAAGCTCGATGGTCCCTGTTCTTTACTCGATTTAACTTTTCCATCTCTTACCGACCAGGCACCCGCAACACTAAGCCGGATGCCCTGTCCCGCCAGTTCGACCCTGTGTGTGACCCGTCTGATGCACCCACCGTCCTGCCAGCAGGAGTCAGGATCGGTTCTGTCGCCTGGGACGTGGAGGAGGACATCCGCCGTGCGCTGGAGACGGAGCCAGACCCCGGCACGGGCCCTCCGAACCGACGCTATGTCCCCACCGGGGCTCGCCCTAAGGTGATCGATTGGGTCCACAAGGGCAAATTTGCGTGCCATCCGGGTGGGGGGAGGACAGGCTCACTCCTTAAAAGGTATTTCTGGTGGGAGACTATCGATAAAGACGTCAAAGAATATGTAGCTGCCTGTCCTGTCTGCGCACGCAACAAAACGAGCTCACTACGCCCAGCTGGACTTTTGCAACCCCTCACTATACCGCATCGCCCCTGGTCTCACATTGCATTGGATTTCGTCACTGGCCTTCCCGCCTCCTCGGGTAAAACCACCATACTCACAGTAGTAGACAGATTCTCTAAAGCTGCGCACTTCGTCGCCCTAAACAAACTCCCCACCGCAACAGAGACCGCCAAGATTATGACCGAGCAGATCTTCAGACTCCACGGCATACCTCTCGAGATCGTGTCGGATAGGGGCCCTCAGTTCATTTCACGGGTATGGAGGTCGTTCTGCACCGCTCTCGGGGCAAAACCCTGCTTGAGCTCAGGATTTCATCCTCAGACGAATGGGCAGGCCGAACGGCTCAACCAGGAACTGGAGGCCACCCTCCGTTGTGTCGCTGCCTCCAACCCCGCCTCATGGTCCTCGTTGCTGCCGTGGGCAGAATACGCTCACAATTCGCTTACGTCGTCTGCTACTGGCCTCTCGCCTTTCGAAGCCTCCATAGGTTACCAGCCGCCTCTCTTCCCCGACCAGGAGGCCGACCTCGAGGTTCCCTCGGTCCAACACCATCTCAGACGTTGTCAGCGGGCGTGGAGGTTGACCCGTCGGTCGTTGTGCCGGTCCGTTGCTCGCCAGTCCCTGTACGCGGATCGTCGCCGCAGGGCAGCCCCTGCCTACTCCCCTGGGCAGAAGGTGTGGTTGTCTGCTAAGGACGTTCCCCTCAAGGTGGCGTCTCGTAAGCTGGCCCCGCGTTTCATTGGACCCTTCGAGGTGGAGCGGGTCCTCAGCCCTTCTGCGCTGCGGTTGAAGCTGCCTTCCTCACTGCGCATTCACCCGACCTTCCACGTCTCCCAGGTCAAGCCGGTGGTCGTGAGTCCGTTGTGCCCTCCTTCCGCTCCCCCTCCTCCCGCCCGGCTCGTGGGTGGGCATCCTGCCTTCACGGTCCGGCGCATTCTGGACGTCCGTCGGCGGGGGCGGGTCCGGCAGTTCTTGGTGGACTGGGAGGGTTATGGGCCTGAGGAGCGGTCCTGGGTGTCTCGTTCCTTGATTTTGGATCCTGCTTTGCTTTCTGCTTTTTACAGGGCTCGCCGCGGGCCGCGGGGGGCTCGGTCGCCGGGGGTCGACCCTTGATGGGGGGGTAGTGTCGTGGTCTGGGTGGTTTTCCACAGCATCAGCTCCTCCCCACTGGGTGGAGTCTTTGTTGTTCCTCACCTGATGGCAATCATACCAGCAGTATTTATGACCGGCGCACTCAACTGGTCGTCGCCAGATTATCTGCCAACTTTAGTCAGTTCTCGGCCTCACGTCAATTCATTGGTGACTCATCATACGTATTAATCGTATCTCTGTTTTTCTCGTCAGCCTCGGAACCCCACCTACCAAGCTCTCCTGGATACCAGTTTGCTGCCGCCGGAAATCACTCTCGGAGCTGCCACTCTTTCCTGCCTGCCTCCCTGCATTGCATGCAGCACCCACCTGGACCTCTCCTGCCTCCCCTCTCCACGCAACCCTCACCTGCAAGTTTGTAAGAAAGATCAGTGCACTATCCTAAGACTCACTCGCAACCTTCTGTGGGATTCCCCTGACTGCTCTCTCCTCTGTTTCAGTGCCCTGGCCCGCCACAGTTTCCCCTGCCCAGTACCTGCACTCCATATCCCTGCCATCTAGTTATTATCACAGTATTTTCTCTCGCCTCAGACATCTAGTTTATGTTCATTGATTCTAGTCTGCACTTTCTGTTAGCTTTTGAACATTGTAAAATAAAATCTCGTTTCGTTACACTTCACCCCTGGCCTCCGGGTTTGAATCTGCACTTGAGTTCATTCCATTTCCACGGGCCACTGCGCCTGACAACAGGTCTGTGAGAGCCAGAGATTTTCCATGTTTGAGGTGACCAAATACTTATTTTCCACCCTAATTTACGTATAAATTATTTACAAATCCTACCATGTGAATTCATGGATTTTTTTTTCACATTCTGACTCTCACAGTTGAAGTGTACCTCTGGTGCAAATTACTGACCTCTGTCATCATTTTAAGTGGGGGAACTTGCACAATCGGTGGCTGACTAAATACTTTTTTGCCCCACTGTAACTGAGGCTAAGTCTAAGTCTTTTGTGCCTTGGAGTTGAATATAGCACTAACTAGTGCCAGTCAATTTCTCAAAAAGGAAAAGATGTGGAAAGTCAATGCAGCAGCACTAATGTAGTGTCCAGTTCCTCTGGCTCATCACTTCTCCATCACTCTGCTTAACAGTTAGTACAAGGTCTTTGTGCTGACAATGCACAGCACCACATTTTGTCAAATGTGGTGCTGTGCATTGTCATCAAACATCTTTACTTTAGTCTCATTTGTCCAAAGAACATTATAAAAATAACTCAAGTTGAGAAAAAAAAAATCAGGAACTCTCAAACAGCCAGAGAGAGAACACAAGGCACCAGAGACAAAAGACCACCAAAATAAAATGGGAAAAAACCGAATGCATGAACAGAAACATAGACTTGAAACAAAAACAGAAAGGTAAACAAACACTGAGACGAGAGTGACTTCACAAGAATGCACAAGGAACACGGGAGGCATTATAACAGAAATATGAGATCGAATATAAACAAAACTAAGACCTGGATAACAAAACTGAGAAGTCCAGAGAAAACAAACAGGAAACACAGAGCTGTAATAAAGGACTGAACTAAAAAGAATTGCGACTATACTGAGACCAGAATCCTAAAACAAAGATAATCCAAAATACAATGCTTAAACAAAATTCAAAAACATCTCTCAAAACCTCTTGGCTTTGTGCATTTCATCAGCAGCAACTGGGTGCCACTGGCCCTCTTATTAAGAGGTAACAGTGTAGTAAGAATTTCACAAGACTGCATAGAAACCTGTTTAAAAATTCTTTTTCACATGACTGCGTTGAAATCATCAAATAAGCAAGGAAAAAGTAATTTTCTTACTAATAAATTTCTCCCTTTCTGCCAGCTTCTGATGCCTCACACTCGCTACACACTTCAGATTAACATCTTAGCTCGGCAACTTCTAATATCTAAGACGGGAGTTTTGACTCGGGTACGAAAAGACCAACACACTGAACAGACCAAAACCTAAACAACATTTTCTTTTTTACTATTGTGTACAGTATTTGCTTCTCACTTGTATTTGTTGTATCTGTTCTCTAGTATGCAGCTTCTGGTGGAAAGGGTGTAATCACAATCCTGCAGAAATCGTTATCCTCCCTGACCTACAGCTCCCTCTGTATCCCAGATGATATTGCAGAACGTGGGCTGAAAGATGTACCAAATTTCTACTACAGGGATGATGGATTGAAGCTTTGGGAAATCATCTTCAGGTTCTCTAATTCTCCCTCTGAGTGCTTACTCGGGTCAACTTTATTTTTAGCGTTTTCCATTAGGTGGTATACCAGATACTTTGTTTAGTACCTACTCGGCTGGCGTTCCAAGCAACCTGAGTTGATCTAAAAATGTGACATCAGTAGACTGCAAAAATCAAAACTTCCATATTTGAAACCTGGAAATGAGGGAAAGGGCAACACAAAACCCAACACCGTGGTTTCCTCAGTCTGACAAAAAGAAAAGTCAGAGGGGCAGTATACCATCGCCTTGACATCCTCCATTGCTTTGTTTGTGTTGAATACATATTACATAATGGGAGCTTCTGCCACATTGCTCAACCCCCCCCCCCCCCCCACCCCCCCCCCCCACCCCCCCCCACCCCCCCACCCACCCATCCACTCACACACTGTACTCATTTGCGAAGGAAAATGACCAAGACAGAGTAGAATCAAGTCGGTAAAAGGGGAAAAGAGGTATTAGTCTAACTATCAGGTTAGGCCTAATTGGTCAGTTTGTGGAGCAGTGGGGAAAAACTCACTTTTTTTTCAAATAAAAAGCCTTATCAGGATGCTCATGTGTTAAATTTGGGTCAAACAGTTTATTACAGTATGGTGGTAAATATAGAGCTATGTCTAGAAATATATGGAGTGTAACAACATTTTTATAATATTGTCTTATAAAAATCATGTCAGGAAAAGTCAGGAGAAAGCGCAGAGGTCCAATTTGGGATTACTTTGAATATGACTGTGTTTTGGATAAAGCAAGTGTCTTGTAGTGGAAAGCGACAAATTATGAGTAGGGATGGGTACCGGTGTCGGTTCTGACATAAACGGTAGTAACCAGACCGAAAAGCAGCGCACATTTCGGTGCTTTATTTCGGTGCTTTTTTTTCCTGAGCTGTGATACACTTCTAGCCAATCATTTTACGTTTCCGAGGATAGTAGGTGGGCCAGTTACGTACGTTCCTTTAGAGCAGAGCTACAGATTAAAAATGCCCAAGGCGAAGCGGTCAAAAGTCTGGCTGTACTTCACAGCAAAATATGCAAACTCAGCAGCCTGCAACAAGTGCTTTAAGGTGATACTGTGATACTGTCAAAGGAGGTAACACCTCAAATCTGATGAAACACCTGGCGACGCATAGCATTTTTTTTAAAAGCCCAGAAATGTGCCGTATTTGATAGCTTGCTACGAGACCTCACACCGAGCACATCTACTGCGGGTGGGTTGCCTGTTATGCAACATCCCCCAAAAACACGAAGAGGAGAGTCCTGGCCCCTAGTCCTGCCAGTGTAGCAGAAATGATGAGGATGATGATGATGATGGCAGCAGCAGCCGTTCTTCTCTGCGTGAGTAGCTTAATGTTGTTCGTGTGTAATTTACGTTGAGTAGGCTAACCACGTTATTACATTAATGCATGTAAGGTGAACTAGCAAACATCATCATAGCTACATGCGGCTGTCCTCTTGTTTAATGGCAGATACTCCCTTCACCCTGGCCAAAAAGGCTAAAATGACCAAAGAAAAAGTGGAAAACAGTTAAACATGAGAGGTTTTTGGACAAAGTTTGTGTTTTTTCCATTGTTTAAGCACTGCTTCCAGCCAAGAGTGATGCCATATGTGCCCCATAGCTGCAGAAAAGGCTAACATTGTTATCTTTTTACAAAAAACAGCTGAACATGAGAGGTTTTTGGACCAATTTTGTGTTCTCCATTCTTTAAGCACCGGTTTGAGCACCGTTTGAGCACCGGCACCGTTTAAAAAGTACCGATTTGGCACTGGTATCGGATAAAACCTAAACGATACCCATCCCTAATTATGAGGGACATTTCTATAAGGAAAAAAATCCCACAATCCTTAAACTGCACTTGAAAAGCTCGCACAAGAAGGCTAACCTAGCTTACCTTGAGAAGGTAAGGGAGCACACTCAACCCTAATCCCCAGAAACAGAATCTAACCCCAGGCCAGGCAGTGTGATGCATCCCGAGACAACAGGACGGGGATATCTACACAACTGTGTGAGCCTTCAAGAAGTTTATCAATTCACTTGAACCAAAATATGAACACCCGGTGCTGCAAGAGTTAATAGTCTCATTCGGGCTAAGATATATGGAACGCCAGGACTGCCATAATGAATTAATTAAATACACCATTAAATAATTAATTAAATGTGGCAATAATTAATTAAAATTGGAATTAATTAATTAAATAAATAGTTATGACACATGTAATTAATTAATTATTGACACATTTAATTAATTATTTATGTATTTCACATTTTAATTAATTATTGACACATTTAATTAATTAATTATTGACACATTTAATTAATTATTGATGTATTTCACATTTTAATTAATTATTGACACATTTAATTAATTATTGACACATTTAATTAATTATTTAATGATATATTTATTTATTTCATTTTGGCAGTCCTGACGCCTGGCTCTCGTCATGAAATAATTTTATCTGTCAGCCTCACCCATCAAACTCAGGGTGCGGGGTTAACGCTGCCCATGCAGCTTCTCTAACATTTGATTGGTTGCCGTGCAAAGTAAGTCAAAACAGGTCGATCCTAGAAAATCGATTGCTTGTGTAGACTTGGGGCAGCCAGTTATCCCAGAATGCAGATCAAATCACAGGCAGCAATGGTGGTGGTGTAGTTTTAAAATACCCCGTTTTTCTGTCACCAGCTACACTTTTAACAGTGTTTTAGCCGCGAAAGTCGCGACGTATGTCTGGTCAGGTTGTCAACATAGAACATGTTTGCAAAAGTGCTCAGATGTTTTCAGAGATTTCACTAGCTCTGCTAACAATTAGCATGCAGAGTGCACCGAGGGGGTTACGTTAACCGGTTTGTTTACATATTCCACTCTCCGTGTTCCACATGTTGCATTCGCAGATTCTCATTTTCACCGAACGATCGTCTCTTTCCGCCTGGTCTTGTGTCTCTGTGCTTCTGTAACATAAAGAACGAGCTGACATTTTTCTCACGAAACCAGCGATCAGCTCAACAGACCCTCAGTTTACCTGCATGCATCCTCCTCCTCATCTGTCAGCTGTTTAACACCTGCTGCTAATTCAAGAAACACGCCTACGTTACCTGGTGATAGTCACAGTTTAACTGGGCAGCCGGTGCTCGATATAACGCAATGTCAGCGCATTTTTCTGCACAAGATAAGTAAATATAGTATTTTCCCCGAGCGCAGAGCTGCTGGAGCTCGTTTCCTTACAGAGCACTTTATAGGCGAACAGCTTTATCAGCGGCTGATGTCCAATCACCGGCACACAGCTTTCAAACCTCAGCTGAGTTTTAGCTCTCAGTGGTTAAACGCTGGACTTCATTCACTCAGGTTCTGTCTGTCGGGTCACATTTACTTCGCTGTTTTATTTACAACTGAGCAAATCGGTTTGGCTGAGGTTAAAGTTACGTTTCATAACTGCATAGTTTCACAGACGTTTAATGGTTCACTGGCACATGTGTTAGACTGAACTATCATCTAAATATCATCTGTTTTTTAATAGTTATTCAACTGTATTCTAAGCACCAGCTGTCTGTTAGAATGTGATTTTTTTTCTCTCTCTCTGTTGGCAGAGGTATAAAAATGCGCAGGAAAATCTTACGTGCATGGCAAACTTCACCGACGATATTTAGGGAGGAATAAACACACATCAAACATAAATGAACCATTTGTCTGTCTCCATAATTGAGAGCATTTTCTCTTCTTATGTCAACACTCTCTCTCTTTTTTTTTTCTTTTTTTTTTGCTTTTTCGGTCATGTTATGTTTACCTGTCAAAGGCTTGTTACAAACTATGAAACACATTGTGCAGACTTCTGGATGTTAGAAGAAAACTAATACTGCTCATGAATGAGACTAAAGGCAGGAAGGTGTCCTTTAAAACTAAACATGTTAATAGGACCTCCCTGTTTATATCATAGTTTATGATATAGCACGTGTATTTCAGTAATAGCCTGCTGAGGCCACTATACGTGCTGGCCTCATATCAAATGTGAAGGCAGACTGAGTCTATGTTTGACGTTTTTTATATCTAATCTTCCTTTTCAAACATTTAAACAGCAGCGAGTCTGCAGCTGAGGGAACACAAATTCAAATTGTCGGAACAGGTTTGCTCGTTTCTTGGATTCATTTGGTGATTTATTAAATGTATAACTGTTATTCTAATCTGCTGCTGAGTCTCTTACACTTTTCTTTATGCTGTATATTTTCACGTCTTTGGAATAGTTGGCAGTTAGATAGTCAGCTGGGAAACTTTGTGTTAACTCATGGAGCTGAGGATATCGTGGATATGCTGACCTCGCTGCGTGGTGTACAGAGCGAGGTCAGCATGATTAATATTCACAATAAAAATATTAGCCGAACGTCATGAAGTCTGTATGTGTTTCATAGTGTCGAACAACCTTTGTACAGTTAAAGCCAGCAGTTACTACATGACGGAAACACCAACGTTATCTCTTTTATGTGTTTATACACAGGTCACGCTGATTACTGAACAAAAACCCAAAGATCAGATGTTAAACAGATTTATTTGCTCTCTCTCCTCCTTAAACATGTTTTTAATGTTAGTTATAATTCAGAATTGGCGACTGAAACACGTAGGACACATAAGAACATCAGGAAATAAAACATCGATAAATATAACCTCAGTAAAAGAAGTCAGCGGGGGTTACTACAGCTGTGTACCGGGGCCTGCGCTTTGTCGGTGGGATTGCTTGCGAGGCGAGCGGGTCTATCCCACGCTTTGCCGTGAGACTGGGCAGACATCTCCGAAATCATCGAAGCACTTTTGCAAAGAGGCTGTATCTTGACAAACCGACCAGACACATGAAGATTAAACCACTACATTCTCGGCTAAAAAAATATTAAAACGGTATTTGGTAACACACAAACAGGGTTTTTCAAAGCTCAGTTCTGTTAGCTTCCACATGCCGGTTGTTGTGTGCAAGAAACAATGGCCACCAGGCCAAAGCAATGGTTTTGACTCGATCAGCGTTAACCCCGCCCCCTGAGTTTGATGGGTGAGGCTGACAGATAAAATTATTTCATGATGAGAGCCAGGCGTCAGGACTGCCAAAATGAAATAAATAAATATATCATTAAATAATTAATTAAATGTGTCAATAATTAATGAAATGTGTCAACAATTAATTAAAATGTGAAATACATAAATAATTAATTAAATGTGTCAATAATTAATTAATTAAATGTGTCAATAATTAATTAAAATGTGAAATACATAAATAATTAATTAAATGTGTCAATAATTAATTAATTACATGTGTCATAACTATTTATTTAATTAATTAATTCCAATTTTAATTAATTATTGCCACATTTAATTAATTATTTAATGGTGTATTTAATTAATTCCTTATGGCAGTCCTGGCGTTCCATAAAGATATACCTTTTATAGTTCAAATCAAATCAAATCACTTTTATTGTCACATCACATGTGCAGGTACATTGGTACAGCACATGTGAGTGAAATTCTTGTGTGCGAGCTTCACAAGCAACAGAGTTGTGCAAAATACAATAATATAAACAAGTTGCCTGGTATCAATGGTTGTTCATCTGCCCTAATTTATTTATTTATTTATTTAAAGAACCCATAGGTGGGAATGTGAGTTGTCTGTCTCTGAGTGTTAGCCCTGCGACAGACAGGCGACCTGTCCAGGGTGCAGGGTATGGTAGCTGGAATAGCAACATACCCAAGGATAAGCAGAAGAGCATGACTGATATGATGAAACTGGGATTTTGTTTCACTTAATTATTGCAAACACAGCTAAAACTATAACTGAAACTAATCAAAACTAAACTGAAACTAAGGATTAAAAAAAAAACGAATCTAGCGAACAATTGGTAAAAACTAATTAAAACTGATATAAAATTGAAAATCTGAAGTCAAAACTAAATAAAATTAAAAACTAATGAAAATTGCAAAACTATTAAAACCCTGGTTGGCACCCATAAATGCCCATGCTACAACGCTGTCAATCAATCAATCAATCAATCAATCAATCAATCAATCAATCAATCAATCAATCAATCAATCAATCAATCAATCAATCAATCAATCAATCAATCAATCAAGGCTTTATTCGCCACGTGCAGAGTTCAGCTGAGACAGTGTCCTTCGCCCTGTTAGGCTAAGTAAACAGTCTTCCAGCCAGCCCAGGTGGCCTTGCGTGGACTGGGAAGGAACAGTCTAAACACAGTCATTATCAGGGTGTTTTTGTTTGGCTCCAGCCTTGAGACTGCAGCTGGCGCCGAAAGGGTATCCGCATGAAGTGATGGTGTTTTTTACTTTAGTGCGAACAACTCATATGAATTTCAAAGCTGTTCTAACAGTCCAACACTGGTCTCTCAATCTCCCGTTGGAGAGCCATGAGCTTCTCTATGATGTTATCAAACTTGCTCTCCTTGATGTTGTCATTCTTGTGCTCAAAGAGCCCATTCTGAGAACTCACGACCACAGTGAGCTTCTTCAAGATGTAATCCAGTTTGCACTCAGAGATCTTATTGTGAGTATTCACGGCAGCCGTAAGCTTCTCCAAGATCTTATCCATGCTGCACTCAATGAGCCCATTTTGAGAAACTCACACCTCTTCCCATCGTTTCAATCCCAGCCTGCAGCCTTGTGGGGGTTTGAACAACCGGTTCCGCTTTCTTAATTCTTCGATAAGTCAGGGCCAAACCAGCTCCGATCAGCAAGAACCCTGTTATCATGGTTCCGAATAGGTAGATATCTTCAGCACTCAGGCGCACCCAAGCCCAAACTTCTCATTGAGAAAGGGGTGTCAATTGCATTTAGGGACCAGTTGATCAAATCCATGATTCCACTTTTAGGTTTTAGAGAACAGACTGTGAGAGTGTTCCAGGGAAAAGTAATACAAAAAACACGAGACTAGACAAGGACATAAGAGGCTAAGCAGGGAAGCTAAGGGAGAGGAGGAGAGGAGAAAAGTGCGACCGCCTTCGTCAAGAGCAAGAGCAGAAAATGTTTGGCAGATGCTTTGGCTCAAGAACCGTTCCATTCCTTCTCTGAAGGCCATCTTGTAGTCTAATGCCCTGCTTTCTGATCACCAGCCTCTTCCTTGGCCACTGCATGGAGTATGCCTCAACAGCTGGTTCCTGGTTTTTCCTGCCTTGTTGTTGCTGGCCACCATGATAAACTGTCCCACTCCACCCACTGGCTTTTAGACCACCTGTGAAGCCTCTGCAACTAGCCATTGCCAAACCTCTGGAGGGGTCCAGTCTCCTTGACCGTCACTAGCCCCCTATCAAGCCACAGGAGGGGTTCCATCTTCTCTTCTGGTCTCTTGTCTCGAGGCCATCCACAAGGACTGTGTCTATTATTGCAAGCCTCTAGTGTGGCTTCCCCACCTTAGCTGGTCTCCTTCTCAACCTCCAGAGAGGTTCTCCTTTGCTACTCCTCCTTAAGGCCAGTCCCCAGAACTGTCTCTCACATTATTCCTCCTCCAGACCGTCCATTTGGGACTGCATTCAGACTCAATCTCCCTTTGTGTTTTTTATTTGTGGCTGTGTAACTGGATGTAGAGCAACATTTTGGAAAAAAGAAGAAAAAATAGAACTCAAATCTATTTGTTGTGGTTGAGAATGGGTTCACTGGCATGCATTAAAAAATCCCTCAGGAGATTCTGATACACTTTTTATTACATTTTTTAAATCAAGAAGAAGATAGATGAGCAAGTATGGTTATTGAAGTTATAATTAGAAAACTAATTTCTTTCTATCCTTCTAGAGAAGTGGTTCTTAACCTTGTTGGAGGTATCAAACCCCACCAGTTTTGTATGTGCATTCACCAAACCCCTCTTTAGTGAAAAATAAAATCTGATTTTTTTTTTCAAATTCAAGACATAGATGTGTTTTTTTACTGGTGCACACAATGATCCGTGCATGAACATCACCTTGTTCAAAGAACAATACCAACACAATGAACAAACTTACAACAAATTACATACCTGCAAATCAGTGTGACTTCTGCTGTTGCCTTTGAGAGACCAGTTCAGATATGCGTGGCTTTACCTTGGCAAGTGCCAGTCTCATGTCATTTTCACAGCAAAGTCTGTTCCTTTTCTTTGTTTTTATGTCCAGCATCCTCGAAAAGGATTGCTCGCAAAGATATGTTGTAACAAATGGCATAAAAAAATCCAGGGCTTACTTAGCAATAACTGGATACTTGTCCATTTGTTGACACTAAAACTTTGAGAGCGTTGTTGTTCTGAAGAGTTGCTGTTGAACCTGGCTCTGCTGAAATTTAATGATTTCGTCAAGGTATTTATCATTGACATCTGCTGTCTAATCAGCAAAAGTGAATGGCTGTCTCACCCATGCTGGATATGACTCTCTCGTAGGAAAATATCTGTCGAGAGACATTGCAAGCTCATCTAAGTGCGTTGCAATAGTTTGCTTCAGTTCCGTGAATACAGAAATATCTCCGATTCCAGACACATCTTCGATCTTACTTACACAGTTGTCCAGAAGGGGGAAGTTTGCGAAGTTGTTGTTCTCTGTTCGTCGTTTCCATAACGGTAGCTTTTTTTGAAAAGCTAATCCGGCTTAGATTAGCAACATCTGTGCTCTCATCGAGTTGATGGCTGAATTTTGCTGGGCTTGAAATCAGATCTGCGAATACTTGAGCCAAGATGTCTTTACTCATGTCTTCTATTCTGTTGCTGATGGTGTCATTTGAAAGAGGAATTTGGAATCATTTACCTTCGGCCGCTGTTCAGAGTATCAGATTCGACATCTTTAATGCAGCTGGTTTCACGAGTGTTTCACCAATGGTGTGTGGCTTGCCCTGCTTTGCGATCAAGTAAGCAACTTCGTACGATGCTGTGAGGATCGGTTTGTTAACAGATACAAAATTCAAGAGCAGGCAGAGTGGGCCTTTCATCGAATCTGTCTCTCTTCATCCTTGAATTCAGCAAGTGTTGTGTTCTTGTATTCAATGTCTCCTTGCAGCTTCAAGAAGTGTTCCTTTAGTTTTGCTGGTGCGAGACTAGAGTTGTTCAACTTGGCGTTGCAAATCATGCAGAGAGGACGCTCACTCCCATCACGTTCCGTGATACATGTGAATCCATATTGTACATATTCGTCCAACCACTTTCTTCTTTTTCCCGACATAGTTAGTATGGATTAAAATATTAACAAAAAAATCACACGAACTACTACCACGACAGTCACACGTTGACTACTGCGCGCTAAATTCCGCCAAGCAGTGTAGCATGATCATCTGCAGCCAGTGATGGCCAAAAGGGGCCGTGTCATCACAAATTTACACGATAATTCGGGTGTGTCCGGACCCCGCGGTGGAGGCTCTGCCGAAGCCCTGAGACCGACTCACCGAACCCCTATGGTTCGATCGAACCCAGGTTAAGAACCACTGTTCTAGAGTTAAGGGAGTTTGATAAACAGGAATAGCCAGGCTGTTTTTCAGGCCTGTGGCAGCACCAAAACAACTGCTCCAAAATAGATGACAATTAAATCATTGGAGTCTAAAACGCCCTGAGTAACCTTTTCAGACCTCCAAAAAATAGTTAGAGTCCTTTCACACTACCATTGATCAATGGCAATGTCACTTTACTTCTTAATGATCATGAAAGTGACCTGACAGCCCCCAACACATGTGATAGTCAGTGGTACAAGTTTCGGTCACTATGCACAATTATTGTTTGGATGAGTGACAGAGCGATTCTCCCACTAAAAACGTCACAAGAAGATGATCAGAATCAGCTTCACGAGGGTTCTTATAAGACTTTTGTTTTTAGGTTAAGGTTAGGGTCTAGTAGACTTGAGGTACTCCCATGGCTTGGTTTTCTTGAAAACAACCTTAAAAAATTCATACCCTGCCTCCTTTACTGTCATCCATTACTATGTAGAAAATAAAAGTTTTCATATAAAAAAGATCCAAAGGTTGGGGAAAAAATAGCACATTTTATACACATTAACAAATTTTATGGTCTAGTGTGTTTAAGAAATCTGTATTTAAATTGGGATTGTGCTTCATTGCTTATGGCTCTATATTTCAAAGGTTTGTGAAAGAAATTCTCACCTCCTACTACAAGACTGATGCTGAAGTCCAGAAAGACTCTGAACTGCAGAAGTGGATTCAGGACATTTATGAACATGGATTCCTTTCACAAGCAAGCACAGGTGAGCTTTATTTTGGACTTACTCTGCTCATTTAAAGCTCTGTGATTTTAGATTTTAACTCTACTAGAATTTAAATGCCTGATTTGCAGTTCAAATATATAGATCCAAGTCGTTTGGTCCATGATCTATTCGAGTTCACAGGTTATTGTAATACCTACCAAAAAAATAACATCAAAGTACAGAAGCAAAGTTATAGCTTTTTTTCTGTCATTCACTGGCTATAATGCACAAACTAATGAGAAATAAAATCCTGTAAATCAATTTAGGACAACTGGTTCTCATTCACCAACTATTATTGACCACTAAGATATACTTTGTCAATGGTGTGGCCCAAGTTTTTGACCAGCTCTAAACTATCTTACATTTTTATACCATAACTAAACTTAATGATGGCATTTATGTTTCAGTGGTAAAGGGGTGCAAGAATGCATTCATTTTCTGAACATCACAGTCCAAACTAGAACTTTTATCAGTACAGATTTTAGTGAATGTGAAAAACTGCCTGTAAAAATGACAAGAAGATGACCTTGACATTGAGCAGAATTTGGGTGAAAACCCAACGTGATTTACGGTCCCACAAATGTGTCCGTCTGCGTACATGTTTCAGTTTAGAAACCACTGCAAATAAGCTCCCATGCAGTCAACCAAAATCCCATAAGCAGTTTGCTGAGCATGAATGGCCATGGTCAAATTCTGATTGGTTCACAAGGGGCTGGGAAACAGAAGGGGGAGACAGCAGAAATGTAGAAGAAAAATCAAAGACTAAAAATATAGAATGAACAATACAGACACTGGCTGTGGTGGAAACATTTTTTTTAACATTTTGATCCACTTCAGCATTTTGTATGTCATAACTTCACTTGTCTCTTCCACTGGCTAAAAGATCAACAACAGCAAAATCAGGAGTACCCTACTTCCTTGAAAACAACAGGTAGATGCAGGTAGATGGGCAGTCTGTTACTGCCTGTGGATTACCTTTGTGCTACTCCCACTTTAGCATTAAAAAAAGTGTAAGTAGTGTTTAGTTTAGTAGTGATCCCTACTATTGGACACTTTACCCCATCCTAAAAAATGTGTGAATCTGAGCATTTAGAGCAGTTTAAAGTTTTTGGCATATTTGGACTACCTATATATTATATACACTGACCAAAGCATGATGTGAGACTTTATTATGATAATAGAACTTTATGTGCACCTACAATATTGTAATTTTGATACAACTTTACTTTGGTTTCCCCAGTGTATTGAAGTAATGCCATTTCTTTTTGTTCTGATCATCAGGAATTCCACAGAAATTCAGCACTGTGGATGAGATGGTCAAGTTCGTCACCATGGTGATCTTCACTTGCTCTGCCCAGCACTCAGCTGTCAACTCTGGGCAGGTGAAACCTTCTAACATCATTTAATTTCATTTATTTAGGTTGTAATAGTTTAAGGCCATGCAAGAACCTTCAAGACCTTAAAGTGGTAAGATTAACCACCTTACAATATATCAGAAATAAACTACAATCACTTTACAAATTTCAATTGCTAAGCCCCAAAAGGTTCATTCTGTTCATCTGGACGTAAAGTTTTCAGTGGAGAAACGTCACTACTCCAAGTGACTTCAGTCTCCGCTACCTGAACACATCCTGGACAGGGAGGAACACAGGGAGTCAAGGAGGCCATTTACACAAGAAGGGAAAAAACATCTCTGAATCGAGAAGGAGGCCTAAGGGTACATCTTTCACCGCCTTACAATGCTGTGATTGAAGCCATTCCCCAACTCTCATTAAATAGTGCTCATGGCCATTGATCAATGGTCTTAGATCAGTGGGCTTTGAAAAGTTGCCTTTGATCAAAGGTCATGACAGTTTGCATATTCATGATAAACGAACTGACCTCACATCCCTTTCAGTTGCACTAGTGTCAGTAATTGCGTAAAGGTTGGGGAAACCTGCAGTCAGCTGAGACTGAAGAAGTCACTTGGATGAGTGACGAAATGTTTCTTCCACTGAAAATGCTACATCTAGATGAACAGAATCAACCTCAATTTACTTACCTGGATGATATAGCATTATTCAAGACATTAAAGGCAAAGGAGCATTGTTTAGTTAGCAAAATAAATTATTGCCAACTCCATGAATACTTTTCTCTCAATTTGGGAAAACACTTCAGTTAACAAGTGTTCCTTTGTTAGTGGCAGGATAATTTATAAAAGGTAAGTATACTTAAGTCCTAAGAGAATATTAATTTTAGAGTCTGGCTTGACTGATGATCTCAGGTCCATCTTGCTTTTCACATTAAATTTTTAGTGATGGCTGAAGCTCAGGTGGTAGAGCAGGCTCCGTACTAGTTGGAATTTTGGTGGTTCAAACCCTGTCGAGTTCGAGTTTGTATGCCAAATATCCTTGGGCAAGATGCTAACCCTAAGTAACTCTATGATGCATCCAGTGGAGTGTGAATGTTAGAAAGCACTTATGGAGACATAGGAAAATGTGCTTTGAGTCTCCAGGAGAGTAGCAAGTGCTACATAAGAACCAGTGCCCACTCACATCCTGGGCCATTTGACCTAAGGCTATGTCCACACGAATGCGTTTTCAAACGAAAATGCATCGTTTTCCAGACTGAGCCGGCATTTTCCTCAAGGAAAAACACAGTGTTTTGGAAATGCTCTCGAAAATGGATACATTTCAAACTGGAGGTGTCCTGTCGCAGTGTGGGCGCTGGAAAACGCAGACTTTCTAAAACGATGACGCATTTTAGTCATGTAATGCAGTCATGTGACCAATTGAACAAAGGGCATTATACAGCAGTTGTTTTGATTGCTCTCAATTTTAACAGCCCTATTAAAGATTAATATCAGTATTTACATGCTCCAGATAGCTTTTCTTCAAATTGTTTAATTCTCACTCGCTTTTGTGCTTGAATATAGGCGTTTTTGGCCATTTCAATGTGGATGCACAACTCTTTGAAAACTACTGAAAACGGTAGTGTGGACACAGAGCGTTTGCTATATGTGGAAGGAAATCGTAACCTAGGACAAGCTGATGGCATAAAATGTAAGCACAACTCCTCCGGTTTCATATGCAAAAAAAAAATTTTGCGGTAGCTTACGTGTTTCCAGTTCTACAGGGATTTAAAAATAGTTAAGCAAAATGGAGCGTGCCCACTCTGACCAATTTAAGATGGTTAAAGTGTCTGGGAAGGAATCTCAAAATTGGATTATAGATGGCAGACAGTTGGTGTCATAAACCACCACCTCTGTTCAAGGATGATCATCCACAGTGGACAAAGATGAATTCTTTCATTACTCATCTGTCTTCTCTGTCCAAAATGCGAACATTGGCATCCTCAAAAGAGTGACCTTTGTTGTTCAGATGCAGAGGAACATCTTGAACGTCTTGCCTGTCGACGTGACTCTTCTATGTTGTCCCATGTGTTTATGAAGTGGCTGTAGAGATCAAAAGAGTTAGGGTTGATGGTATTCACATTTTGGACAGAGAAGACAGAGATGGTTTGAAAGAGGAGTGAAAGAAGCCATCAATGTCCACTGAATGACCAATAAACAGGGGTGGTGTTGGCTACCTACAATGCAATCTTGAGATCCCTTTCTAGTCCAGTCACCTTCATTCAAGCTCTTAAAGATCTCTTCATCAAATATTTCTAGTTTTTGGGTCAGCAATTTAAGGATGCACTCTTTTCCTTCATGTTTGTCCTTAATCAAGTTAGAGCCTAATGTGTATTACACCCCTTGACTCTCCAGGCTTGACCAAACACCAATATCACACTGCTATGTGCTTCAGAGCCTATTAATGACCTTTCCTTTACTCCTTCAATACAGTACGACTTTGGGGCCTGGATGCCCAATAGTCCTGTCACCTTGCAGCTTCCCCCACCAACTAAAAAGGGGAAAGCAAGTGAAAAAAGCATGATAGATACATTCCCCAATATTCAAACAACAGTTCATGGCATGGCCGTCATGTGGCTACTCAGCAAGCAGTCCTCTGACTCTGTAAGTGTTCAAGTTATGTAATGTACATCAAAATGTCAAATTCAAAAGTCATACAACTATGCATTTTGAGTGGAAGAAGCAAAACATGCCAGTGATCTCATATCTATCTCATCAGATCTTTCTTGGCCAGTACCCAGAGGAGCATTTCACTGAGGAGGTTCCCTGCCAAAAAATAAAGGATTTCCAAGTAGAGCTCAAAAGGCTGAGTGCAGAGATCAAAGCCAGAAACTCAGTGTTGGACCTGCCATACACATACTTGGATCCTGACGTGACTGAAAACAGTGTGTCCATTTGAATATTAGAAGGCAGCTTCTCTTCCTTTAGTTCAGTAACAAAAACAGAAAAGAAAGTGAAGTTTGAGCTCTGCCTGAAACTCATTCTATTGATTTAACTTTAGTTTACCAGCAATTTCTAAAATATTCTTCTGAGTTAATACAATGACCAGGTTTTATGTTTCAGGTTTTATGTTTCATAATTAGAAAATATATCAGTGGAAAGAGTGTTTCTGATTTATAATGATTTCTACTTTTTTAATCATAATTTTAAAGCTGTTTCTCTCTTTGATAATGAAAAGGTAAATACGTAGATAGAAAGCTGCTAGGGTGAGAAGGGCTTTAAGAAATAAGGTCTCCTTTGCACTTCTCTGGTTTTTAATTCTCAATTTTGTTTCAATACAAGCTTTATATAATCAATATTTTTGTCTTATTGCAGTGTATTGCATGAATCCATAAAAAGTGTACCTACTTTGAAATAGGAAAATTAATAGCTATCTATATCATTTTTAGAGATCATAGAGATTTAACACAGATATAGACAGACATGAATGCATAACTTTATGATGTTTCATTTAAAATTCTTAGAAATTTCTGCCTGTGAATACATGATTTAAAGGGTGAAGAAGGAGCTTACTATGTTATTTTTCTGTGTGAACTATACTTAGGCCCTGTTTATATCAACTGATTTTTAAGCTTGCCTGACATAAATGATGATAATTTGATCTCTTTCTGAACTGTTTTCTGTATGTAAAAGATGGAATATAAACACTGACCCAGTCAAAATCCTCGTTTTATTGCAGATTGCTTTTGTCATATTTAGATGAAGGCGTGGAGTCCTAAGATATTAGTAAATACTAGCAGTAAGGACGAAATTAATAAGAATTTAGCGATTCTGATTCCATTATTGATATCATTTATCGACTGGATTCCTTATTGATTCTCACTGACTCCACTTTGAGAGTCACCACCACCACTAAGCAGAATATCAAAGACATTACTTACATTCATGCAAATTAATTCTGTGTGGTCAAATATTTGTGCATGTTGGAGGTATGTCCCTCTTTGTTGCGATCAGTGTTGGGACATTACTCAGTAAAGTAAAGTAAAAAGGTTCCTACACAAAACATTTTTCTTAAAAGTAATGCACTTAATTACACCCAGGAGAAAGACATTCATTATACTACCTGTTACATTACTTTCATATTGCTTAAAAAAAACAAAAAACCTGAACCACACTCATAATTACTATTTGACAGTATATACCTGAGGCTCCAGCCCCACACAACAACACAAATCCCTATAATAATGAGGACACACATGATTTTTCTCTTAGTACTTAGGTATGAAAACAAAGCCGACAACACTGTATTCAACACTGTATTAACTGTATTCTAGATATAAAATGGCAGAAAACTTTTTGCAGCTTAACCAGGGCAAAAACTGAAATTTTAATCATCGGTCCTGAGGCTCAGAAAGAGAAACTCTTGTCTAAATTACAGGCATTTTCACTATGTCCTTCACTACAAGTGAAAATGCCTGGGTGTTATTTTCGACTCTGAGCTTGGTTTTATCCCACATATTAAACATGTAACCAAATTTGGATTTTATCATCTAAAAAATATAGCCAGAGTCCACCCTATTCTCTCTCGGGCCAACACGGAGATGCTGATGCATGCTTTTATTACCAGTCGCATTGATTACTGTAATGCCCTGCTCTCTGGTCTTCCCAAAAAGAATATTTCACCTTTACAACTTTTACAAAACAAAATAATTCTGGGTTCTTGGCTAACTTAGCATTAGCAAGTGGAGGCGAGAAGCCAAAGTTGTGTTAACAGTATACTGCAGTTGTTTCTGTCCTGGAGCAGTCTCCACTTCATACTCTCATCCTTTTGTGCAATAAAAATAAAAGTATTGTCCATATCCACAAGCTAAAATATCCAAAGGCCACACAGGTTTGTTTGTTTGTTTGTTTGTTTGTTTGCTTGCTTGCTTGCTTGCTTGCTTGCTTGTTTGTTTGTTTGTTTGTTTGTTTGTTTGTTTGTTTGTTTAAACATGTCCTGCCAGTTGTAACAGGCAAAATTATGGTCTGAATGTTTTGTTGTGCCAGACATATTTGGTTTCCCTAAAGGAGCACCGTATACTTTCTGTAGACAAATATACAATTTTGCTGTGTGTGTGTGTGTGTGTGTGTGTGAGAGAGAGAGAGAGAGAGAGAGAGAGAGAGAGAGAGCGTTACAGACAGAGAGAGAGAGAGGATGTGTGTGAGTGTTAGTAGCAGAATGTACTAAAGGAGACGCCGGCCGCCCACAGCAACCAAGAGAGCTGAATAGCCACTACAATATTCTCCTGAACGATAGGTGTTGCCACTCAGAGAGTACCACCACATAAGCGCTGATATAGCAGGAGAAGAATCTTTTTTTCCTCTTTTCATCTCCCTTTGTATATTTTAATATTTCTCAGCTTCTGGAATGTCATTAAAATGGCTATAAAAACTGACATGATCACACCATAGGATGTGACATCATCTTCGCCATGCTGTGCTGTCCAACAGGGGCTCAGAGGTGAGAAATAAAACCCTACAAGGCTGCCACCTGAACTGTGTAGCATCAGTTTCACCCGCGATAGCTCTGGCAAAACAATCACTCTATAATAGAAAATGGCAACCAGAACCCAGGCCCCAGGAAATCTCTGGGAGAAAAGTCCCACCCCTAGCTGCTCTTTTCCAGAGAGGACAATGCAGGCAAGACAGCAGATCTGAGAACAGACCGCTGCAGGTTGTAAACTCTTAATTTTAAGTGTGGCCAGAATGCCAAAAGGCATCAACACCAGCTGCCACTGGAGACAGAGTGCTAAAAATAAAATAGTCCTATTATTCTGCATTTAATGATTGCAACTGTAGGAATGATGTTTCCTACACAGCAGCTGGAATTAAGAGGCGGTTACACTATAAACCAAACTGTGGGTAACCTACAATAAGGTGCAGACATGCAGCTTACCTGTAGCTGTTGTGAAACACAATCAAACCACCTGAGTTTACCACCACAAACTACTGACAGCTAACATCATCCTCCAGAGAAGGAGAGAGAAGAATCAAAGCAGAGAGCACAACCCACCCAACCACACTTATAATTCAGTGTAATTCATTTCAATGAAACCTCAGCAGAGGGTTGCTGAGCTAATGAACAATCTTTAGGGTGGATTCACTTGATTTGTGTGTGTTGCAGAATGTGGCATGGTGGAAAATTGAGAAAATCCCCCACTAAGCATTGGGTTGGTATTATTTTTCATTTTAATAATCGCATGCTGTGTTTTTGTGTGAGCTGTGAGGTGTGGGCCACAACCATGTGGAGTGGAGATTCTACTCTAGTCCAGCTGCCAGCTCTTTGGAGTGCACTGTTACAGCATGGAAGCCAGTTGACATGAGACATGAGAAAAGTGCACATTTCAAAGGAAATTATTTTTAACCTAACCTGGAAGTTTTTGCTTTTAAAATAATCAAATGACACTGGAGGGAGGACTCGTTTTAATCAGGATTCCTGTGGATTTGCTGTGATAAAATTACTGGAGTGGAGATGCTCGGTGTGCTGAGTTCATGGAGGAATAGCCTACTCTGGAATTAAAAAGGAACCAATGAGAGGAAGTTGGTAAAGACTTCAGCTCTCAAACTTCTGAAGTTTGAGAGCTGAAGTCCCAGGATCTGGTGTGGAAACCTACTCCTTAATAACAGAAGCCCTGATAAGGTGGATGGAAAGCCTTTCTCAGAAAAATGCAAGATTGATATGTGTTTGGCTGCTCTTTCCCTTGACGTACCACTTTTTCCTGTGTGTAGCCAGTCTAACATTTCTAACCATGGCAGCTTTGGGCCTTTGATTGCAGTCCAGAACTTTGTCTTCAGCCACTAGTCTGCTTTAGAGGAAAAATAAACCTTGCGTTACTCCATTTTCAGTGTGTGTGGTGGTTTCCTACTGGTCACTATTAGAACTTAACACATTCTTGTAAGGAGGCTGTGGCGGAGGTGTGGCCCTGGGCGCGGCTGCAGGGAAGGAGTGGTGCAGTGAGCTCAACAGGGTGGTGCTGGAGAAGCAGGTGAGAACACAGTTGATGGAGTTTGGGCTGATGACGGTTTCCTTCTCCTTTTTTGTGAGACGGGAGAGGAGCGGAGGGGAAGTGGGGATCAGCTGAGACGGGAGCTGTCCAGACGGTGGACTGTCAAAACGAATAAAAACTCAGAATAAACGTTGCATCTGGCAGTAACAAACTGTGTTTGTGTGTGTGTGTGTGTGTGTGTGTACGTGGGTGAAGTGCATCTCACAGAGGCCATTTTGTGGCATACATAACATGTGTTCATGCATCATTACAATGACAACAAATCTTTTGATCTTGCTTGCTTACTATGCTTAAAACTGATTCTCAGTCTGGGACTTTATTTATTGTAAACATCACTCTGAGGGGAAAAAATGTGCTGGACTGAATCTCTTTGTGAATTCAGAGTTTAAAAAAGCCCCTGGCTGGGCCTTGGGGGCTTTGGTCTTGGTTGGTGTGTTGCCGGGGTTGTAGGCGGGTGGGTGTATGGGGGCCCAGCCCTGGCGCAGGGTGCCGCCGGTGCGTCGAGCCACCTGGGGGGCTCTTCAACTGGTGAGGGAGGTTGTCACATCTTGCAGGAGCTTTCCTCTCTTCAGGAACTCTCTCTGCAGGAGGGGGAGATACAGGAGAGGTGGAGGAAGATCTCAGCCTGGGCGTCTATTGTCTTATGTAGTCTGGAAGATGAGTGGATGATGGGGTGGGTGCAGTTTTCTCTGTGGTGGGGTTGGGTGGACTGTCCCGGGCTCTGTGGGGCCGGGAGGCGCTGCTGCACTGGGCCCAGGCCCATCTGGCGGGTCGCGGAGTATGGGGGTGCCTACTGGGGTCAGCGGGGGAGATGGCCCCAGGGAGGGGTCACTTGCCCCTCCCTTCCTTCCCTCCCCATCTCCAGCTGCCTCCCTCTTCCCGCTCCACCACAACCACCCACACATGCAGGGCCTTGGAGTAAAGGTGTGTCACCAGGGTGCAGAGGAGGCATCCCCCCCTCTGTCCCCTTCTGGCCGCCTCTGCCTCAATTTTATCCCACAACTTAGACATCCACATTACCCACACTCTCATTACACATACATATAGGATCTTGGGGGTGGGCACGAAACACGGAATCCAAATTACCATCAGGGTGTACACCTCACCCCTGGCGTCGTTGCCCACCTCTCAATTTTAAATACACGTAGACATTGAGGGCTAGCAGGAGGGACCATGCGCTTATCTGCTGCTATCTGGCAGGTAGCTCCATGCCCTCCTGGGTTTTAAATGCACCCCCCCCCCCGGCTTCTGCTCTGCGGCTGCTGAGTGACCCCTCATCTGGGACTCTCCTCAGCTCTTTCTAGGACAGTGGCGCGGCTACTTTACCAAATTACATGAAGGAACCTTTTGAAAAAAACAAGCACGTCCATGCTCACAGGTGTACACACGGGTGATCACACACACAAACTACACCCTTTTTGGCTCCTACCTTAAAGCACACTGTGTGCTGTTGATATTACGTGCTGCACAATAATGTTTAAGACTTAGTATTTACTGTCATATTCTCATATATCATTGTGATGTTGTTTATTCTATTACTCTCGTTTTCTTCTGCTTGTTTTCTTTTTTTTTCTCAACAGGTGATCCAGGTGTTTAAAAAAGTATAAAAACCTCACATCTGAGGTTAATCAAAAAAGATCAACAAAACTATAAAGCATACAGCATGTGTAATGCTTAAACAACGTGATATGATATATCAGGATAACACAAAAAATATTTAATAAACAAACACATAATCAGCCAAAAAAGAACTTTGGTTTGAGGTATCAATGCTTTCTTCTCATCAGCACTCACGTACACTATTTTGAAGTGTCTAGTTGCTCTTTCACTCAGCCGCATTTTTTCGCAGAGAAAAACAGGTGGCTGATTACCACCTGATCACCACCTGTTTTTAACATAGTGGGTGATGAAATTGAGCCCACATCTCCACCTAGTGGACAGAGAAAGAGCTACAGTTTTACATTGTACTACATTTACCCTTCCTCTTGTGTTAGGGTCGGCACTGACCCGTTTTAAATTTTAAATGCATAAAAGAATCACATAAATGTGTTTATTGTATCAAGGCTTTTTGACTTTGTCAGGAACCTCTATTTTTTTTTTATATAGAATAGCATTTATTATTTACCAAAGTTTTAAAGATATTTTCTTAATTTGCATGTTTTTTATTCTTTTTTATTCTTTTTTTTTTTTTTTTTTTTTTTTTGCCTGTCCCGTTTGGTTCTTTTGCCATCAGAATTATTGTCTAAAGGCGAAGAAAGATGCTCAACCGATTTACTTTACCAAATTGACCATCCCAGTCTTGCCGTGATGGTCTATTTGATTCACCTTTTCTTGTTTCTTTTATTTATTTTTTATTTTTGCTTGCTAGATACGGGACAGACGTGAATGAGGAAAAGAAAAGGGAGAAAGGAAGGGGGGAAAAAACTGCGGAGAAGAGGGACGGGGATAAAGGGCAAGAAAACAAAAACCAACTAAATAAGCAGACAAAAAATACATATATCAATCACCTGGATCACCTGTTGAGAAAGAAAAAAGAAAACAAGCAGAAGAAAATGAGAGCAATACAATAAACAACATCACAATGATATATGGGAATATAACAGTAAATACTAAATATTAAACATTATTGTGCAGCACATAATATCGACAGCACACAGTGTGCTTTGAGGTAGGAGCCAAAAAGGGTGTAGTTTGTGGGTGTGATCACCCGTGTGTACACCTGTGAGCATGGACGCGCTTGTTTTTAAAAGGTTCCTTCATGTAATGATCTGCTAGAGGGTGTGGGGGGGCCACAGCCCCGTCCTCCAGGGCATGAAGCAGGTATGGAGGAGATCAAGACTCCAGACATCCAGAGGCCCTCAGAACACAAGAGACCAAGGAAAACCAACAGAGGGGCAAACGCGCCACTATCCCAGAGAGAGCTGAGGAGAGTCCCAGATGCGTGGTGTCACAACCCGGCTCATAGGAAGTGACAAACAAATGGGAGACCACACACAGGCTTTTAAAGACTGTAAGACACATTTAATGAAAATAAGGTAAAGCAACTTAAACACAAGTTAAAGGACATAACAGCCATAACTGAAACTTCCAAATAAACATAACACGTGCCAGAGAGAGCCAAAAAGCCAGCCACCCTGGTTCAGTCAAGGTGTCTTTATATACACTGGGACTGGCCTCTCAGGTGTGCTGCATCAATAATTGGGTCAGCTCCACCTACCTGCAAGAAACAGGAAAAGGAAAAAGAAAAACACAAGGCCAGCCCACTGGCCGTCACACTTCCCCCCAAAGAACAGCGTCTCACCCTGAATTGGCAAACACATTTACATTATGAATTTGCAGCTAGAAGAACTAACATATTTTAAATTCATAACATATACACACACACACACGCACCCTCACTTTCAACACCTTTTGTATGCTCAAAAATCATCTTCAGTTCAACTCCAACCTCAGCAACCTTGGTACCTAGGAGCAATTTAAGAGGAAGGAAAACGATACTGGAGAGGACATACTTCAAGCATATGAGGAGTGAAGCTGCTGGTTACAAAGGGGCACGGGACAAAGCATCTGCCAAGACATTATCTTTGCCCTTAATGTGCTGGATATCCAAATTGTAAGGCTGCAGAAAGAGAGCCCACCGCATGAGCCTCTGATTTGGGTTCTGCAATGTGTTCAAGAAAGTGAGAGGGTTATGGTCAGAAAATACCTCAATTGGCCGAGCAGAATCTAAATATACCCTAAAATGCTGCAAGGCCAAGACTAATGCCAAAGCTTCCTTCTCAATGACCGAATAATTCAGCTGATGGGAGTTGAACTTCTTGGAATAGAAACCAACTGGATGTTCCGTACCTTGCTTGTCAGCTTGGACTAGAACAGCACCTGCACCAATGTGGCTTGCGTCCACATACAGCTTGAAGGGCTGATCCAGACGAGGTACTAAGAGCACAGGTTCTGAGCACAGTAAAGCTTTTATGACCAACAAACAAGGGGAAGCCCAGCTTGATGACGACGGCACTGCAATGTTGTTGTCCAACATGTAATGAACTTCCTTATCAATTATTTTCCTCTTTTCCTCAGAGACCCTGTAGAACCTCTGCCGTATTGGTTTTGCATCACCCACATCAATATCATGCTCTATCAAAGTTGTTTTAGAAGGTGTGTCTCCAAACAAGGTTGGATACCTTGTAATTAATGCAGACAATTCTGCACATTTGTCAGCAGGCAAATGGCCCAATAGCACATCCAAGTTCTGAAGAGATTCTGAATTCTTCAGACGGCCAAGCAATAAGGGATCATCAGGTGCTGCCACATCCTCCCCCCCACAAACTGACTTCGCCACTGTACAAGCCGACAACCCTGGACTCGATGTAGAAGGAGAAACGAAAGAGCCCGACAGACCGACGGATAAGGGACGAACATGATAGGGTTTCAACAAATTAATATGGCAAAGTTGATTTCTTTTCCGGCGATCCGGGGTATCAATCAGATAATTCTGTTCAGACAGTTTTTGTACCACAGTGTAAGGCCCAGCAAACCGTGCCTGGAACGGTGACCCTGCAATCGGCAGTAAAGCCAAAACCTGGTCACCTGTACTAAACTGCTGCTCTCCCGAACGCCGGTCATAAAAATATTTCATCTTGACCTGAGCCTTTTTAAGGTTTTGTTTGGCCAACTGACCTGCCACATACAGTCTGTGCCGAAAACCATTAACATAATCTATCAAGTTCACTGGTGGTTCACCTGACAACCACTTATCGCACAGCGCTGTCAACGGTCCCCGAACTTTGTGACCAAAGACCAAGTCATTTGGGCTAAACCCAGTACTCTCCTGGCACACTTCACGCGCTGCCAACAGAAGCCACGGTAAACCTTCCTCCCAGTCACTCCTCATTTCGGTGCAATAGGCACGTAACAAGGACTTCAGTGTTTGGTGGAAGCGCTCTAAAGCACCTTGGCTCTGTGGATGATAAGGAGAGGCTTTATTATGCACAATATTCAACAGCTTAAGAACGTGTGCAAAAAGATGTGACGAAAAGTTTGATCCCTGGTCACTCTGAATAATCTTCGGTATGCCAAATACAGAAATAAACTGTGCCAAAGCCTTCACCACAGACTTAGCTGTGATGGTACGCAACGGATATGCAGCAGGATAACGCGTAACCTGGCACATTACAGTTAACAGATACTCCGAACCAGATTTTGATCGAGGAAGAGGGCCCACACAGTCAATGATCAAATGTTCAAATGGGTTACTCACAGCAGGGATGGGACAAAGTGGAACAGGTTTAATAGACTGATTTGGCTTACCTACAATTTGGCAAGTATGGCAGGTCTTAATGTAAGCTGAAACATCACGCTTAAGACGTGGCCAAAAGAAGTAGCGCAAGATGTAATTATAAGTCTTCGTCACTCCCAAATGCCCAGATTTGTCATGAGAACACTTCAACACCTCGTCACGGTATTTAGTTGGAACCACAATCTGGACAACTGGACTCCCAACACAGTCCAACCCTTGCGGAATCCACCTACGGACTAGCACCTCCTTCTGCAGAAAATAACCAGAGGCCGCACTTCTAGCGTCATCACTAGGTTGCACTTTGTGAAACAGCTCAGTCAGTGAAGCATCAGCACGCTGTGCGTGAATTAACTCTTGCTGGGAAACTGACAAATGTTCAGGAACAATCAAATCTGGTTCAACCTGACACTCTTCTGCTTGAGTTACAGGCTCTGCATCCCTTTTAGCTGCAGCCCTCGTAACAGCACAAGCTGCAAAGTCAGAAAAACCCTGTTCACACTCATGGGACTCATTCAGAACTCTAGATTTAACAGGTAAAGAATTGTCAGCCCAGACTCGATTTCCAGCCAAATCATTCCCCAAAATCACATGTACACCCTCAAGTGGCAAAGCAGGACGAACACCAAGGCAGATATCATCATCCACAAAACTGCATGACAGCCTGACTTTATGCAATGGGGCACAGATAGTGGTTAAACCCATGCCTTGAACAAGCACACACTCACCAGTATCAGTAACCTGTGAAAATGGCAACACGGAGGCTAAGATAAAAGAATCCTTCGCGCCTGTGTCACGCAAAATCTTTACAGGAACTTTATGATCATCACCCGGGAGTGATACAAACCCATCTGACACAAAATCCTCAAACCCCGAATAGCTCTCTGAGTCAGACTTAGTCGAAACTGGCGTCTCCCGAGAGACTACTGAAATTTCCCGAGCAGGAATGGTAAGAGCCGCAGGCTTAACCTGTTTACCTGTACGTGCCAACTTGCTTTTCAACAAGGGACATTCTGCTTTCCAGTGTCCATCGCCATGGCAGTAGTTGCATGCTTGACCAAACTTACTGGGCTTCACACCACCAATGGCCTTCGCAGGGTCCGATGACATAAACTTAGTTTGACAAAAAGCTCTAGCGGGAGCACCAACTGGAAAACAGTTTCTACCAACCTGCCCCTTATGTGCCAAGACATATTCATCTGCCAATTTAGCAGCGTCAGAAACGGTTGTCACTTCCCGTTCGGCAATATAAGTGGCAACCACAGGAGGAACACACTCTTTAAACTGCTCCAATACCATCAACTCACATAAATCCTGGAAAGTTGTCACTCCCAGTGCCGAACACCATCTGTTGAAGTGTTTAGTTAAATCCCTCGCAAACTCTATATGCGACTGCTTATCAGACTTCCTCCATGATCTGAAACGTTGACGGTAAGCTTCTGGTACCAACTCATATGCCTTCAGAACTGCATCTTTAACAGTAGCAAAACTCTGACAATCAACTGCACTGAGTGCTGAATAAGCTTCCTGAGCCTTTCCAGTCAACACAGACTGTAACATAATCACACAGTCAGCTGCTGGCCATCCTCTCAAATCAGCAATGCGTTCAAAAAGGGAGAAAAAGGCATCTGGCTCTCTTTCATCAAATTTCGGCACCAAGCGCAAATTACGCACGACATCAAAAGTTTCAACTCCTTGTGGAGAAGACTCTTTAGCCTCAACACCACCTGATAACTTGCCCGCTTTGATTAGGTCTAACCGATACTGCTCTAACTCCAACTTTTCCTTTTCTAAAGAATACCTTACACGGTCTTTCTCCATTTGTAAGAGTAACAACTCCTTTTGCTGCTCAAAAGACAAAGCAGCGGCAGTTGAGACCACAGACTGATCAACCTCAGCCACTAAGGTCTGCATTTTACGTGACAACACGCCTTTCTTTACTAATGCAGCCTTCAACACTCCTTTAATCTCATCTTTCAACCGTTTATCTCCAATGTCGACATCGTAATATTCAGCAAGTTTCAGGAGTTGTTCTTTAGTACAACTATTCAAGAGTTCCTCCGATGGAGACTGAACAAAAGCATCAACAGTAGCCATAACAGCAAAGTATTGATTCTCGACATGCAATTTAAAACAGCACTCTCCCACTAACTGCCTAACCAAAATCTACTTAACTAAAGCCTAGTCTTCATGCAGTTACTTACGGTGGGTACTTATGCACTAAAAACCACCAGGAAGAGAAAGGCAACTGCACAAACAGCGACCCCCTCAATCCTGGGGACGTGCTCCCGAGACAACTGCTCTAACCGTGTTCACCGCAACAGAAATTTCAATGAATGTTTCTCGAGGGAGAAACACTCCTTCAACCTAACAGGGAAAGCACTGATTTCAACTTCGCATATTCAATAATCAACACAGCTCATACGCTCCAAAGTTGACACAAGACAGCACATCAACACTAGCTCAAGTCTACAGTAAACAGTATTAACATGACTGCCTCCACTCAATCTGCCTAACCCAAATGGCCTCCCAAACACAATACACAGCAGACCCAAAATATCAAAGCACCACAAATAACCAAACTGATCAGCAATCAACTCAACAATTGCCTACAAGGCAAGACCTAGCCAAGACAAGCAGCTGCAAACAGACCAGCTCTCAATCAAATTTTAGAAAGCTTACCAAACCAGGACGATCCCAAACGAGCCCCCATTTGTCACAACCCGGCTCATAGGAAGTGACAAACAAATGGGAGACCACACACAGGCTTTTAAAGACTGTAAGACACATTTAATGAAAATAAGGTAAAGCAACTTAAACACAAGTTAAAGGACATAACAGCCATAACTGAAACTTCCAAATAAACATAACACGTGCCAGAGAGAGCCAAAAAGCCAGCCACCCTGGTTCAGTCAAGGTGTCTTTATATACACTGGGACTGGCCTCTCAGGTGTGCTGCATCAATAATTGGGTCAGCTCCACCTACCTGCAAGAAACAGGAAAAGGAAAAAGAAAAACACAAGGCCAGCCCACTGGCCGTCACAGTGGTCACTCAGCAGCCGTGGAGCATTAGCCAGGGGGGGTGGCAGTGACGTGCCCGTGAGCTCCGCCGGCAGCCAGCTGTGCCTGAGTGAACGAGCCCCAGGCCGAGAGGCTGAGGGCACCCCACCCCCGAAGTGGCCCGAGCGAGCCCCAGGCTCCAGGCCCCAATAAGCAGCCAACAAGGGGTGAGCCACAAAGAACCACCAACGCAATAATGTCTGAGGGCGTCTGCCACTGGCAGGGGAAGTGGTAGGGGGAGATAGGCCTCCATACCTTTGAGGGCCTGAGATGTCCCCAGAGATGTGGCATCTGATACCCAACCTGACATATAGACACAGACATACAGGCACACACAGATACAAACATCCATTCCCACCCTCATGCTCTCATATGCAATTACTCAACACTCAACCAACGTGGAGACAGACATAGAGACACTGTACACACAGTTACACTCCCCAAGCATACTCTAAGCCCCGGGTCTAGGCCCCTGGAGGGGGAAACTGCACACAGACCCAGGTGGTGTTACCCTTTTCCCTGTGGTGGGGAGAAGCAGACCACCCCGACTCCGCAGCAGCAGAGATGCCCCACACTCCAGACCCCAGTCGGACGGCCAACTCCTCCTCCTGGCCCCCTGCTCCAGCAGGTCGCAGAGAGCGGGGGTGTGAGAAGACTCCAAACCTCCCTCCGCCTGCTCATATGTAGTGTTAATGCATGTGTGTTTTAAGGTGCATTTAAAACCCAGGAGGTAAGCGCATAGCCCCTCCTGATAGCCATCAGTGTCTACGTGTATTTAAAATTTAGAGGTGGGAAACGACGCCAGGGGTGAAGTGTACACCCTGATGGTCTGTGTGTTTTGTTTGCCATTTTTATTCAGTTCCATTTACAGAAGCCCTCTTATTCAGCTACTATTCACACCTATCCAATGTATTCACACCTGGTGCTTTCAGAAAACAATGGAACGTCCAGCTACCCGGGCCCCCTCCCCAGACGGTCAACACTTGCGGCTCCCCCGTCACCTCTACCACTCAGTAAAGCTCACAAATTTCTCCATGTGCCTTCACACCTCTTCACAAATGCATTACGGGTGCTTCTTTTTCTGCTAAGATAAGGTTGCAATTAGTCGGTGGAGCTCATATACAAAAGTTGCAACGGTGCCCTGGAGCATTGAGTGATTGACAGTTCTCCAATCACCGGTTCACACCACTGTACTTACATACTAATCATTCATGTACAAAATGTGCTTGTCTCCAAGGAGAGTCCCTCTTCTTCTCTCCAGGCTTTATAAACAAAAACAGTGGGAGATGTCGATCAGTGGCATGTGCACAGACTTTGAGTCACATATTAATTCAAACAGGCTGCAGTCCTGTCACTCTTGGTTGACCTTGATGTGATTTGAATACGCAAGCTTCTGATCTGGAGTCAGATGCGCTACCCCACAAGGTCCCACAAACCTGCCCCTCAGCCCAAAACTTCTGAAAATCTCTGCAAAGCCAATCCATCTTCTTTCCACACAAGACATCAAAATTGTTGCAGGGGGCTACTTGTTATCACTGCTATAGAAAGGCTAGAATGACAAATCTTAATCCTTTCTGGCTACGTTTGGTTTTCAGTTAGGCGGCAGTACCTGGGCCCTATTTCAGGAAGCCGGTTTAGAAAACTCAGAGTGAAAAACGATACTCAGGTTTGAGTAACCCCGAACTGTCCAACTCGGAATATTCGGTTTCAGAAAGGCTGATAACAATTACTTCAGTCAACGCGGAGTTGCTTAAACCCCAAGTTAAGCGCACGCACGAGGATACATAAAGCCCTGATTAGTGGAGCACAGATTAAGCGAGTCACCATGGAGACGGAGGGAAAGAAGGCGCGGTCAATGTATTGTACAGCGCTTGAGGCCGAAATTCTGATGGCAGCATATGCCGATAACATGCAAATTTTGCAGAAAAAAAGTAACACAGCCTCAGCTGCAAAAGAAAGGGAGCATGCATGGCAAAACAGAGTCAATGCATGAGTGTTAATTTAAACATTGATCTAGGGATTTCCACCCATTTAACACGTTATTTTATTATATTTTATTTTATTTTTTATTTCATACATTTTAATTTTTGTGTGTGAGCGCAGGTGCAACCCAACAGGCCCCAAATGTTCCTGGCAGCAAGTAAAAATGAAATATAAAAATATAGTCCAAACAGGTAAGGTGTAATTGTATTATGAGCCATAGTGCTTGGTCTGTTTGTCCGATGTAAATCAATTGCAGTTAGAGGCTACATTAATTTCCCCTCTGTAAGCACTTATTGAAATTATCTGAGCACATTACAAGTACATATTTGCTTACTCTGTATGCTCAAATGTGACCCGTTATGGCCACTAGAAAAAAAGCGGAGGCCCGAAAAACAGGTGGGGGTCCTCCACCACCACCACCACTCACAGAGCCTGGCCACTTGGCTTCCACATTTGTGATAATGTTGGCAGCATCACATATGATCTTCACAGTGCAGAGAACGCAAATTAGCATCCATTACTAATAATGAAATAATTTGTTAGTTTGAAATGCTACAGGGAACTATGTACCTGCACATTAATGCTGTGGAAAGACTTCCTGTTCACATAGTCTCCTTCATTTACTGAAGGAGCAATGATTGGAATGTGAGTGCCATCTATACAGCCAATCACACCTGGGAACCGTGAAAATAAATGTAAAATTTAAGTAGTAGTTCAAGTATCACCACATCATGAATTAAGTTTTGTTCATAATAATAATAATAAATTTTATTTATGAGCGCCTTTCAAGTCACCCAAGGACACTTTACAATAGGATAAAACACTTAGTAAAACAATGGCAGAATAAGAACAATAAAATAACGCACAAGATAAAATGAACAAACAGTGTATTCACAGTGAATATGCAGATTTGAACAGATGAGTTTTGAGTTGGGATTTAAACTGGGGGAGAGAACCAATATTTCTTATTTCAGGGGGCAGAGAATTCCACAGCCTGGGAGCAGAGCAGCTGAAAGCTCTGCTTCCCATGGTTGTGAGGCGGAAGGAAGGTACAGTAAGCTGGACAGAAGAAGAAGAACGAAGTGAACGGGCAGAACAAGTGGTGGTTAACAGGTCAGAAAGGTAAGAAGGAGCGAGGTTATGAATGGCCTTGAAGGTGAGCAGAAAAAGTTTGAAAATTATCCGGAATTTCACAGGGAGCCAGTGAAGTTCCTGAAGAACAGGGGTGATGTGCTGGTAAGAGGGGGTTCTGGTGATAATGCGAGCAGCAGAGTTCTGAACCAGTTGAAGCTTATGGAGGGATTTTTGGGGGAGACCATGCAGAAGAGAATTGCAGTAGTCAATACGGGAGGTAACAAGACTATGTACAAGAATGGACGTAGACTGGGTGGAAAGAGAAGGAAGCAATCTGTTAATGTTATGTAGATGGAAGTAGGCAGAACGGGTGAGGTTATTGATGTGTGATTTATAAGAAAGTGAACTGTCTAGGATGACACCAAGGCTCTTAACCTGAGGAGAAGGGAAAACTGTGGAGTTATCGATGGTAAGTGAGAAATGGTTTGCCTTCAAAAGGTTGGATTTGGTGCCAATAAGGAGGATCTCAGTTTTATCCTCATTGAGCTTTAGAAAATTAGAGGTAAACCAGGATTTTAACTCGGATAGACATTCTGTAAGGGAACAAGGTGGGAGGGAGGAATCAGGTTTGCAAGAGAGATATAACTGGGTGTCATCAGCAAAACAGTGAAACTGAAGATCAAATTTGCGGAAGATGGTACCTAGAGGGAGGATGTATATTATAAAGAGAAGAGGGCCTAAAACTGAGCCTTGGGGTACACCAGAGGTGACGGGGAATAGGCGAGAGCGGAATGATCTTAGTTGAATAAACTGGGAACGGTCGAGGAGACATGATTGAAACTAGGCGAGGGGTGTGTCAGAGATGCCGAGAGAGGAAAGTCTGCTTAGAAGGACAGAGTGAGAAATGGTGTCAAAGGCTGAGCTCAGATCTAAAAGGACGAGAATGGTGAGAAGACCAGAGTCAGCTCCGATTAAGAGATCGTTAGTGACTTTAAGTAGAGCAGTTTCGGTACTGTGACATGAGCGAAAACCAGATTGAAATCTCTCATAGATGTTATTATTAACCAGGTGTAAATGAAGTTGAGCTGCAACCACTTTTTCGAGTATCTTAGAAATGAAGGGTAGATTGGAAATCGGACGGCGGTTGTTAAAGTTATTAGGATCTAAAGAAGGTTTTTTCAGTATAGGAGTGACTAGAGCAGTCTTCAATAAGGAGGGAACGATACCGGTGGTGAGAGAAGAGTGAATGATAGCACAGATGAGTGGGAGTAAAGAAGAGAGGCAGGATTTCACAAGCCCTGTGGGCATGGGGTCAAGATGACATGTGGCAGGCTTTGATTTACATATTAACTCGGAAATATCAGATAAATCAGGAAGATGAAAAGTGGAAAACGGCTCAAAAAGGAGAAAAGGTTCTGGAGAGGGCGTAGACACAACATTTGATCTGAGTTGCTGGTGGATGTTATCGATTTTCGTAGTCCAGAACAGCATCAAGGTGTTGCATGTTTCAGAGGAATAGAAGTGTGGTGGTAAAGCGTTGGGGGGTTGAATTAGTTTGTTGAAAACTGAAAACAGAGTCCTAGCATTACCCTCATAAGAACTGATAATACCAGAGTAGAAGCTTTGTTTGGCCTTGTTAATGGAGTCTTTATACTGAAGTACATGGTATTTATAGATTTCTGAATCAACAGTTAAACCAGATTTCTTATATTTACGCTCTAGCTGCCGAGCTTTGGCCTTCAGAGCTCGGAGGTCAGAGGTAAACCAGGGAGCAGAGCGAGTGAAGGAAACAGAGTGGGTTTTTACAGGAGCCAGAGAATCAAGGACAGTGCGTAGACAATTATTATAATATAACAACAAATCATCAGGAGTAGAATAGAAGTCCGGAATCTGAACATTGTCCCAACTGGTAGTGAGAATGTCCATATCAATGTTCTTGATGTTGCGGAACAAGATGAGACGGGTTGGCTTGGTAGAAGAGCAGCAGAGAGTGAGGTTAAATGAAAGGAGGAAGTGGTCAGTTATGGGGATTTCAGTAGCAGAAAGATTCAAGGGAGTAAGACCAGAACAGCAGACCAAGTCCAGGGTGTGTCCTTTAGAGTGACTGTGGAAGTAAATAAATTGTTTAAATTCAGAGCCTTCGAGAGAGGAGGAAAAGTCTCTGGTGAGCAGAAGGTCATTATTGTCCATGTGAATGTTGAAATCTCCCACCAAGATCACATTTGGGGAGAGAGATGAAAGATGGGTTAGTAGATTAGCAAAGTCACTGAGGAAGACAGGGTTAGGTTTGGGGGGGCGGTATACAGTAGATATGATAGTGGGAATGGGTCCAGTCAGCTCACATGCAAGGACCTCTAGAGAACTAAAGGTATCAACATTAACCGGCAGGACTTTCAAGTGCATCCTGCTACCTGCAATTTTGTGGAATCCCTCTTTGATAAATCTTGTGGGTCTATGACCGGGGAACACCACAAACGAGTACAGGAGACGTTTCAGTGCAACTGTAGCATTCCTGACTGCCCGACAGACGGTAGACTTGGAAATGTGCTCAGCGTCACCAATATTATACAGAAAGCTCCCGTTTGCAAAAAAGCGAAGTGCAATACAAATAATATGTACAGAACTGAGAGGATGTCCACGATGTGTCACATGAGCAATATTAGGCCTGAGGATGTTATTCAAATAAAGTGTAGATTGTGCTGAAAAACGGTAACGTCCACACAGGAAATCATCAGGAAATGATAAACACACAGAAAATCATCAGGAAATGATAAAATGTCCAAACGCGCTCTAATCACTCTCTCCCGGCGGAGAGCTCTACGGAGAATTTGGGCTTCAACATCTACTGGCTCTTCAAGGAAGGGACACGCCATGTCTGACACTTCCTAAAGTCAGGTTTCCGACAAAGAGGCGGAGACAGTCAGGGTTAGTTGAAGTAAACCTGCTAGGGGGCAGGTTAGCTTCACGGAGTGTGTCGTCATAGTGACTCACTCAGAATTAATCTAAACTCGCTTTGTGAAAACGAAAACCCAGAGTTTTCGTTAACTCAGGGTATACTTACTCAGAGTTTGCACTAAACAGGGCCAGGGCCCTATTTCAGGAAGCCGGTTTAGAAAACTCAGAGTGAAAAACGATACTCAGGGTTGAGTAACCCCGAACTGTCCAACTCGGAATATTCGGTTTCAGAAAGGCTGATAACAATTAGTTCAATCAACGCGGAGTTGCTTTAACCCCAAGTGAAGCGCGCGGACGAGGATACATAAAGCCCTGATAAGCGGAGCACAGATTAAGCGAGTCACCATGGAGACGGAGGGAAAGAAGGCGCGGTCAATATATTTTACAGCGCTTGAGGCCGAAATTCTGATGGCAGCATATGCCGATAACATGCAAATTCCGCGGAAAAAAGTAACACAGCCACAGCTGCAAAAGAAAGGGAGCATGCATGGCAAAACATAGCCGACAGAGTCAATGCGTGATGTTACACCCCGGCCTAGGCAACCGGGGTGCAACGCAGGAAAACAAAAATAAGGAAAATAAAAATAAGGTAAAAAAAAACACACAAGAAAAAACTAGTACGGGTTTCCACAAAAATCATCCCAAAACGACCACTATTTTCTTTAAAGCAAAATGATATTTATTTACAACGCAAGGCGCCAAACTATTTACAACGGGGGGGAAGATCGCGACCATGACCAACTGACACACAGGGTTTAAATACATAGAGGGAGCAATCAGGAAAATGGACAACAGGAGGGAAACACAGCTGGGGCAAATTAGAACTGACGAGACAGGGAAAATGTAAACTGAACACACTAAGATAACAACAGACCTTCAAAGTAAAACAGGAAACACATGACAGTCACGCAAAAACAAAACACTGACAACACCGAAACGTAACATTTCCCCCCACCCAAAAATCAAACATGTAACCCCAAGTGAAATGTTTGATCAAAACCGGATGAAGGCTGGTGGAGGCTGGAGCGGTCCCACGGACCCTCCAGCAGACGACGAAGGCTGGAGCGGTCCCTCCAACGGACCCTCCAGCGAAGACGGACGAAGCTGATGAAGGCTGGAGCGGTCCCACTGACCCTCCAGCAGACGACGAAGGCTGGAGCGGTCCCTCGGACCCTCCAGCGAAGACAGATGAAGACTGGAGCGGTCCCTCGGACCCTCCAGCGAAGGCGAATGAAGGCTGGAGCGGTCCCTCGGACCCTCCAGCGAAGGCAGACGAAGCTGATGGAGGCTGGAGCGGTCCCACTGACCCTCCAGCAGACGACGAAGGCTGGAGCGGTCCCTCGGACCCTCCAGCGAAGGCAGATGAAGACTGGAGCGGTCCCTCGGACCCTCCAGCGAAGGCGAATGAAGGCTGGAGCGGTCCCTCGGACCCTCCAGCGAAGGCAGACGAAGGCTGGAGCGGTCCCTCGGACCCTCCAGCGAAGACAGACGGAGGCTGAAGTGGACCTCCCTCGGACCCTCCAGCAACGGCGGACGGCTGAAGCGGCCCTCGGACCCTCCAGCGAAGACAGACGGCCGAAGCAGTCCCTCCCTCGGACCCTCCAGCGATTGGACGAGCCCCCATATGTTACACCCCGGCCTAGGCAACCGGGGTGCAACGCAGGAAAACAAAAATAAGGAAAATAAAAATAAGGTAAAAAAAAACACACAAGAAAAAACTAGTACGGGTTTCCACAAAAATCATCCCAAAACGACCACTATTTTCTTTAAAGCAAAATGATATTTATTTACAACGCAAGGCGCCAATGGGGCCAATGTTAATATAAACATTGATCTAGGGATTTCCACCCATTTAACACGTTATTTTATCATATGTTATTTTATTTGTTATGTTATACATTTTATTTTGTGACGTGATGTGAGCACAGGTGCAACCCAACAGGCCCCAAACGTTCCTGGCAGCAAGTAAAAATGAAATATAAAAATATAGTCCAAACAGGTAAGGTGTAATTGTATTATGAGCCATAGTGCTTGGTCTGTTTGTCCGATGTAAATCAATTGCAGTTAGAGGCTACATTAATTTCCTTTCTGTAAGCACTTATTGAAATTATCTGAGCACATTACAAGTACATATTTGCTTACTCTGTATGCTCAAATGTGGCCCGTTATAGCCAACAGAAAAAAAGCGGAGGCCCGAAAAACAGGTGGGGGTCCTCCACCACCACCACTCACAGAGGCTGAGCAGTTGGCCCTCAGCCAAAACAGTGGGCACCCTGTGGCCGAAGGCATCTCTGCGGGGACATCCTCTGAGTCAATAACCCCGCAAGACACAAGTGCCTACATAGGGGGTAAATTCAAAATAATACATGATGTGCATACATCCTTTCTTCACAGTCACCTTTGCAGTGCTACTCATTCATTTGATAAACTCTTTACCATAATGAATTATTTTGTAGTGAAGTTATTTTCCTACTGATTTTGCCTTCCCTCAGTCTTGGTTGTCTTTGAGAGCATAATGACAATGAAGTGTAAGGTGATAGGTATGTTTGTTAATTGCCATTTGGTCCCTTGTAAGTTATAAGTGACCTGTATGAACCTCATATTCTATCAGTTGATGGTGGTGGTGTACTGCATCTGGTGCAGCCTCCTGTTTTGTTTTGTTTTTTTGTTTTTTTTGTTTTTTTTTGTTTTTTTTTTGTGTCCCGTTTGGATCTTTGGCCATCAGAATTGTTGTCTTAAGGCGAAGAAAGATGCCAAGCGGATTTCTTTTACCAAGTGGATCATCATGGCCTTGCCATATTGGTCCATTTGATTGACCTTTATTCTAATTATGAATTTATTTTATTTTCAGTTGCTACAAACGGGACAGACATAACTGGGGGATAGGACAGGGAGAGAGAATGAAAGAAAGAGAGGGAGAGAGAGAAAAACAAAGGGGAGAAGAGACGGTGAGAAGGGGGGGAAGAAAGAAAAAAACAAACAAACAAAAAAAACAAAACACCTGGGTCACCTGTATGGAGAAAAAAAAACAGAAGAGAAAGCAAACAACAAGGAGCAACATAATAAAAAAAAACGGCACCATCACAATAAACTAGCTAGCAGTAGATATCAGTAGATACTAAATAATAAACGATATTGTGCAGCACGCAAGATAGACAGCGCACAATGTGCTTTGAGGCAGCAGCCAAGAAAGCTGTAGTCCGCGTCTGTGAATACCCGTGTGTACACCTGTGTGCATACCTGTATGGATCAGCATGCTTGCATTCCAAAGGTTTCTCCATGTAACGATCTGCTAGGGAGTGTGGGGAGCCAAAGCCCCGTCCTCCAGGGTATGAAGCAGGTATGGAGGAGATCAAAACTCCAGACATCCAGAGACCCCCAGAACACAAGAGACCAAGGAAGACCAACAGAGGGGCAGCCGCGCCACTGTCCCAGTAAGAGCTGAGGAGAGTCCCAGATGAGGGTTCACTCAGCAGCCGCGGAGCAGAAGCCAGGGGGAGTTGCAGTGACGCGCCCATGAGCTGTGCAGCCTCCTGTTGAGCCAGACCAACATGCAGTTGTGAGTAATACTCCACAGATTATATGAGTTTACAGTAGAACAGCAATGTTGTTAATTTCTTTACTACAGGAAAATAATGAAGAAACATTGACAGCTGTTACAGAGGAGGAAGCAACAAATCAAATTCAAATTCAAATTTTATTTGTCACGTACACAGTCATACACAGTACGATATGTAGTGAAATGCTTGGACAACTGCTCGTGACCTAAAGAGAACAAAAAAGGAAAAGGCTATGAATAAGATAGGAAATAAATATGAAAAATTAAAAAGGGTAAATTTAACTAGGAAGGAATAAAATATAAATTAAGGTTAAAAATGAAATAACTGTACAACACAAATTAGAATGAAGGGTAAATTTAACTGGGAAGAATAAGATAAAGATAAATATATAAATTAAAGTTGAAAATAAAATAACTGTACAACAAAATACACAATATAGAACTATATAAGAATGTATGAAGAAATCTAAATCTAAATAAATATATACACAATAACAGCAGCTGTACAAGTATTAACCGGAAATGAAGAATATAGTGACCAGTGTTGTGCAAAACCAAAGTCCAGAAAGTCCAGTGTGTGTGTAAGAACCATATGTGTGGGTCAGTACTGTGTGGTGGTGTGATTGAGAGACCGTATCGCCTGCGGGAAGAAGCTCCTCCTCAGTCTCTCTGTGTTGGTCTTCAGGGAGCGGAATCGCTTTCCTGACCTCAGCAGAGAGAACAGTCTGTTGTTGGGATGGCTGAGGTCCTTCACGATCTTCCTGGCCTTGGTCCAGCACCGCCTGCTGTAGATTGAGTGCAGGTCAGGGAGCTCGGAGCGGATGGTGCGCTCAGCTGACCGCACAACCCTCTGTAGAGCTCGTCTGTCCTGCATGGTGCTGTTCCCGAACCAGGTTAAGATGTTTCCCGCCAGGATGCTCTCTATGGTGCACGAGTAAAAGTTCCTGAGCACCTTGGAGGGCAGTTGGAAGTCTCTCAAGCGTCTGAGGTGGTAGAGACGCTGTCGGGCCTTTTTCACCACGGTGTTGATGTGACAGGACCATGACAGGTCCTGCGTGATGTGAACTCCGAGGTATTTGAAGCTGTCCACTCTCTCCACTGGGCACTCGTTGATGACGGGGGTCTGGTAGTTCCTCTCCTGCTTAGTGCTGAAGTCCACTATCAGCTCCTTTGTCTTACTGACGTTTAGAAGGAGGTTGTTCCTCTGGCACCAGTTCTCCAGATTCCTAATCTCCTTCAGGTAGGCCGTCTCGTTGTTATCAGAGATCAGGCCCACCACGACGGTGTCGTCAGCAAACTTGATGATGGTGGTGGAGCTGGTAGTGGCCACACAGTCATATGTGTACAAAGAGTACAGCAGGGGGCTCAGAACACACCCCTGGGGGGCTCCAGTGCTGAGAGTGGTGGAGGCTGAGACATGTCCGCCCATCCTTACTGCCTGTGGTCTGCCAGTTAGGAAGTTGGAGATCCACTGACACATAGATGAGCTGAGTCCCAGATGCTCCAGCTTGGTGGTGAGTGTGGAGGGAATTATGGTGTTAAATGCAGAGCTGTAGTCTATGAAGAGCATTTTAACATAATTCCCCCTTCTAGTGTCCAAGTGAGTGAGTGATGTGTGGAGGAGATGAGAGATGGCATCGTCTGTGGAACGATTTGGACGGTAAGCGAACTGTAGTGGGTCCAGTGTGTCTGGTAGTGAAGAAATGATGAAGTCTCTGACCAGGCGTTCAAAGCACTTCATCACTACTGAGGTGAGGGCTACAGGGCGATAGTCATTGAGAGAAGCAGGGTGGGGTTTCTTCGGGACAGGAACAATGATGGACTCTTTGAAGCATGTGGGGATCACCGACTGAGATAAACAGAGACACTTTATGAGGTTTACATCTTGTAATACTTTGTGTACAGGAAATACAGGCGACCAATAAAGCCAGTTGAACAAAAAATCTGTTTATTCTTCTTTCAACATGTTGAGGTGATGGGTCAAAAGAAATGATTGTGACATATGGTGTCTCTGACTGCGCTTCCATCTTGTATGTCCGTGCGAGGGTCAGGATATTCATGGTTTGGATCACTGCTGATGTTTGGTTCAGAAGGACAGTGTTCTCCTCTAATTGTGGCAATGTTGTGAAGAATCACACATGCCACAATAATGTCACATGCCCTTTCTGGGGTGACCCTGAGTCTTTGCAGGCACTGGAACCGGGCCTTAAGCATTCCGATAGTCATTTCAATTCTGGCTCTTGTCCTGCAATTAGCCAGATTATATCGCTGCTGTGGGCCCGGTTCAGGGTCAGAATAAGGGGTAAGCAAATAGGGTAAACATGGATACCCCCTATCACCAAGCAAGTAGCCAGTGAACTCTCCTAAGACAGAAGGATACACTTCAGTTCAAATGTCCCTGTAGCAATTGGTATTTATATATTTTAAAGTATTCTCAACTCACCATGTCCAAATTTTGTGCTCAGTGTACATTCACGGAATATTTGTGAGTCATGGACAGAGCCTGGCCACTTGGCTTCCACATTTGTGATAATGTTGGCAGCATCATATATGATCTTCACAGTGCAGAGAACACAAATTAGCATCCATTACTAATAATGAAATAATTTGTTAGTTTGACATGCTACAGGGAACTATGTACCTGTACATTAATGCTGTGGAAAGACTTCCTGTTCACATAGTCTCCTTCATTTACTGAAGGAGCAATGATTGGAATGTGAGTGCCATCTGTACAGCCAATCACGCCTGGGAACCGTGAAAATAAATGTAAAATTTAAGTAGTAGTTCAAATATCACCACATCATGAATTAAGTTTTGTTCATCCTGATACCTGCAATTTTGTGGCATCCCTCTTTGATGAATCTTGTGGGTCTGTGACCGGGGAACACCACAAACGAGTGCAGGAGACGTTTCAGTGCAACTGTAACATTCCTGACTGCCCGACAGACGGTAGCCTTGGAAACGTGCTCAGCGTCACCAATATTGTACAGAAAGCTCGCGTTTGCAAAGAAACGGAGTGCGGTACCAAGAATATGTACAGAACTGAGAGGATGTCACATGCGTAATATATGGCCTGAGGATGTTATCCAAATAACTTAGAGATTGTGCTGAGAAACGGTAACGTTCGCACAGAAAATCATCAGGAAATGATAAGATGTCCAAACGCGCTCTGATCACTCTCTCCCGGCGGTGAGCTCTGCGGAGTATTTGGTGTCAGTGTCAGACATGGCGTGTCCCTTCCTTGAAGAGCCAGTAGATCGTGAAGCCCAAATTCTCCGCAGAGCTCTCCGCCGGGAGAGAGTGATCAGAGCGCGTTTGGACATTTTATCATTTCCTGATGATTGTCTGTGCGAACGTTACCGTTTTTCAGCACAATCTATAAGTTATTTGGATAACATCCTCAGGCCATATATTACGCATGTGACACATCGCGGACATTCTCTCAGTTCTGTACATATTATTTGTATTGCACTTCGGTTTTTTGCAAACGGGAGCTTTCTGTACAATATTGGTGACGCTGAGCACGTTTCCAAGGCTACCGTCTGTCGGGCAGTCAGGAATGTTACAGTTGCACTGAAACGTCTCCTGTACACGTTTGTGGTGTTCCCCGGTCACAGACCCACAAGATTCATCAAAGAGGGATGCCACAAAATTGCAGGTATCAGGATGACCAAAACTTAATTTATGATGTGGTGATACTTGAACTACTACTTAAATATTACATTTATTTTCAGGGTTCCCAGGCGTGATTGGCTGTACAAATGGCACTCACATTCCAATCATTGCTCCTTCAGTAAATGAAGGAGACTATGTGAACAGGAAGTCTTTCCACAGCATTAATGTACAGGTACATAGTTCCCTGTAGCATGTCAAACTAACAAATTATTTCATCATAGTAATGGATGCTAATTTGTGTTCTCTGCACTGTGAAGATCATATGTGATGCTGCCAACATTATCACAAATGTGGAAGCCAAGTGGCCAGGCTCTGTCCATGACTCACAAATATTCCGTGAATGGACACTGAGCACAAAATTTGGACATGGTGAGTTGAAAATACTTTAAAATATATAAAGACCAATTGCTTCAGGGACATTTGAACTGAAGTGTATCCTTCTGTCTTAGGAGAGTTCACTGGCTACTTGCTTGGTGATAGGGGGTATCCATGTTTACCCTATTTGCTTACCCCTTATTCTGACCCTGAACCGGGCCCACAGCAGTGATATAATCTGGCTAATTTCAGGACAAGAGCCAGAATTGAAATGACTATCGGAATGCTTAAGGCCCGGTTCCAGTGCCTGCAAAGACTCAGGGTCACCCCAGAAAGGGCATGTGACATTATTGTGGCATGTGTGATTCTTCACAACATTGCCACAATTAGAGGAGAACACTGTCCTTCTGAACCAAACAGCAGTGATCCAAACCATGAACATCCTGACCCTCCCACGGACATACAAGATGGAAGTGCAGTCAGAGACACCATATGTCACAATCATTTCTTTTGACCCATCACCTCAACATGTTGAAAGAAGAATAAACAGATTTTTTGTTCAACTGGCTTTATTGGTCGCCTGTATTTCCTGTACACAAAGTATTAAAAGATGTAAACCTCATAAAGTGTCTCTGTTGCTTCCTCCTCTGTAACAGCTGTCAATGTTTCTTCATTATTTTCCTGTAGTAAAGAAATAAACAACATTGCTGTTCTACTGTAACCTCATATAATCTGTGGAGTATTACTCAAAACTGCATGTTGGTCTGGCTCAACAGGAGGCTGCACCAGATGCAGTACACCACCACCATCAACTGATAGAATATGAGGTTTATACAGGTCACTTATAACTTACAAGGGACCAAATGGCAATTAACAAACATACCAATCACCTTACACTTCATTGTCATTATGCTCTCAAAGACAACCAAGACTGAGGGAAGGCAAAATCAGTAGGAAAATAACTTCACTACAAAATAATCCATTATGGTAAAGAGTTTATCAAATGAATGAGTAGCACTGCAAAGGTGACTGTGAAGAAAGGATGTATGCACATCATGTATTATTTTGAATTTACCCCCTATGTAGGCACTTGTGTCTTGCGGGGTTATTGACTCAGAGGATGTCCCCGCAGAGATGCCTTCGGCCACAGGGCGCCCACTGTTTTGGCTGAGGGCCAACTGCTCAGCCTCTGTGAGTGGTGGTGGTGGAGGACCCCCACCTGTTTTTCGGGCCTCCGCTTTTTTTCTGTTGGCTATAACGGGTCACATTTGAGCATACAGAGTAAGCAAATATGTACTTGTAATGTGCTCAGATAATTTCAATAAGTGCTTACAGAAAGGAAATTAATGTAGCCTCTAACTGCAATTGATTTACATCGGACAAACAGACCAAGCACTATGGCTCATAATACAATTACACCTTACCTGTTTGGACTATATTTTTATATTTCATTTTTACTTGCTGCCAGGAACGTTTGGGGCCTGTTGGGTTGCACCTGCGCTCACATCACGTCACAAAATAAAATGTATAAAATAACAAATAACATATGATAAAATAACGTGTTAAATGGGTGGAAATCCCTAGATCAATGTTTATATTAACACTCACGCATTGACTCTGTCGGCTATGTTTTGCCATGCATGCTCCCTGTCTGTTGCAGCTGTGGCTAACTTTACTTTTTTCCGCGGAATTTGCATGTTATCGGCATATGCTGCCATCAGAATTTCGGCCTCAAGCGCTATAAAATACATTGACCGCGCCTTCTTTCCCTCCGTCTCCATGGTGACTCGCTTAATCTGTGCTCCGCTTATCAGGGCTTTATGTATCCTCGTCCGCGCGCTTCATTTGGGGTTAAAGCAACTCCGCGTTGACTGAACTAATTGTTATCAGCCTTTCTGAAACCGAATATTCCGAGTTGGACAGTTCGGGGTTACTCAACCCTGCGTATCGTTTTTCACTCTGAGTTTTCTAAACCGGCTTCCTGAAACAGGGCCCTGGTCACTGGTCTCCCGGCAAACAGAGCCAGCCATTTGGGTACACCCAAAGCAACACAGTGGTCCAACCGTTTACCGTCACCTCCATTGTTGATCTTGTGTTGCAAACAGGTGATGTCACGCTGTTGAGGTAACAAAGTGAATGGGCATTGAAGAAGATGTGGGGAACAGGTTATATTAACTAGGATTTGCTTCTTAGTGAGGCAACTTCTGGGTTTAGTCTGTTTTGTCCAATTTTTGGAAGGTGAATGGCTTCTTCCTGGAAACCTATCCCAGACTTGTAAGCAAGCCTTTCGGAGCACAGTTGTTTAGTACGTCCTGAAAACAGACGAGCCTAGCAGAGGATGGTTTCGATCCATCGACCTCTGGGTTATGGGCCCAGCACGCTTCCGCTGCGCCACTCTGCTCCACACGTACCACAAGACTAGCGCTGCTTAAAAGTGGGCCTTCAATAACATCTTGCATGAACAAACTGTGGGAATTCTGAAGGTGGACGGTACCCGTTTGAACACTGACTTTTATAAATCTTTGTCATCTCAGCGTTCAATGCTTCAAAGCTTCTTGGACTGCTTGTCAGGTCTCGTGTGCGGCCCAACAGATTTTAAGCTAGGGTCAGCCAACCATTTCCTCGTTAGCTGCTAACTCGAATCACTGAGCTTATTGTGTGAGCCACTGAGTCGCATAGTCACGTAAACGCTTAGACGTGAAAACAATGACACTTGGTGTTGCGTATGTTTACTTCCTAAATAAACCCATGAACTCTCTTCAATGAACCTTATTTTACCTTTAGTTAACTAAAATCGACATTCTGTTACACGAACACACTCTGCTGATGCACTTCGATGCTCTTAATACTTCCCGCTGATTGTCAATGGTAGTTCTCATCGGTAGAGATGTAATACCGTCTGTAATCACAAGCACCGACATTAGACATGAAATCTGAATGTATCCAACACAGCGGACACAGTGACATTGTCCACAGTGAAAAACTATCCTGGATATGATGAGCTTGCTTCAGAATGCCAAGCCCAGCTCTGAAGCTGGTTTTAGATTTCATTATCATTCAAAACCGTTTGTTTGCTCGGAATGAAAAACTTATACTTGATATTTGAATGTTTTTTTCTTTACAATCATTTTGTGAGTTTCTCTTTGGTGCAGTCTTTACTTCTTTCAACTATGTGTTTACATGTATCTCATGGCATGGTTCTCTGTATACCTGCAGCATGCGAGTGTTTTGTTTGCCATTTTTATTCAGTTCCATTTACAGAAGCCCTCTAATTCAGCTACTATTCACACCTATCCAATGTATTCACACCTGGTGCTTTCAGAAAACAATGGAACGTCCAGCTACCCGGGCCCCCTCCCCAGACGGTCAACACTTGCGGCTCCCCCATCACCTCTACCACTCAGTAAAGCTCACAAATTTCTCCATGTGCCTTCACACCTCTTTCCATACTTGAAAGGGATGTAAACAGACTCTCTAAGACACAGGACCCATGCAAAGCAGCTGGGCCAAATTCGGTGCCTCCATCCACCCTGAGGCACTGTGCTGATCAGTTGTCTACAGTGTTCACTGACACCATCAACAACTCACTGGAGACACGTCATGAGTCATGGACCTGAATTTCTGGACAGACGGACGAGTATGCCACAAGCAACTAAAAACCTCCTATTGGAAGGGAATCACAGGCTGCAGTCCCCTCACTCTCGGCTGACCTTGACGTGATTTGAACACGCAACCTTCTGATCTGGAGTCAGATGCGCTACCATTGCGCCACAAGGTCCCACAAACCTGGCCCTCTGCTCAAAACTTCTGAAAATCTCTGAGAAGCCAGACCATCTTTCCACACAAGCAATTTTTCTGCAACTGGAGGTTGTTCAACTTGTGAATGCAAAGAGGTTGTGCCAAAGACGCATGTCATTTCAGACCATGCATGTCAACATGCACACGTAGAATCTCTCTTTATACTTGAAAGGTTCTCCTCTTTGAGAAAAGAATACAAATCGAGGTTTGAAGTGCGCTTGCAGTAGTCAATCAAAGGCCTAATATAGTGTCTGTCATTCAGTGCTCACGCTCTGATGAGCTTTGCAAGCCAGCTAGACAAATTCTTAACAATGCATATTTGTTACTGATGCTTGTCAGAGAAAGACAAAGTCCTTGGACAGTGTCTAAAAATAAAAGACCTTCCTCTCACACACACCTAAAAAGTGATTGCTCAGAAGGGAGTGCTTTTGTACGTGATGATCTCCTGTCTCAAACACAAGCTGCTCTGGAGAGGCTCCTTGTGCCGTCTGCACCAAAATGCTATTCATGGGGGTAGGAGACCAGTGCTGTCAGCCTTGAATGAAATCTTACCTGACTAAACGACCTTACACTTCACACACAATGGTCTCTTCAACGACTGTTAATGGTATTTACCAGAGAAGTGACTTCTGACTAGGGAGTGTTCTGGCATGTGATGATCTCCAAAAGAACCAGCGCTGTTGGAGCAGGGAGCAGGCATCTCTCACCACAGGCCAAAAGGTGCAGGTGAAGTGGAGGAGCTGTGATGGCCGAGAGGTTAAGGCGTTGGATTTGAAATCCAATGGGGTGTTCCCCGTGCAGTTTCAAACCCTGCTCACAGCGAAAATGGGTTACGGGTGCTTCTTTTTCTGCTAAGATAAGGTTGCAATTAGTCGGAGGGGCTCATATACAAAAGTTGCAACGGTGCTCAGGAGCATTGAGTGATTGACAGTTCTCCAATCACCGGTTCACACCACTGTACTTACATACTAATCATTCATGTACAAAATGTGCTTGTCTCCAAGGAGAGTCCCTCTTCTTCTCTCCAGGCTTTATAAACAAAAACGGTGGGAGATGTCGATCAGTGGCATGTGCACAGACTTTGAGTCACATATTAATTCAAACAGGCTGCAGTCCTGTCACTCTTGGTTGACCTTGATGTGATTTGAACACGCAAGCTTCTGATCTGGAGTCAGATGCGCTACCATTGCCCCACAAGGTCCCACAAACCTGCCCCTCTGCCCAAAACTTCTGAAAATCTCTGCAAAGCCAATCCATCTTCTTTCCACACAAGACATCAAAATTGTTGCAGGGGGCTACTTGTTATCACTGCTATAGAAAGGCTAGAATGACAAATCTTAATCCTTTCTGGCTACGTTTGGTTTTCAGTTAGGCGGCAGTACCTGGTCACTGGTCTCCCGGCAAACACAGCCAGCCATTTGGGTACACCCAAAGCAACACAGTGGTCCAACCGTTTACCGTCACTTTAGCAGCAGGTACACCGTTGCCTCCATTGTTGTTCTTGTGTTGCAAACAGGTGATGTCACGCTGTTGAGGTAACAAAGTGAATGGGCTTTGAAGAAGATGTGGCGAACAGGTTATATTCACTAGGATTTGCTTCTTAGTTAGGCAACTTCTGGGTTTAGTCTGTTTTGTCCAATTTTTGGAAGGTGAATGGCTTCTTCCTGGAAACCTATCCCAGACTTGTAAGCAAGCCTTTTGGAGCACAGTTGTTTAGTACGTCCTGAAAACAGACGAGCCTGGCAGAGGATGGTTTCGATCCATCGACCTCTGGGTTATGGGCCCAGCACGCTTCCGCTGCGCCACTCTGCTCCACACGTACCACAAGACTAGCGCTGCTTAAAAGTGGGCCTTCAATAACATCTTGCATGAACAAACTGTGGGAATTCTGAAGGTGGACGGTACCCGTTTGAACACTGACTTTTATAAATCTTTGTCACCTCGGCGTTCAATGCTTCAGAGCTTCTTGGACTGCTTGTCAGGTCTCGTGTGCGGCCCAACAGATTTTAAGCTAGGGTCAGCCAACCATTTCCTCGTTAGCTGCTAACTCGAATCACTGAGCTTATTGTGTGAGCCACTGAGTCGCATAGTCACGTAAACGCTTAGACTTGAAAACACTGACACTTGGTGTTGCGTATGTTTACTTCCTAAATAAACCCATGAACTCTCTTCAATGAACCTTATTTTACCTTTAGTTAACTAAAATCGACGTTCTGTTACACGAACACACTCTGCTGATGCACTTCGATGCTCTTAATACTTTCCGCTGATTGTCAATGGTAGTTCTTATCGGTAGAGATGTAATACCGTCTGTAATCACAAGCACCGACATTAGACACGAAATCTGAATGTATCCAACACAGCGGACACAGTGACATTGTCCACAGTGAAAAACTATCCTGGATATGATGAGCTTGCTTCAGAATGCCAAGCCCAGCTCTGAAGCTGCTTTTAGATTTCATTATCATTCAAAACTGTTTGTTTGCTCGGAATGAAAAACTTATACTTGATATTTGAATGTTTTTTTCTTTACAATAATTTTGTGAGTTTCTCTTTGGTGCAGTCTTTACTTCTTTCAACTATGTGTTTACATGTATCACATGGCATTGCTCTCTGTATACCTGCAGCATGCGAGTGTTTTGTTTGCCATTTTTATTCAGTTCCATTTACAGAAGCCCTCTAATTCAGCTACTATTCACATCTATCCAATGTATTCACACCTGGTGCTTTCAGAAAACAATGGAACGTCCAGCTACCCGGGCCCCCTCCCCAGACGGTCAACACTTGCGGCTCCCCCATCACCTCTACCACTCAGTAAAGCTCACAAATTTCTCCATGTGCCTTCACACCTCTTTCCATACTTGAAAGGGATGTAAACAGACTCTCTAAGACACAGGACCCATGCAAAGCAGCTGGGCCAAATTCGGTGCCTCCATCCACCCTGAGGCACTGTGCTGATCAGTTGTCTACAGTGTTCACTGACACCATCAACAACTCACTGGAGACACGTCATGAGTCATGGACCTGAATTTCTGGACAGACGGACGAGTATGCCACAAGCAACTAAAAACCTCCTATTGGAAGGGAATCACAGGCTGCAGTCCCCTCACTCTCGGCTGACCTTGACGTGATTTGAACACGCAACCTTCTGATCTGGAGTCAGATGCGCTACCATTGCGCCACAAGGTCCCACAAACCTGGCCCTCTGCTCAAAACTTCTGAAAATCTCTGAGAAGCCAGACCATCTTTCCACACAAGCAATTTTTCTGCAACTGGAGGTTGTTCAACTTGTGAATGCAAAGAGGTTGTGCCAAAGACGCATGTCATTTCAGACCATGCATGTCAACATGCACACGTAGAATCTCTCTTTATACTTGAAAGGTTCTCCTCTTTGAGAAAAGAATACAAATCGAGGTTTGAAGTGCGCTTGCAGTAGTCAATCAAAGGCCTAATATAGTGTCTGTCATTCAGTGCTCACGCTCTGATGAGCTTTGCAAGCCAGCTAGACAAATTCTTAACAATGCATATTTGTTACTGATGCTTGTCAGAGAAAGACAAAGTCCTTGGACAGTGTCTAAAAATAAAAGACCTTCCTCTCACACACACCTAAAAAGTGATTGCTCAGAAGGGAGTGCTTTTGTACGTGATGATCTCCTGTCTCAAACACAAGCTGCTCTGGAGAGGCTCCTTGTGCCGTCTGCACCAAAATGCTATTCATGGGGGTAGGAGACCAGTGCTGTCAGCCTTGAATGAAATCTTACCTGACTAAACGACCTTACACTTCACACACAATGGTCTCTTCAACGACTGTTAATGGTATTTACCAGAGAAGTGACTTCTGACTAGGGAGTGTTCTGGCATGTGATGATCTCCAAAAGAACCAGCGCTGTTGGAGCAGGGAGCAGGCATCTCTCACCACAGGCCAAAAGGTGCAGGTGAAGTGGAGGAGCTGTGATGGCCGAGAGGTTAAGGCGTTAGATTTGAATTCCAATGGGGGGTTCCCCGCGCAGGTTCAAACCCTGCTCACAGCGAAAATGGGTTACGGGTGCTTCTTTTTCTGCTAAGATAAGGTTGCAATTAGTCGGAGGGGCTCATATACAAAAGTTGCAACGGTGCCCAGGAGCATTGAGTGATTGACAGTTCTCCAATCACCGGTTCACACCACTGTACTTACATACTAATCATTCATGTACAAAATGTGCTTGTCTCCAAGGAGAGTCCCTCTTCTTCTCTCCAGGCTTTATAAACAAAAACGGTGGGAGATGTCGATCAGTGGCATGTGCACAGACTTTGAGTCACATATTAATTCAAACAGGCTGCAGTCCTGTCACTCTTGGTTGACCTTGATGTGATTTGAACACGCAAGCTTCTGATCTGGAGTCAGATGCGCTACCATTGCCCCACAAGGTCCCACAAACCTGCCCCTCTGCCCAAAACTTCTGAAAATCTCTGCAAAGCCAATCCATCTTCTTTCCACACAAGACATCAAAATTGTTGCAGGGGGCTACTTGTTATCACTGCTATAGAAAGGCTAGAATGACAAATCTTAATCCTTTCTGGCTACGTTTGGTTTTCAGTTAGGCGGCAGTACCTGGTCACTGGTCTCCCGGCAAACACAGCCAGCCATTTGGGTACACCCAAAGCAACACAGTGGTCCAACCGTTTACCGTCACTTTAGCAGCAGGTACACCGTTGCCTCCATTGTTGTTCTTGTGTTGCAAACAGGTGATGTCACGCTGTTGAGGTAACAAAGTGAATGGGCTTTGAAGAAGATGTGGCGAACAGGTTATATTCACTAGGATTTGCTTCTTAGTTAGGCAACTTCTGGGTTTAGTCTGTTTTGTCCAATTTTTGGAAGGTGAATGGCTTCTTCCTGGAAACCTATCCCAGACTTGTAAGCAAGCCTTTCGGAGCACAGTTGTTTAGTACGTCCTGAAAACAGACGAGCCTAGCAGAGGATGGTTTCGATCCATCGACCTCTGGGTTATGGGCCCAGCACGCTTCCGCTGCGCCACTCTGCTCCACACGTACCACAAGACTAGCGCTGCTTAAAAGTGGGCCTTCAATAACATCTTGCATGAACAAACTGTGGGAATTCTGAAGGTGGACGGTACCCGTTTGAACACTGACTTTTATAAATCTTTGTCACCTCGGCGTTCAATGCTTCAGAGCTTCTTGGACTGCTTGTCAGGTCTCGTGTGCGGCCCAACAGATTTTAAGCTAGGGTCAGCCAACCATTTCCTCGTTAGCTGCTAACTCGAATCACTGAGCTTATTGTGTGAGCCACTGAGTCGCATAGTCACGTAAACGCTTAGACGTGAAAACACTGACACTTGGTGTTGCGTATGTTTACTTCCTAAATAAACCCATGAACTCTCTTCAATGAACCTTATTTTACCTTTAGTTAACTAAAATCGACGTTCTGTTACACGAACACACTCTGCTGATGCACTTCGATGCTCTTAATACTTCCCGCTGATTGTCAATGGTAGTTCTTATCGGTAGAGATGTAATACCGTCTGTAATCACAAGCACCGACATTAGACACGAAATCTGAATGTATCCAACACAGCGGACACAGTGACATTGTCCACAGTGAAAAACTATCCTGGATATGATGAGCTTGCTTCAGAATGCCAAGCCCAGCTCTGAAGCTGCTTTTAGATTTCATTATCATTCAAAACTGTTTGTTTGCTCGGAATGAAAAGCTTATACTTGATATTTGAATGTTTTTTTCTTTACAATCATTTTGTGAGTTTCTCTTTGGTGCAGTCTTTACTTCTTTCAACTATGTGTTTACATGTATCTCATGGCATGGTTCTCTGTATACCTGCAGCATGCGAGTGTTTTGTTTGCCATTTTTATTCAGTTCCATTTACAGAAGCCCTCTAATTCAGCTACTATTCACATCTATCCAATGTATTCACACCTGGTGCTTTCAGAAAACAATGGAACGTCCAGCTACCCGGGCCCCCTCCCCAGACGGTCAACACTTGCGGCTCCCCCATCAGCTCTACCACTCAGTAAAGCTCACAAATTTCTCCATGTGCCTTCACACCTCTTTCCATACTTGAAAGGGATGTAAACAGACTCTCTAAGACACAGGACCCATGCAAAGCAGCTGGGCCAAATTCGGTGCCTCCATCCACCCTGAGGCACTGTGCTGATCAGTTGTCTACAGTGTTCACTGACACCATCAACAACTCACTGGAGACACGTCATGAGTCATGGACCTGAATTTCTGGACAGACGGACGAGTATGCCACAAGCAACTAAAAACCTCCTATTGGAAGGGAATCACAGGCTGCAGTCCCCTCACTCTCGGCTGACCTCGACGTGATTTGAACACGCAACCTTCTGATCTGGAGTCAGATGCTCTACCATTGCGCCACAAGGTCCCACAAACCTGCCCCTCTGCTCAAAACTTCTGAAAATCTCTGAGAAGCCAGACCATCTTTCCACACAAGCAATTTTTCTGCAACTGGAGGTTGTTCAACTTGTGAATGCAAAGAGGTTGTGCCAAAGACGCATGTCATTTCAGACCATGCATGTCAACATGCACACGTAGAATCTCTCTTTATACTTGAAAGGTTCTCCTCTTTGAGAAAAGAATACAAATCGAGGTTTGAAGTGCGCTTGCAGTAGTCAATCAAAGGCCTAATATAGTGTCTGTCATTCAGTGCTCACGCTCTGATGAGCTTTGCAAGCCAGCTAGACAAATTCTTAACAATGCATATTTGTTACTGATGCTTGTCAGAGAAAGACAAAGTCCTTGGACAGTGTCTAAAAATAAAAGACCTTCCTCTCACACACACCTAAAAAGTGATTGCTCAGAAGGGAGTGCTTTTGTACGTGATGATCTCCTGTCTCAAACACAAGCTGCTCTGGAGAGGCTCCTTGTGCCGTCTGCACCAAAATGCTATTCATGGGGGTAGGAGACCAGTGCTGTCAGCCTTGAATGAAATCTTACCTGACTAAACGACCTTACACTTCACACACAATGGTCTCTTCAACGACTGTTAATGGTATTTACCAGAGAAGTGACTTCTGACTAGGGAGTGTTCTGGCATGTGATGATCTCCAAAAGAACCAGCGCTGTTGGAGCAGGGAGCAGGCATCTCTCACCACAGGCCAAAAGGTGCAGGTGAAGTGGAGGAGCTGTGATGGCCGAGAGGTTAAGGCGTTAGATTTGAATTCCAATGGGGGGTTCCCCGCGCAGGTTCAAACCCTGCTCACAGCGAAAATGGGTTACGGGTGCTTCTTTTTCTGCTAAGATAAGGTTGCAATTAGTCGGAGGGGCTCATATACAAAAGTTGCAACGGTGCCCAGGAGCATTGAGTGATTGACAGTTCTCCAATCACCGGTTCACACCACTGTACTTACATACTAATCATTCATGTACAAAATGTGCTTGTCTCCAAGGAGAGTCCCTCTTCTTCTCTCCAGGCTTTATAAACAAAAACGGTGGGAGATGTCGATCAGTGGCATGTGCACAGACTTTGAGTCACATATTAATTCAAACAGGCTGCAGTCCTGTCACTCTTGGTTGACCTTGATGTGATTTGAACACGCAAGCTTCTGATCTGGAGTCAGATGCGCTACCATTGCCCTACAAGGTCCCACAAACCTGCCCCTCTGCCCAAAACTTCTGAAAATCTCTGCAAAGCCAATCCATCTTCTTTCCACACAAGACATCAAAATTGTTGCAGGGGGCTACTTGTTATCACTGCTATAGAAAGGCTAGAATGACAAATCTTAATCCTTTCTGGCTACGTTTGGTTTTCAGTTAGGCGGCAGTACCTGGTCACTGGTCTCCCGGCAAACACAGCCAGCCATTTGGGTACACCCAAAGCAACACAGTGGTCCAACCGTTTACCGTCACTTTAGCAGCAGGTACACCGTTGCCTCCATTGTTGTTCTTGTGTTGCAAACAGGTGATGTCACGCTGTTGAGGTAACAAAGTGAATGGGCTTTGAAGAAGATGTGGCGAACAGGTTATATTCACTAGGATTTGCTTCTTAGTTAGGCAACTTCTGGGTTTAGTCTGTTTTGTCCAATTTTTGGAAGGTGAATGGCTTCTTCCTGGAAACCTATCCCAGACTTGTAAGCAAGCCTTTCGGAGCACAGTTGTTTAGTACGTCCTGAAAACAGACGAGCCTAGCAGAGGATGGTTTCGATCCATCGACCTCTGGGTTATGGGCCCAGCACGCTTCCGCTGCGCCACTCTGCTCCACACGTACCACAAGACTAGCGCTGCTTAAAAGTGGGCCTTCAATAACATCTTGCATGAACAAACTGTGGGAATTCTGAAGGTGGACGGTACCCGTTTGAACACTGACTTTTATAAATCTTTGTCACCTCGGCGTTCAATGCTTCAGAGCTTCTTGGACTGCTTGTCAGGTCTCGTGTGCGGCCCAACAGATTTTAAGCTAGGGTCAGCCAACCATTTCCTCGTTAGCTGCTAACTCGAATCACTGAGCTTATTGTGTGAGCCACTGAGTCGCATAGTCACGTAAACGCTTAGACGTGAAAACACTGACACTTGGTGTTGCGTATGTTTACTTCCTAAATAAACCCATGAACTCTCTTCAATGAACCTTATTTTACCTTTAGTTAACTAAAATCGACGTTCTGTTACACGAACACACTCTGCTGATGCACTTCGATGCTCTTAATACTTCCCGCTGATTGTCAATGGTAGTTCTTATCGGTAGAGATGTAATACCGTCTGTAATCACAAGCACCGACATTAGACACGAAATCTGAATGTATCCAACACAGCGGACACAGTGACATTGTCCACAGTGAAAAACTATCCTGGATATGATGAGCTTGCTTCAGAATGCCAAGCCCAGCTCTGAAGCTGCTTTTAGATTTCATTATCATTCAAAACTGTTTGTTTGCTCGGAATGAAAAGCTTATACTTGATATTTGAATGTTTTTTTCTTTACAATCATTTTGTGAGTTTCTCTTTGGTGCAGTCTTTACTTCTTTCAACTATGTGTTTACATGTATCTCATGGCATGGTTCTCTGTATACCTGCAGCATGCGAGTGTTTTGTTTGCCATTTTTATTCAGTTCCATTTACAGAAGCCCTCTAATTCAGCTACTATTCACATCTATCCAATGTATTCACACCTGGTGCTTTCAGAAAACAATGGAACGTCCAGCTACCCGGGCCCCCTCCCCAGACGGTCAACACTTGCGGCTCCCCCATCAGCTCTACCACTCAGTAAAGCTCACAAATTTCTCCATGTGCCTTCACACCTCTTTCCATACTTGAAAGGGATGTAAACAGACTCTCTAAGACACAGGACCCATGCAAAGCAGCTGGGCCAAATTCGGTGCCTCCATCCACCCTGAGGCACTGTGCTGATCAGTTGTCTACAGTGTTCACTGACACCATCAACAACTCACTGGAGACACGTCATGAGTCATGGACCTGAATTTCTGGACAGACGGACGAGTATGCCACAAGCAACTAAAAACCTCCTATTGGAAGGGAATCACAGGCTGCAGTCCCCTCACTCTCGGCTGACCTCGACGTGATTTGAACACGCAACCTTCTGATCTGGAGTCAGATGCTCTACCATTGCGCCACAAGGTCCCACAAACCTGCCCCTCTGCTCAAAACTTCTGAAAATCTCTGAGAAGCCAGACCATCTTTCCACACAAGCAATTTTTCTGCAACTGGAGGTTGTTCAACTTGTGAATGCAAAGAGGTTGTGCCAAAGACGCATGTCATTTCAGACCATGCATGTCAACATGCACACGTAGAATCTCTCTTTATACTTGAAAGGTTCTCCTCTTTGAGAAAAGAATACAAATCGAGGTTTGAAGTGCGCTTGCAGTAGTCAATCAAAGGCCTAATATAGTGTCTGTCATTCAGTGCTCACGCTCTGATGAGCTTTGCAAGCCAGCTAGACAAATTCTTAACAATGCATATTTGTTACTGATGCTTGTCAGAGAAAGACAAAGTCCTTGGACAGTGTCTAAAAATAAAAGACCTTCCTCTCACACACACCTAAAAAGTGATTGCTCAGAAGGGAGTGCTTTTGTACGTGATGATCTCCTGTCTCAAACACAAGCTGCTCTGGAGAGGCTCCTTGTGCCGTCTGCACCAAAATGCTATTCATGGGGGTAGGAGACCAGTGCTGTCAGCCTTGAATGAAATCTTACCTGACTAAACGACCTTACACTTCACACACAATGGTCTCTTCAACGACTGTTAATGGTATTTACCAGAGAAGTGACTTCTGACTAGGGAGTGTTCTGGCATGTGATGATCTCCAAAAGAACCAGCGCTGTTGGAGCAGGGAGCAGGCATCTCTCACCACAGGCCAAAAGGTGCAGGTGAAGTGGAGGAGCTGTGATGGCCGAGAGGTTAAGGCGTTAGATTTGAATTCCAATGGGGGGTTCCCCGCGCAGGTTCAAACCCTGCTCACAGCGAAAATGGGTTACGGGTGCTTCTTTTTCTGCTAAGATAAGGTTGCAATTAGTCGGAGGGGCTCATATACAAAAGTTGCAACGGTGCCCAGGAGCATTGAGTGATTGACAGTTCTCCAATCACCGGTTCACACCACTGTACTTACATACTAATCATTCATGTACAAAATGTGCTTGTCTCCAAGGAGAGTCCCTCTTCTTCTCTCCAGGCTTTATAAACAAAAACGGTGGGAGATGTCGATCAGTGGCATGTGCACAGACTTTGAGTCACATATTAATTCAAACAGGCTGCAGTCCTGTCACTCTTGGTTGACCTTGATGTGATTTGAACACGCAAGCTTCTGATCTGGAGTCAGATGCGCTACCATTGCCCTACAAGGTCCCACAAACCTGCCCCTCTGCCCAAAACTTCTGAAAATCTCTGCAAAGCCAATCCATCTTCTTTCCACACAAGACATCAAAATTGTTGCAGGGGGCTACTTGTTATCACTGCTATAGAAAGGCTAGAATGACAAATCTTAATCCTTTCTGGCTACGTTTGGTTTTCAGTTAGGCGGCAGTACCTGGTCACTGGTCTCCCGGCAAACACAGCCAGCCATTTGGGTACACCCAAAGCAACACAGTGGTCCAACCGTTTACCGTCACTTTAGCAGCAGGTACACCGTTGCCTCCATTGTTGTTCTTGTGTTGCAAACAGGTGATGTCACGCTGTTGAGGTAACAAAGTGAATGGGCTTTGAAGAAGATGTGGCGAACAGGTTATATTCACTAGGATTTGCTTCTTAGTTAGGCAACTTCTGGGTTTAGTCTGTTTTGTCCAATTTTTGGAAGGTGAATGGCTTCTTCCTGGAAACCTATCCCAGACTTGTAAGCAAGCCTTTCGGAGCACAGTTGTTTAGTACGTCCTGAAAACAGACGAGCCTAGCAGAGGATGGTTTCGATCCATCGACCTCTGGGTTATGGGCCCAGCACGCTTCCGCTGCGCCACTCTGCTCCACACGTACCACAAGACTAGCGCTGCTTAAAAGTGGGCCTTCAATAACATCTTGCATGAACAAACTGTGGGAATTCTGAAGGTGGACGGTACCCGTTTGAACACTGACTTTTATAAATCTTTGTCACCTCGGCGTTCAATGCTTCAGAGCTTCTTGGACTGCTTGTCAGGTCTCGTGTGCGGCCCAACAGATTTTAAGCTAGGGTCAGCCAACCATTTCCTCGTTAGCTGCTAACTCGAATCACTGAGCTTATTGTGTGAGCCACTGAGTCGCATAGTCACGTAAACGCTTAGACGTGAAAACACTGACACTTGGTGTTGCGTATGTTTACTTCCTAAATAAACCCATGAACTCTCTTCAATGAACCTTATTTTACCTTTAGTTAACTAAAATCGACGTTCTGTTACACGAACACACTCTGCTGATGCACTTCGATGCTCTTAATACTTTCCGCTGATTGTCAATGGTAGTTCTTATCGGTAGAGATGTAATACCGTCTGTAATCACAAGCACCGACATTAGACACGAAATCTGAATGTATCCAACACAGCGGACACAGTGACATTGTCCACAGTGAAAAACTATCCTGGATATGATGAGCTTGCTTCAGAATGCCAAGCCCAGCTCTGAAGCTGCTTTTAGATTTCATTATCATTCAAAACTGTTTGTTTGCTCGGAATGAAAAACTTATACTTGATATTTGAATGTTTTTTTCTTTACAATAATTTTGTGAGTTTCTCTTTGGTGCAGTCTTTACTTCTTTCAACTATGTGTTTACATGTATCACATGGCATTGCTCTCTGTATACCTGCAGCATGCGGGTGTTTTGTTTGCCATTTTTATTCAGTTCCATTTACAGAAGCCCTCTAATTCAGCTACTATTCACACCTATCCAATGTATTCACACCTGGTGCTTTCAGAAAACAATGGAACGTCCAGCTACCCGGGCCCCCTCCCCAGACGGTCAACACTTGCGGCTCCCCCATCACCTCTACCACTCAGTAAAGCTCACAAATTTCTCCATGTGCCTTCACACCTCTTTCCATACTTGAAAGGGATGTAAACAGACTCTCTAAGACACAGGACCCATGCAAAGCAGCTGGGCCAAATTCGGTGCCTCCATCCACCCTGAGGCACTGTGCTGATCAGTTGTCTACAGTGTTCACTGACACCATCAACAACTCACTGGAGACACGTCATGAGTCATGGACCTGAATTTCTGGACAGACGGACGAGTATGCCACAAGCAACTAAAAACCTCCTATTGGAAGGGAATCACAGGCTGCAGTCCCCTCACTCTCGGCTGACCTTGACGTGATTTGAACACGCAACCTTCTGATCTGGAGTCAGATGCGCTACCATTGCGCCACAAGGTCCCACAAACCTGGCCCTCTGCTCAAAACTTCTGAAAATCTCTGAGAAGCCAGACCATCTTTCCACACAAGCAATTTTTCTGCAACTGGAGGTTGTTCAACTTGTGAATGCAAAGAGGTTGTGCCAAAGACGCATGTCATTTCAGACCATGCATGTCAACATGCACACGTAGAATCTCTCTTTATACTTGAAAGGTTCTCCTCTTTGAGAAAAGAATACAAATCGAGGTTTGAAGTGCGCTTGCAGTAGTCAATCAAAGGCCTAATATAGTGTCTGTCATTCAGTGCTCACGCTCTGATGAGCTTTGCAAGCCAGCTAGACAAATTCTTAACAATGCATATTTGTTACTGATGCTTGTCAGAGAAAGACAAAGTCCTTGGACAGTGTCTAAAAATAAAAGACCTTCCTCTCACACACACCTAAAAAGTGATTGCTCAGAAGGGAGTGCTTTTGTACGTGATGATCTCCTGTCTCAAACACAAGCTGCTCTGGAGAGGCTCCTTGTGCCGTCTGCACCAAAATGCTATTCATGGGGGTAGGAGACCAGTGCTGTCAGCCTTGAATGAAATCTTACCTGACTAAACGACCTTACACTTCACACACAATGGTCTCTTCAACGACTGTTAATGGTATTTACCAGAGAAGTGACTTCTGACTAGGGAGTGTTCTGGCATGTGATGATCTCCAAAAGAACCAGCGCTGTTGGAGCAGGGAGCAGGCATCTCTCACCACAGGCCAAAAGGTGCAGGTGAAGTGGAGGAGCTGTGATGGCCGAGAGGTTAAGGCGTTGGATTTGAAATCCAATGGGGGGTTCCCCGCGCAGGTTCAAACCCTGCTCACAGCGAAAATGCGTTACGGGTGCTTCTTTTTCTGCTAAGATAAGGTTGCAATTAGTCGGAGGGGCTCATATACAAAAGTTGCAACGGTGCCCAGGAGCATTGAGTGATTGACAGTTCTCCAATCACCGGTTCACACCACTGTACTTACATACTAATCATTCATGTACAAAATGTGCTTGTCTCCAAGGAGAGTCCCTCTTCTTCTCTCCAGGCTTTATAAACAAAAACGGTGGGAGATGTCGATCAGTGGCATGTGCACAGACTTTGAGTCACATATTAATTCAAACAGGCTGCAGTCCTGTCACTCTTGGTTGACCTTGATGTGATTTGAACACGCAAGCTTCTGATCTGGAGTCAGATGCGCTACCATTGCCCTACAAGGTCCCACAAACCTGCCCCTCTGCCCAAAACTTCTGAAAATCTCTGCAAAGCCAATCCATCTTCTTTCCACACAAGACATCAAAATTGTTGCAGGGGGCTACTTGTTATCACTGCTATAGAAAGGCTAGAATGACAAATCTTAATCCTTTCTGGCTACGTTTGGTTTTCAGTTAGGCGGCAGTACCTGGTCACTGGTCTCCCGGCAAACACAGCCAGCCATTTGGGTACACCCAAAGCAACACAGTGGTCCAACCGTTTACCGTCACTTTAGCAGCAGGTACACCGTTGCCTCCATTGTTGTTCTTGTGTTGCAAACAGGTGATGTCACGCTGTTGAGGTAACAAAGTGAATGGGCTTTGAAGAAGATGTGGCGAACAGGTTATATTCACTAGGATTTGCTTCTTAGTTAGGCAACTTCTGGGTTTAGTCTGTTTTGTCCAATTTTTGGAAGGTGAATGGCTTCTTCCTGGAAACCCATCCCAGACTTGTAAGCAAGCCTTTCGGAGAACAGTTGTTTAGTACGTCCTGAAAACAGACGAGCCTAGCAGAGGATGGTTTCGATCCATCGACCTCTGGGTTATGGGCCCAGCACGCTTCCGCTGCGCCACTCTGCTCCACACGTACCACAAGACTAGCGCTGCTTAAAAGTGGGCCTTCAATAACATCTTGCATGAACAAACTGTGGGAATTCTGAAGGTGGACGGTACCCGTTTGAACACTGACTTTTATAAATCTTTGTCACCTCGGCGTTCAATGCTTCAGAGCTTCTTGGACTGCTTGTCAGGTCTCGTGTGCGGCCCAACAGATTTCAAGCTAGGGTCAGCCAACCATTTCCTCGTTAGCTGCTAACTCGAATCACTGAGCTTATTGTGTGAGCCACTGAGTCGCATAGTCACGTAAACGCTTAGACGTGAAAACACTGACACTTGGTGTTGCGTATGTTTACTTCCTAAATAAACCCATGAACTCTCTTCAATGAACCTTATTTTACCTTTCGTTAACTAAAATCGACGTTCTGTTACACGAACACACTCTGCTGATGCACTTCGATGCTCTTAATACTTCCCACTGATTGTCAATGGTAGTTCTTATCGGTAGAGATGTAATACCGTCTGTAATCACAAGCACCGACATTAGACACGAAATCTGAATGTATCCAACACAGCGGACACAGTGACATTGTCCACAGTGAAAAACTATCCTGGATATGATGAGCTTGCTTCAGAATGCCAAGCCCAGCTCTGAAGCTGCTTTTAGATTTCATTATCATTCAAAACTGTTTGTTTGCTCGGAATGAAAAACTTATACTTGATATTTGAATGTTTTTTTCTTTACAATCATTTTGTGAGTTTCTCTTTGGTGCAGTCTTTACTTCTTTCAACTATGTGTTTACATGTATCACATGGCATTGCTCTCTGTATACCTGCAGCATGTGGGTGTTTTGTTTGCCATTTTTATTCAGTTCCATTTACAGAAGCCCTCTAATTCAGCTACTATTCACACCTATCCAATGTATTCACACCTGGTGCTTTCAGAAAACAATGGAACGTCCAGCTACCCGGGCCCCCTCCCCAGACGGTCAACACTTGCGGCTCCCCCATCACCTCTACCACTCAGTAAAGCTCACAAATTTCTCCATGTGCCTTCACACCTCTTTCCATACTTGAAAGGGATGTAAACAGACTCTCTAAGACACAGGACCCATGCAAAGCAGCTGGGCCAAATTCGGTGCCTCCATCCACCCTGAGGCACTGTGCTGATCAGTTGTCTACAGTGTTCACTGACACCATCAACAACTCACTGGAGACACGTCATGAGTCATGGACCTGAATTTCTGGACAGATGGACGAGTATGCCACAAGCAACTAAAAACCTCCTATTGGAAGGGAATCACAGGCTGCAGTCCCCTCACTCTCGGCTGACCTTGACGTGATTTGAACACGCAACCTTCTGATCTGGAGTCAGATGCGCTACCATTGCGCCACAAGGTCCCACAAACCTGGCCCTCTGCTCAAAACTTCTGAAAATCTCTGAGAAGCCAGACCATCTTTCCACACAAGCAATTTTTCTGCAACTGGAGGTTGTTCAACTTGTGAATGCAAAGAGGTTGTGCCAAAGACGCATGTCATTTCAGACCATGCATGTCAACATGCACACGTAGAATCTCTCTTTATACTTGAAAGGTTCTCCTCTTTGAGAAAAGAATACAAATCGAGGTTTGAAGTGCGCTTGCAGTAGTCAATCAAAGGCCTAATATAGTGTCTGTCATTCAGTGCTCACGCTCTGATGAGCTTTGCAAGCCAGCTAGACAAATTCTTAACAATGCATATTTGTTACTGATGCTTGTCAGAGAAAGACAAAGTCCTTGGACAGTGTCTAAAAATAAAAGACCTTCCTCTCACACACACCTAAAAAGTGATTGCTCAGAAGGGAGTGCTTTTGTACGTGATGATCTCCTGTCTCAAACACAAGCTGCTCTGGAGAGGCTCCTTGTGCCGTCTGCACCAAAATGCTATTCATGGGGGTAGGAGACCAGTGCTGTCAGCCTTGAATGAAATCTTACCTGACTAAACGACCTTACACTTCACACACAATGGTCTCTTCAACGACTGTTAATGGTATTTACCAGAGAAGTGACTTCTGACTAGGGAGTGTTCTGGCATGTGATGATCTCCAAAAGAACCAGCGCTGTTGGAGCAGGGAGCAGGCATCTCTCACCACAGGCCAAAAGGTGCAGGTGAAGTGGAGGAGCTGTGATGGCCGAGAGGTTAAGGCGTTGGATTTGAAATCCAATGGGGGGTTCCCCGCGCAGGTTCAAACCCTGCTCACAGCAAAAATGCGTTACGGGTGCTTCTTTTTCTGCTAAGATAAGGTTGCAATTAGTCGGAGGGGCTCATATACAAAAGTTGCAACGGTGCCCAGGAGCATTGAGTGATTGACAGTTCTCCAATCACCGGTTCACACCACTGTACTTACATACTAATCATTCATGTACAAAATGTGCTTGTCTCCAAGGAGAGTCCCTCTTCTTCTCTCCAGGCTTTATAAACAAAAACGGTGGGAGATGTCGATCAGTGGCATGTGCACAGACTTTGAGTCACATATTAATTCAAACAGGCTGCAGTCCTGTCACTCTTGGTTGACCTTGATGTGATTTGAACACGCAAGCTTCTGATCTGGAGTCAGATGCGCTACCATTGCCCCACAAGGTCCCACAAACCTGCCCCTCTGCCCAAAACTTCTGAAAATCTCTGCAAAGCCAATCCATCTTCTTTCCACACAAGACATCAAAATTGTTGCAGGGGGCTACTTGTTATCACTGCTATAGAAAGGCTAGAATGACAAATCTTAATCCTTTCTGGCTACGTTTGGTTTTCAGTTAGGCGGCAGTACCTGGTCACTGGTCTCCCGGCAAACACAGCCAGCCATTTGGGTACACCCAAAGCAACACAGTGGTCCAACCGTTTACCGTCACTTTAGCAGCAGGTACACCGTTGCCTCCATTGTTGTTCTTGTGTTGCAAACAGGTGATGTCACGCTGTTGAGGTAACAAAGTGAATGGGCTTTGAAGAAGATGTGGCGAACAGGTTATATTCACTAGGATTTGCTTCTTAGTTAGGCAACTTCTGGGTTTAGTCTGTTTTGTCCAATTTTTGGAAGGTGAATGGCTTCTTCCTGGAAACCTATCCCAGACTTGTAAGCAAGCCTTTCGGAGCACAGTTGTTTAGTACGTCCTGAAAACAGACGAGCCTAGCAGAGGATGGTTTCGATCCATCGACCTCTGGGTTATGGGCCCAGCACGCTTCCGCTGCGCCACTCTGCTCCACACGTACCACAAGACTAGCGCTGCTTAAAAGTGGGCCTTCAATAACATCTTGCATGAACAAACTGTGGGAATTCTGAAGGTGGACGGTACCCGTTTGAACACTGACTTTTATAAATCTTTGTCACCTCGGCGTTCAATGCTTCAGAGCTTCTTGGACTGCTTGTCAGGTCTCGTGTGCGGCCCAACAGATTTTAAGCTAGGGTCAGCCAACCATTTCCTCGTTAGCTGCTAACTCGAATCACTGAGCTTATTGTGTGAGCCACTGAGTCGCATAGTCACGTAAACGCTTAGACGTGAAAACACTGACACTTGGTGTTGCGTATGTTTACTTCCTAAATAAACCCATGAACTCTCTTCAATGAACCTTATTTTACCTTTAGTTAACTAAAATCGACGTTCTGTTACACGAACACACTCTGCTGATGCACTTCGATGCTCTTAATACTTTCCGCTGATTGTCAATGGTAGTTCTTATCGGTAGAGATGTAATACCGTCTGTAATCACAAGCACCGACATTAGACACGAAATCTGAATGTATCCAACACAGCGGACACAGTGACATTGTCCACAGTGAAAAACTATCCTGGATATGATGAGCTTGCTTCAGAATGCCAAGCCCAGCTCTGAAGCTGCTTTTAGATTTCATTATCATTCAAAACTGTTTGTTTGCTCGGAATGAAAAACTTATACTTGATATTTGAATGTTTTTTTCTTTACAATAATTTTGTGAGTTTCTCTTTGGTGCAGTCTTTACTTCTTTCAACTATGTGTTTACATGTATCACATGGCATTGCTCTCTGTATACCTGCAGCATGCGGGTGTTTTGTTTGCCATTTTTATTCAGTTCCATTTACAGAAGCCCTCTAATTCAGCTACTATTCACACCTATCCAATGTATTCACACCTGGTGCTTTCAGAAAACAATGGAACGTCCAGCTACCCGGGCCCCCTCCCCAGACGGTCAACACTTGCGGCTCCCCCATCACCTCTACCACTCAGTAAAGCTCACAAATTTCTCCATGTGCCTTCACACCTCTTTCCATACTTGAAAGGGATGTAAACAGACTCTCTAAGACACAGGACCCATGCAAAGCAGCTGGGCCAAATTCGGTGCCTCCATCCACCCTGAGGCACTGTGCTGATCAGTTGTCTACAGTGTTCACTGACACCATCAACAACTCACTGGAGACACGTCATGAGTCATGGACCTGAATTTCTGGACAGACGGACGAGTATGCCACAAGCAACTAAAAACCTCCTATTGGAAGGGAATCACAGGCTGCAGTCCCCTCACTCTCGGCTGACCTTGACGTGATTTGAACACGCAACCTTCTGATCTGGAGTCAGATGCGCTACCATTGCGCCACAAGGTCCCACAAACCTGGCCCTCTGCTCAAAACTTCTGAAAATCTCTGAGAAGCCAGACCATCTTTCCACACAAGCAATTTTTCTGCAACTGGAGGTTGTTCAACTTGTGAATGCAAAGAGGTTGTGCCAAAGACGCATGTCATTTCAGACCATGCATGTCAACATGCACACGTAGAATCTCTCTTTATACTTGAAAGGTTCTCCTCTTTGAGAAAAGAATACAAATCGAGGTTTGAAGTGCGCTTGCAGTAGTCAATCAAAGGCCTAATATAGTGTCTGTCATTCAGTGCTCACGCTCTGATGAGCTTTGCAAGCCAGCTAGACAAATTCTTAACAATGCATATTTGTTACTGATGCTTGTCAGAGAAAGACAAAGTCCTTGGACAGTGTCTAAAAATAAAAGACCTTCCTCTCACACACACCTAAAAAGTGATTGCTCAGAAGGGAGTGCTTTTGTACGTGATGATCTCCTGTCTCAAACACAAGCTGCTCTGGAGAGGCTCCTTGTGCCGTCTGCACCAAAATGCTATTCATGGGGGTAGGAGACCAGTGCTGTCAGCCTTGAATGAAATCTTACCTGACTAAACGACCTTACACTTCACACACAATGGTCTCTTCAACGACTGTTAATGGTATTTACCAGAGAAGTGACTTCTGACTAGGGAGTGTTCTGGCATGTGATGATCTCCAAAAGAACCAGCGCTGTTGGAGCAGGGAGCAGGCATCTCTCACCACAGGCCAAAAGGTGCAGGTGAAGTGGAGGAGCTGTGATGGCCGAGAGGTTAAGGCGTTGGATTTGAAATCCAATGGGGGGTTCCCCGCGCAGGTTCAAACCCTGCTCACAGCGAAAATGCGTTACGGGTGCTTCTTTTTCTGCTAAGATAAGGTTGCAATTAGTCGGAGGGGCTCATATACAAAAGTTGCAACGGTGCCCAGGAGCATTGAGTGATTGACAGTTCTCCAATCACCGGTTCACACCACTGTACTTACATACTAATCATTCATGTACAAAATGTGCTTGTCTCCAAGGAGAGTCCCTCTTCTTCTCTCCAGGCTTTATAAACAAAAACGGTGGGAGATGTCGATCAGTGGCATGTGCACAGACTTTGAGTCACATATTAATTCAAACAGGCTGCAGTCCTGTCACTCTTGGTTGACCTTGATGTGATTTGAACACGCAAGCTTCTGATCTGGAGTCAGATGCGCTACCATTGCCCCACAAGGTCCCACAAACCTGCCCCTCTGCCCAAAACTTCTGAAAATCTCTGCAAAGCCAATCCATCTTCTTTCCACACAAGACATCAAAATTGTTGCAGGGGGCTACTTGTTATCACTGCTATAGAAAGGCTAGAATGACAAATCTTAATCCTTTCTGGCTACGTTTGGTTTTCAGTTAGGCGGCAGTACCTGGTCACTGGTCTCCCGGCAAACACAGCCAGCCATTTGGGTACACCCAAAGCAACACAGTGGTCCAACCGTTTACCGTCACTTTAGCAGCAGGTACACCGTTGCCTCCATTGTTGTTCTTGTGTTGCAAACAGGTGATGTCACGCTGTTGAGGTAACAAAGTGAATGGGCTTTGAAGAAGATGTGGCGAACAGGTTATATTCACTAGGATTTGCTTCTTAGTTAGGCAACTTCTGGGTTTAGTCTGTTTTGTCCAATTTTTGGAAGGTGAATGGCTTCTTCCTGGAAACCCATCCCAGACTTGTAAGCAAGCCTTTCGGAGAACAGTTGTTTAGTACGTCCTGAAAACAGACGAGCCTAGCAGAGGATGGTTTCGATCCATCGCCCTCTGGGTTATGGGCCCAGCACGCTTCCGCTGCGCCACTCTGCTCCACACGTACCACAAGACTAGCGCTGCTTAAAAGTGGGCCTTCAATAACATCTTGCATGAACAAACTGTGGGAATTCTGAAGGTGGACGGTACCCGTTTGAACACTGACTTTTATAAATCTTTGTCACCTCGGCGTTCAATGCTTCAGAGCTTCTTGGACTGCTTGTCAGGTCTCGTGTGCGGCCCAACAGATTTCAAGCTAGGGTCAGCCAACCATTTCCTCGTTAGCTGCTAACTCGAATCACTGAGCTTATTGTGTGAGCCACTGAGTCGCATAGTCACGTAAACGCTTAGACGTGAAAACACTGACACTTGGTGTTGCGTATGTTTACTTCCTAAATAAACCCATGAACTCTCTTCAATGAACCTTATTTTACCTTTCGTTAACTAAAATCGACGTTCTGTTACACGAACACACTCTGCTGATGCACTTCGATGCTCTTAATACTTCCCACTGATTGTCAATGGTAGTTCTTATCGGTAGAGATGTAATACCGTCTGTAATCACAAGCACCGACATTAGACACGAAATCTGAATGTATCCAACACAGCGGACACAGTGACATTGTCCACAGTGAAAAACTATCCTGGATATGATGAGCTTGCTTCAGAATGCCAAGCCCAGCTCTGAAGCTGCTTTTAGATTTCATTATCATTCAAAACTGTTTGTTTGCTCGGAATGAAAAACTTATACTTGATATTTGAATGTTTTTTTCTTTACAATCATTTTGTGAGTTTCTCTTTGGTGCAGTCTTTACTTCTTTCAACTATGTGTTTACATGTATCACATGGCATTGCTCTCTGTATACCTGCAGCATGTGGGTGTTTTGTTTGCCATTTTTATTCAGTTCCATTTACAGAAGCCCTCTAATTCAGCTACTATTCACACCTATCCAATGTATTCACACCTGGTGCTTTCAGAAAACAATGGAACGTCCAGCTACCCGGGCCGCCTCCCCAGACGGTCAACACTTGCGGCTCCCCCATCACCTCTACCACTCAGTAAAGCTCACAAATTTCTCCATGTGCCTTCACACCTCTTTCCATACTTGAAAGGGATGTAAACAGACTCTCTAAGACACAGGACCCATGCAAAGCAGCTGGGCCAAATTCGGTGCCTCCATCCACCCTGAGGCACTGTGCTGATCAGTTGTCTACAGTGTTCACTGACACCATCAACAACTCACTGGAGACACGTCATGAGTCATGGACCTGAATTTCTGGACAGATGGACGAGTATGCCACAAGCAACTAAAAACCTCCTATTGGAAGGGAATCACAGGCTGCAGTCCCCTCACTCTCGGCTGACCTTGACGTGATTTGAACACGCAACCTTCTGATCTGGAGTCAGATGCGCTACCATTGCGCCACAAGGTCCCACAAACCTGGCCCTCTGCTCAAAACTTCTGAAAATCTCTGAGAAGCCAGACCATCTTTCCACACAAGCAATTTTTCTGCAACTGGAGGTTGTTCAACTTGTGAATGCAAAGAGGTTGTGCCAAAGACGCATGTCATTTCAGACCATGCATGTCAACATGCACACGTAGAATCTCTCTTTATACTTGAAAGGTTCTCCTCTTTGAGAAAAGAATACAAATCGAGGTTTGAAGTGCGCTTGCAGTAGTCAATCAAAGGCCTAATATAGTGTCTGTCATTCAGTGCTCACGCTCTGATGAGCTTTGCAAGCCAGCTAGACAAATTCTTAACAATGCATATTTGTTACTGATGCTTGTCAGAGAAAGACAAAGTCCTTGGACAGTGTCTAAAAATAAAAGACCTTCCTCTCACACACACCTAAAAAGTGATTGCTCAGAAGGGAGTGCTTTTGTACGTGATGATCTCCTGTCTCAAACACAAGCTGCTCTGGAGAGGCTCCTTGTGCCGTCTGCACCAAAATGCTATTCATGGGGGTAGGAGACCAGTGCTGTCAGCCTTGAATGAAATCTTACCTGACTAAACGACCTTACACTTCACACACAATGGTCTCTTCAACGACTGTTAATGGTATTTACCAGAGAAGTGACTTCTGACTAGGGAGTGTTCTGGCATGTGATGATCTCCAAAAGAACCAGCGCTGTTGGAGCAGGGAGCAGGCATCTCTCACCACAGGCCAAAAGGTGCAGGTGAAGTGGAGGAGCTGTGATGGCCGAGAGGTTAAGGCGTTGGATTTGAAATCCAATGGGGGGTTCCCCGCGCAGGTTCAAACCCTGCTCACAGCAAAAATGCGTTACGGGTGCTTCTTTTTCTGCTAAGATAAGGTTGCAATTAGTCGGAGGGGCTCATATACAAAAGTTGCAACGGTGCCCAGGAGCATTGAGTGATTGACAGTTCTCCAATCACCGGTTCACACCACTGTACTTACATACTAATCATTCATGTACAAAATGTGCTTGTCTCCAAGGAGAGTCCCTCTTCTTCTCTCCAGGCTTTATAAACAAAAACGGTGGGAGATGTCGATCAGTGGCATGTGCACAGACTTTGAGTCACATATTAATTCAAACAGGCTGCAGTCCTGTCACTCTTGGTTGACCTTGATGTGATTTGAACACGCAAGCTTCTGATCTGGAGTCAGATGCGCTACCATTGCCCCACAAGGTCCCACAAACCTGCCCCTCTGCCCAAAACTTCTGAAAATCTCTGCAAAGCCAATCCATCTTCTTTCCACACAAGACATCAAAATTGTTGCAGGGGGCTACTTGTTATCACTGCTATAGAAAGGCTAGAATGACAAATCTTAATCCTTTCTGGCTACGTTTGGTTTTCAGTTAGGCGGCAGTACCTGGTCACTGGTCTCCCGGCAAACACAGCCAGCCATTTGGGTACACCCAAAGCAACACAGTGGTCCAACCGTTTACCGTCACTTTAGCAGCAGGTACACCGTTGCCTCCATTGTTGTTCTTGTGTTGCAAACAGGTGATGTCACGCTGTTGAGGTAACAAAGTGAATGGGCTTTGAAGAAGATGTGGCGAACAGGTTATATTCACTAGGATTTGCTTCTTAGTTAGGCAACTTCTGGGTTTAGTCTGTTTTGTCCAATTTTTGGAAGGTGAATGGCTTCTTCCTGGAAACCTATCCCAGACTTGTAAGCAAGCCTTTCGGAGCACAGTTGTTTAGTACGTCCTGAAAACAGACGAGCCTAGCAGAGGATGGTTTCGATCCATCGACCTCTGGGTTATGGGCCCAGCACGCTTCCGCTGCGCCACTCTGCTCCACACGTACCACAAGACTAGCGCTGCTTAAAAGTGGGCCTTCAATAACATCTTGCATGAACAAACTGTGGGAATTCTGAAGGTGGACGGTACCCGTTTGAACACTGACTTTTATAAATCTTTGTCACCTCGGCGTTCAATGCTTCAGAGCTTCTTGGACTGCTTGTCAGGTCTCGTGTGCGGCCCAACAGATTTTAAGCTAGGGTCAGCCAACCATTTCCTCGTTAGCTGCTAACTCGAATCACTGAGCTTATTGTGTGAGCCACTGAGTCGCATAGTCACGTAAACGCTTAGACGTGAAAACACTGACACTTGGTGTTGCGTATGTTTACTTCCTAAATAAACCCATGAACTCTCTTCAATGAACCTTATTTTACCTTTAGTTAACTAAAATCGACGTTCTGTTACACGAACACACTCTGCTGATGCACTTCGATGCTCTTAATACTTTCCGCTGATTGTCAATGGTAGTTCTTATCGGTAGAGATGTAATACCGTCTGTAATCACAAGCACCGACATTAGACACGAAATCTGAATGTATCCAACACAGCGGACACAGTGACATTGTCCACAGTGAAAAACTATCCTGGATATGATGAGCTTGCTTCAGAATGCCAAGCCCAGCTCTGAAGCTGCTTTTAGATTTCATTATCATTCAAAACTGTTTGTTTGCTCGGAATGAAAAACTTATACTTGATATTTGAATGTTTTTTTCTTTACAATAATTTTGTGAGTTTCTCTTTGGTGCAGTCTTTACTTCTTTCAACTATGTGTTTACATGTATCACATGGCATTGCTCTCTGTATACCTGCAGCATGCGGGTGTTTTGTTTGCCATTTTTATTCAGTTCCATTTACAGAAGCCCTCTAATTCAGCTACTATTCACACCTATCCAATGTATTCACACCTGGTGCTTTCAGAAAACAATGGAACGTCCAGCTACCCGGGCCCCCTCCCCAGACGGTCAACACTTGCGGCTCCCCCATCACCTCTACCACTCAGTAAAGCTCACAAATTTCTCCATGTGCCTTCACACCTCTTTCCATACTTGAAAGGGATGTAAACAGACTCTCTAAGACACAGGACCCATGCAAAGCAGCTGGGCCAAATTCGGTGCCTCCATCCACCCTGAGGCACTGTGCTGATCAGTTGTCTACAGTGTTCACTGACACCATCAACAACTCACTGGAGACACGTCATGAGTCATGGACCTGAATTTCTGGACAGACGGACGAGTATGCCACAAGCAACTAAAAACCTCCTATTGGAAGGGAATCACAGGCTGCAGTCCCCTCACTCTCGGCTGACCTTGACGTGATTTGAACACGCAACCTTCTGATCTGGAGTCAGATGCGCTACCATTGCGCCACAAGGTCCCACAAACCTGGCCCTCTGCTCAAAACTTCTGAAAATCTCTGAGAAGCCAGACCATCTTTCCACACAAGCAATTTTTCTGCAACTGGAGGTTGTTCAACTTGTGAATGCAAAGAGGTTGTGCCAAAGACGCATGTCATTTCAGACCATGCATGTCAACATGCACACGTAGAATCTCTCTTTATACTTGAAAGGTTCTCCTCTTTGAGAAAAGAATACAAATCGAGGTTTGAAGTGCGCTTGCAGTAGTCAATCAAAGGCCTAATATAGTGTCTGTCATTCAGTGCTCACGCTCTGATGAGCTTTGCAAGCCAGCTAGACAAATTCTTAACAATGCATATTTGTTACTGATGCTTGTCAGAGAAAGACAAAGTCCTTGGACAGTGTCTAAAAATAAAAGACCTTCCTCTCACACACACCTAAAAAGTGATTGCTCAGAAGGGAGTGCTTTTGTACGTGATGATCTCCTGTCTCAAACACAAGCTGCTCTGGAGAGGCTCCTTGTGCCGTCTGCACCAAAATGCTATTCATGGGGGTAGGAGACCAGTGCTGTCAGCCTTGAATGAAATCTTACCTGACTAAACGACCTTACACTTCACACACAATGGTCTCTTCAACGACTGTTAATGGTATTTACCAGAGAAGTGACTTCTGACTAGGGAGTGTTCTGGCATGTGATGATCTCCAAAAGAACCAGCGCTGTTGGAGCAGGGAGCAGGCATCTCTCACCACAGGCCAAAAGGTGCAGGTGAAGTGGAGGAGCTGTGATGGCCGAGAGGTTAAGGCGTTGGATTTGAAATCCAATGGGGGGTTCCCCGCGCAGGTTCAAACCCTGCTCACAGCGAAAATGCGTTACGGGTGCTTCTTTTTCTGCTAAGATAAGGTTGCAATTAGTCGGAGGGGCTCATATACAAAAGTTGCAACGGTGCCCAGGAGCATTGAGTGATTGACAGTTCTCCAATCACCGGTTCACACCACTGTACTTACATACTAATCATTCATGTACAAAATGTGCTTGTCTCCAAGGAGAGTCCCTCTTCTTCTCTCCAGGCTTTATAAACAAAAACGGTGGGAGATGTCGATCAGTGGCATGTGCACAGACTTTGAGTCACATATTAATTCAAACAGGCTGCAGTCCTGTCACTCTTGGTTGACCTTGATGTGATTTGAACACGCAAGCTTCTGATCTGGAGTCAGATGCGCTACCATTGCCCCACAAGGTCCCACAAACCTGCCCCTCTGCCCAAAACTTCTGAAAATCTCTGCAAAGCCAATCCATCTTCTTTCCACACAAGACATCAAAATTGTTGCAGGGGGCTACTTGTTATCACTGCTATAGAAAGGCTAGAATGACAAATCTTAATCCTTTCTGGCTACGTTTGGTTTTCAGTTAGGCGGCAGTACCTGGTCACTGGTCTCCCGGCAAACACAGCCAGCCATTTGGGTACACCCAAAGCAACACAGTGGTCCAACCGTTTACCGTCACTTTAGCAGCAGGTACACCGTTGCCTCCATTGTTGTTCTTGTGTTGCAAACAGGTGATGTCACGCTGTTGAGGTAACAAAGTGAATGGGCTTTGAAGAAGATGTGGCGAACAGGTTATATTCACTAGGATTTGCTTCTTAGTTAGGCAACTTCTGGGTTTAGTCTGTTTTGTCCAATTTTTGGAAGGTGAATGGCTTCTTCCTGGAAACCCATCCCAGACTTGTAAGCAAGCCTTTCGGAGAACAGTTGTTTAGTACGTCCTGAAAACAGACGAGCCTAGCAGAGGATGGTTTCGATCCATCGACCTCTGGGTTATGGGCCCAGCACGCTTCCGCTGCGCCACTCTGCTCCACACGTACCACAAGACTAGCGCTGCTTAAAAGTGGGCCTTCAATAACATCTTGCATGAACAAACTGTGGGAATTCTGAAGGTGGACGGTACCCGTTTGAACACTGACTTTTATAAATCTTTGTCACCTCGGCGTTCAATGCTTCAGAGCTTCTTGGACTGCTTGTCAGGTCTCGTGTGCGGCCCAACAGATTTCAAGCTAGGGTCAGCCAACCATTTCCTCGTTAGCTGCTAACTCGAATCACTGAGCTTATTGTGTGAGCCACTGAGTCGCATAGTCACGTAAACGCTTAGACGTGAAAACACTGACACTTGGTGTTGCGTATGTTTACTTCCTAAATAAACCCATGAACTCTCTTCAATGAACCTTATTTTACCTTTCGTTAACTAAAATCGACGTTCTGTTACACGAACACACTCTGCTGATGCACTTCGATGCTCTTAATACTTCCCACTGATTGTCAATGGTAGTTCTTATCGGTAGAGATGTAATACCGTCTGTAATCACAAGCACCGACATTAGACACGAAATCTGAATGTATCCAACACAGCGGACACAGTGACATTGTCCACAGTGAAAAACTATCCTGGATATGATGAGCTTGCTTCAGAATGCCAAGCCCAGCTCTGAAGCTGCTTTTAGATTTCATTATCATTCAAAACTGTTTGTTTGCTCGGAATGAAAAACTTATACTTGATATTTGAATGTTTTTTTCTTTACAATCATTTTGTGAGTTTCTCTTTGGTGCAGTCTTTACTTCTTTCAACTATGTGTTTACATGTATCACATGGCATTGCTCTCTGTATACCTGCAGCATGTGGGTGTTTTGTTTGCCATTTTTATTCAGTTCCATTTACAGAAGCCCTCTAATTCAGCTACTATTCACACCTATCCAATGTATTCACACCTGGTGCTTTCAGAAAACAATGGAACGTCCAGCTACCCGGGCCCCCTCCCCAGACGGTCAACACTTGCGGCTCCCCCATCACCTCTACCACTCAGTAAAGCTCACAAATTTCTCCATGTGCCTTCACACCTCTTTCCATACTTGAAAGGGATGTAAACAGACTCTCTAAGACACAGGACCCATGCAAAGCAGCTGGGCCAAATTCGGTGCCTCCATCCACCCTGAGGCACTGTGCTGATCAGTTGTCTACAGTGTTCACTGACACCATCAACAACTCACTGGAGACACGTCATGAGTCATGGACCTGAATTTCTGGACAGATGGACGAGTATGCCACAAGCAACTAAAAACCTCCTATTGGAAGGGAATCACAGGCTGCAGTCCCCTCACTCTCGGCTGACCTTGACGTGATTTGAACACGCAACCTTCTGATCTGGAGTCAGATGCGCTACCATTGCGCCACAAGGTCCCACAAACCTGGCCCTCTGCTCAAAACTTCTGAAAATCTCTGAGAAGCCAGACCATCTTTCCACACAAGCAATTTTTCTGCAACTGGAGGTTGTTCAACTTGTGAATGCAAAGAGGTTGTGCCAAAGACGCATGTCATTTCAGACCATGCATGTCAACATGCACACGTAGAATCTCTCTTTATACTTGAAAGGTTCTCCTCTTTGAGAAAAGAATACAAATCGAGGTTTGAAGTGCGCTTGCAGTAGTCAATCAAAGGCCTAATATAGTGTCTGTCATTCAGTGCTCACGCTCTGATGAGCTTTGCAAGCCAGCTAGACAAATTCTTAACAATGCATATTTGTTACTGATGCTTGTCAGAGAAAGACAAAGTCCTTGGACAGTGTCTAAAAATAAAAGACCTTCCTCTCACACACACCTAAAAAGTGATTGCTCAGAAGGGAGTGCTTTTGTACGTGATGATCTCCTGTCTCAAACACAAGCTGCTCTGGAGAGGCTCCTTGTGCCGTCTGCACCAAAATGCTATTCATGGGGGTAGGAGACCAGTGCTGTCAGCCTTGAATGAAATCTTACCTGACTAAACGACCTTACACTTCACACACAATGGTCTCTTCAACGACTGTTAATGGTATTTACCAGAGAAGTGACTTCTGACTAGGGAGTGTTCTGGCATGTGATGATCTCCAAAAGAACCAGCGCTGTTGGAGCAGGGAGCAGGCATCTCTCACCACAGGCCAAAAGGTGCAGGTGAAGTGGAGGAGCTGTGATGGCCGAGAGGTTAAGGCGTTGGATTTGAAATCCAATGGGGGGTTCCCCGCGCAGGTTCAAACCCTGCTCACAGCAAAAATGCGTTACGGGTGCTTCTTTTTCTGCTAAGATAAGGTTGCAATTAGTCGGAGGGGCTCATATACAAAAGTTGCAACGGTGCCCAGGAGCATTGAGTGATTGACAGTTCTCCAATCACCGGTTCACACCACTGTACTTACATACTAATCATTCATGTACAAAATGTGCTTGTCTCCAAGGAGAGTCCCTCTTCTTCTCTCCAGGCTTTATAAACAAAAACGGTGGGAGATGTCGATCAGTGGCATGTGCACAGACTTTGAGTCACATATTAATTCAAACAGGCTGCAGTCCTGTCACTCTTGGTTGACCTTGATGTGATTTGAACACGCAAGCTTCTGATCTGGAGTCAGATGCGCTACCATTGCCCCACAAGGTCCCACAAACCTGCCCCTCTGCCCAAAACTTCTGAAAATCTCTGCAAAGCCAATCCATCTTCTTTCCACACAAGACATCAAAATTGTTGCAGGGGGCTACTTGTTATCACTGCTATAGAAAGGCTAGAATGACAAATCTTAATCCTTTCTGGCTACGTTTGGTTTTCAGTTAGGCGGCAGTACCTGGTCACTGGTCTCCCGGCAAACACAGCCAGCCATTTGGGTACACCCAAAGCAACACAGTGGTCCAACCGTTTACCGTCACTTTAGCAGCAGGTACACCGTTGCCTCCATTGTTGTTCTTGTGTTGCAAACAGGTGATGTCACGCTGTTGAGGTAACAAAGTGAATGGGCTTTGAAGAAGATGTGGCGAACAGGTTATATTCACTAGGATTTGCTTCTTAGTTAGGCAACTTCTGGGTTTAGTCTGTTTTGTCCAATTTTTGGAAGGTGAATGGCTTCTTCCTGGAAACCTATCCCAGACTTGTAAGCAAGCCTTTCGGAGCACAGTTGTTTAGTACGTCCTGAAAACAGACGAGCCTAGCAGAGGATGGTTTCGATCCATCGACCTCTGGGTTATGGGCCCAGCACGCTTCCGCTGCGCCACTCTGCTCCACACGTACCACAAGACTAGCGCTGCTTAAAAGTGGGCCTTCAATAACATCTTGCATGAACAAACTGTGGGAATTCTGAAGGTGGACGGTACCCGTTTGAACACTGACTTTTATAAATCTTTGTCACCTCGGCGTTCAATGCTTCAAAGCTTCTTGGACTGCTTGTCAGGTCTCGTGTGCGGCCCAACAGATTTTAAGCTAGGGTCAGCCAACCATTTCCTCGTTAGCTGCTAACTCGAATCACTGAGCTTATTGTGTGAGCCACTGAGTCGCATAGTCACGTAAACGCTTAGACGTGAAAACACTGACACTTGGTGTTGCGTATGTTTACTTCCTAAATAAACCCATGAACTCTCTTCAATGAACCTTATTTTACCTTTAGTTAACTAAAATCGACGTTCTGTTACACGAACACACTCTGCTGATGCACTTCGATGCTCTTAATACTTTCCGCTGATTGTCAATGGTAGTTCTTATCGGTAGAGATGTAATACCGTCTGTAATCACAAGCACCGACATTAGACACGAAATCTGAATGTATCCAACACAGCGGACACAGTGACATTGTCCACAGTGAAAAACTATCCTGGATATGATGAGCTTGCTTCAGAATGCCAAGCCCAGCTCTGAAGCTGCTTTTAGATTTCATTATCATTCAAAACTGTTTGTTTGCTCGGAATGAAAAACTTATACTTGATATTTGAATGTTTTTTTCTTTACAATAATTTTGTGAGTTTCTCTTTGGTGCAGTCTTTACTTCTTTCAACTATGTGTTTACATGTATCACATGGCATTGCTCTCTGTATACCTGCAGCATGCGGGTGTTTTGTTTGCCATTTTTATTCAGTTCCATTTACAGAAGCCCTCTAATTCAGCTACTATTCACACCTATCCAATGTATTCACACCTGGTGCTTTCAGAAAACAATGGAACGTCCAGCTACCCGGGCCCCCTCCCCAGACGGTCAACACTTGCGGCTCCCCCATCACCTCTACCACTCAGTAAAGCTCACAAATTTCTCCATGTGCCTTCACACCTCTTTCCATACTTGAAAGGGATGTAAACAGACTCTCTAAGACACAGGACCCATGCAAAGCAGCTGGGCCAAATTCGGTGCCTCCATCCACCCTGAGGCACTGTGCTGATCAGTTGTCTACAGTGTTCACTGACACCATCAACAACTCACTGGAGACACGTCATGAGTCATGGACCTGAATTTCTGGACAGACGGACGAGTATGCCACAAGCAACTAAAAACCTCCTATTGGAAGGGAATCACAGGCTGCAGTCCACTCACTCTCGGCTGACCTTGACGTGATTTGAACACGCAACCTTCTGATCTGGAGTCAGATGCGCTACCATTGCGCCACAAGGTCCCACAAACCTGGCCCTCTGCTCAAAACTTCTGAAAATCTCTGAGAAGCCAGACCATCTTTCCACACAAGCAATTTTTCTGCAACTGGAGGTTGTTCAACTTGTGAATGCAAAGAGGTTGTGCCAAAGACACATGTCATTTCAGACCATGCATGTCAACATGCACACGTAGAATCTCTCTTTATACTTGAAAGGTTCTCCTCTTTGAGAAAAGAATACAAATCGAGGTTTGAAGTGCGCTTGCAGTAGTCAATCAAAGGCCTAATATAGTGTCTGTCATTCAGTGCTCACGCTCTGATGAGCTTTGCAAGCCAGCTAGACAAATTCTTAACAATGCATATTTGTTACTGATGTTTGTCAGAGAAAGACAAAGTCCTTGGACAGTGTCTAAAAATAAAAGACCTTCCTCTCACACACACCTAAAAAGTGATTGCTCAGAAGGGAGTGCTTTTGTACGTGATGATCTCCTGTCTCAAACACAAGCTGCTCTGGAGAGGCTCCTTGTGCCGTCTGCACCAAAATGCTATTCATGGGGGTAGGAGACCAGTGCTGTCAGCCTTGAATGAAATCTTACCTGACTAAACGACCTTACACTTCACACACAATGGTCTCTTCAACGACTGTTAATGGTATTTACCAGAGAAGTGACTTCTGACTAGGGAGTGTTCTGGCATGTGATGATCTCCAAAAGAACCAGCGCTGTTGGAGCAGGGAGCAGGCATCTCTCACCACAGGCCAAAAGGTGCAGGTGAAGTGGAGGAGCTGTGATGGCCGAGAGGTTAAGGCGTTGGATTTGAAATCCAATGGGGGGTTCCCCGCGCAGGTTCAAACCCTGCTCACAGCGAAAATGCGTTACGGGTGCTTCTTTTTCTGCTAAGATAAGGTTGCAATTAGTCGGAGGGGCTCATATACAAAAGTTGCAACGGTGCCCAGGAGCATTGAGTGATTGACAGTTCTCCAATCACCGGTTCACACCACTGTACTTACATACTAATCATTCATGTACAAAATGTGCTTGTCTCCAAGGAGAGTCCCTCTTCTTCTCTCCAGGCTTTATAAACAAAAACGGTGGGAGATGTCGATCAGTGGCATGTGCACAGACTTTGAGTCACATATTAATTCAAACAGGCTGCAGTCCTGTCACTCTTGGTTGACCTTGATGTGATTTGAACACGCAAGCTTCTGATCTGGAGTCAGATGCGCTACCATTGCCCCACAAGGTCCCACAAACCTGCCCCTCTGCCCAAAACTTCTGAAAATCTCTGCAAAGCCAATCCATCTTCTTTCCACACAAGACATCAAAATTGTTGCAGGGGGCTACTTGTTATCACTGCTATAGAAAGGCTAGAATGACAAATCTTAATCCTTTCTGGCTACGTTTGGTTTTCAGTTAGGCGGCAGTACCTGGTCACTGGTCTCCCGGCAAACACAGCCAGCCATTTGGGTACACCCAAAGCAACACAGTGGTCCAACCGTTTACCGTCACTTTAGCAGCAGGTACACCGTTGCCTCCATTGTTGTTCTTGTGTTGCAAACAGGTGATGTCACGCTGTTGAGGTAACAAAGTGAATGGGCTTTGAAGAAGATGTGGCGAACAGGTTATATTCACTAGGATTTGCTTCTTAGTTAGGCAACTTCTGGGTTTAGTCTGTTTTGTCCAATTTTTGGAAGGTGAATGGCTTCTTCCTGGAAACCTATCCCAGACTTGTAAGCAAGCCTTTCGGAGCACAGTTGTTTAGTACGTCCTGAAAACAGACGAGCCTAGCAGAGGATGGTTTCGATCCATCGACCTCTGGGTTATGGGCCCAGCACGCTTCCGCTGCGCCACTCTGCTCCACACGTACCACAAGACTAGCGCTGCTTAAAAGTGGGCCTTCAATAACATCTTGCATGAACAAACTGTGGGAATTCTGAAGGTGGACGGTACCCGTTTGAACACTGACTTTTATAAATCTTTGTCACCTCGGCGTTCAATGCTTCAGAGCTTCTTGGACTGCTTGTCAGGTCTCGTGTGCGGCCCAACAGATTTTAAGCTAGGGTCAGCCAACCATTTCCTCGTTAGCTGCTAACTCGAATCACTGAGCTTATTGTATGAGCCACTGAGTCGCATAGTCACGTAAACGCTTAGACGTGAAAACACTGACACTTGGTGTTGCGTATGTTTACTTCCTAAATAAACCCATGAACTCTCTTCAATGAACCTTATTTTACCTTTAGTTAACTAAAATCGACGTTCTGTTACACGAACACACTCTGCTGATGCACTTCGATGCTCTTAATACTTTCCGCTGATTGTCAATGGTAGTTCTTATCGGTAGAGATGTAATACCGTCTGTAATCACAAGCACCGACATTAGACACGAAATCTGAATGTATCCAACACAGCGGACACAGTGACATTGTCCACAGTGAAAAACTATCCTGGATATGATGAGCTTGCTTCAGAATGCCAAGCCCAGCTCTGAAGCTGCTTTTAGATTTCATTATCATTCAAAACTGTTTGTTTGCTCGGAATGAAAAACTTATACTTGATATTTGAATGTTTTTTTCTTTACAATAATTTTGTGAGTTTCTCTTTGGTGCAGTCTTTACTTCTTTCAACTATGTGTTTACATGTATCACATGGCATTGCTCTCTGTATACCTGCAGCATGCGGGTGTTTTGTTTGCCATTTTTATTCAGTTCCATTTACAGAAGCCCTCTAATTCAGCTACTATTCACACCTATCCAATGTATTCACACCTGGTGCTTTCAGAAAACAATGGAACGTCCAGCTACCCGGGCCCCCTCCCCAGACGGTCAACACTTGCGGCTCCCCCATCACCTCTACCACTCAGTAAAGCTCACAAATTTCTCCATGTGCCTTCACACCTCTTTCCATACTTGAAAGGGATGTAAACAGACTCTCTAAGACACAGGACCCATGCAAAGCAGCTGGGCCAAATTCGGTGCCTCCATCCACCCTGAGGCACTGTGCTGATCAGTTGTCTACAGTGTTCACTGACACCATCAACAACTCACTGGAGACACGTCATGAGTCATGGACCTGAATTTCTGGACAGACGGACGAGTATGCCACAAGCAACTAAAAACCTCCTATTGGAAGGGAATCACAGGCTGCAGTCCCCTCACTCTCGGCTGACCTCGACGTGATTTGAATACGCAACCTTCTGATCTGGAGTCAGATGCTCTACCATTGCGCCACAAGGTCCCACAAACCTGGCCCTCTGCTCAAAACTTCTGAAAATCTCTGAGAAGCCAGACCATCTTTCCACACAAGCAATTTTTCTGCAACTGGAGGTTGTTCAACTTGTGAATGCAAAGAGGTTGTGCCAAAGACGCATGTCATTTCAGACCATGCATGTCAACATGCACACGTAGAATCTCTCTTTATACTTGAAAGGTTCTCCTCTTTGAGAAAAGAATACAAATCGAGGTTTGAAGTGCGCTTGCAGTAGTCAATCAAAGGCCTAATATAGTGTCTGTCATTCAGTGCTCACGCTCTGATGAGCTTTGCAAGCCAGCTAGACAAATTCTTAACAATGCATATTTGTTACTGATGCTTGTCAGAGAAAGACAAAGTCCTTGGACAGTGTCTAAAAATAAAAGACCTTCCTCTCACACACACCTAAAAAGTGATTGCTCAGAAGGGAGTGCTTTTGTACGTGATGATCTCCTGTCTCAAACACAAGCTGCTCTGGAGAGGCTCCTTGTGCCGTCTGCACCAAAATGCTATTCATGGGGGTAGGAGACCAGTGCTGTCAGCCTTGAATGAAATCTTACCTGACTAAACGACCTTACACTTCACACACAATGGTCTCTTCAACGACTGTTAATGGTATTTACCAGAGAAGTGACTTCTGACTAGGGAGTGTTCTGGCATGTGATGATCTCCAAAAGAACCAGCGCTGTTGGAGCAGGGAGCAGGCATCTCTCACCACAGGCCAAAAGGTGCAGGTGAAGTGGAGGAGCTGTGATGGCCGAGAGGTTAAGGCGTTGGATTTGAAATCCAATGGGGGGTTCCCCGCGCAGGTTCAAACCCTGCTCACAGCGAAAATGCGTTACGGGTGCTTCTTTTTCTGCTAAGATAAGGTTGCAATTAGTCGGAGGGGCTCATATACAAAAGTTGCAACGGTGCCCAGGAGCATTGAGTGATTGACAGTTCTCCAATCACCGGTTCACACCACTGTACTTACATACTAATCATTCATGTACAAAATGTGCTTGTCTCCAAGGAGAGTCCCTCTTCTTCTCTCCAGGCTTTATAAACAAAAACGGTGGGAGATGTCGATCAGTGGCATGTGCACAGACTTTGAGTCACATATTAATTCAAACAGGCTGCAGTCCTGTCACTCTTGGTTGACCTTGATGTGATTTGAACACGCAAGCTTCTGATCTGGAGTCAGATGCGCTACCATTGCCCCACAAGGTCCCACAAACCTGCCCCTCTGCCCAAAACTTCTGAAAATCTCTGCAAAGCCAATCCATCTTCTTTCCACACAAGACATCAAAATTGTTGCAGGGGGCTACTTGTTATCACTGCTATAGAAAGGCTAGAATGACAAATCTTAATCCTTTCTGGCTACGTTTGGTTTTCAGTTAGGCGGCAGTACCTGGTCACTGGTCTCCCGGCAAACACAGCCAGCCATTTGGGTACACCCAAAGCAACACAGTGGTCCAACCGTTTACCGTCACTTTAGCAGCAGGTACACCGTTGCCTCCATTGTTGTTCTTGTGTTGCAAACAGGTGATGTCACGCTGTTGAGGTAACAAAGTGAATGGGCTTTGAAGAAGATGTGGCGAACAGGTTATATTCACTAGGATTTGCTTCTTAGTTAGGCAACTTCTGGGTTTAGTCTGTTTTGTCCAATTTTTGGAAGGTGAATGGCTTCTTCCTGGAAACCTATCCCAGACTTGTAAGCAAGCCTTTCGGAGCACAGTTGTTTAGTACGTCCTGAAAACAGACGAGCCTAGCAGAGGATGGTTTCGATCCATCGACCTCTGGGTTATGGGCCCAGCACGCTTCCGCTGCGCCACTCTGCTCCACACGTACCACAAGACTAGCGCTGCTTAAAAGTGGGCCTTCAATAACATCTTGCATGAACAAACTGTGGGAATTCTGAAGGTGGACGGTACCCGTTTGAACACTGACTTTTATAAATCTTTGTCACCTCGGCGTTCAATGCTTCAAAGCTTCTTGGACTGCTTGTCAGGTCTCGTGTGCGGCCCAACAGATTTTAAGCTAGGGTCAGCCAACCATTTCCTCGTTAGCTGCTAACTCGAATCACTGAGCTTATTGTGTGAGCCACTGAGTCGCATAGTCACGTAAACGCTTAGACGTGAAAACACTGACACTTGGTGTTGCGTATGTTTACTTCCTAAATAAACCCATGAACTCTCTTCAATGAACCTTATTTTACCTTTAGTTAACTAAAATCGACGTTCTGTTACACGAACACACTCTGCTGATGCACTTCGATGCTCTTAATACTTTCCGCTGATTGTCAATGGTAGTTCTTATCGGTAGAGATGTAATACCGTCTGTAATCACAAGCACCGACATTAGACACGAAATCTGAATGTATCCAACACAGCGGACACAGTGACATTGTCCACAGTGAAAAACTATCCTGGATATGATGAGCTTGCTTCAGAATGCCAAGCCCAGCTCTGAAGCTGCTTTTAGATTTCATTATCATTCAAAACTGTTTGTTTGCTCGGAATGAAAAACTTATACTTGATATTTGAATGTTTTTTTCTTTACAATAATTTTGTGAGTTTCTCTTTGGTGCAGTCTTTACTTCTTTCAACTATGTGTTTACATGTATCACATGGCATTGCTCTCTGTATACCTGCAGCATGCGGGTGTTTTGTTTGCCATTTTTATTCAGTTCCATTTACAGAAGCCCTCTAATTCAGCTACTATTCACACCTATCCAATGTATTCACACCTGGTGCTTTCAGAAAACAATGGAACGTCCAGCTACCCGGGCCCCCTCCCCAGACGGTCAACACTTGCGGCTCCCCCATCACCTCTACCACTCAGTAAAGCTCACAAATTTCTCCATGTGCCTTCACACCTCTTTCCATACTTGAAAGGGATGTAAACAGACTCTCTAAGACACAGGACCCATGCAAAGCAGCTGGGCCAAATTCGGTGCCTCCATCCACCCTGAGGCACTGTGCTGATCAGTTGTCTACAGTGTTCACTGACACCATCAACAACTCACTGGAGACACGTCATGAGTCATGGACCTGAATTTCTGGACAGACGGACGAGTATGCCACAAGCAACTAAAAACCTCCTATTGGAAGGGAATCACAGGCTGCAGTCCACTCACTCTCGGCTGACCTTGACGTGATTTGAACACGCAACCTTCTGATCTGGAGTCAGATGCGCTACCATTGCGCCACAAGGTCCCACAAACCTGGCCCTCTGCTCAAAACTTCTGAAAATCTCTGAGAAGCCAGACCATCTTTCCACACAAGCAATTTTTCTGCAACTGGAGGTTGTTCAACTTGTGAATGCAAAGAGGTTGTGCCAAAGACACATGTCATTTCAGACCATGCATGTCAACATGCACACGTAGAATCTCTCTTTATACTTGAAAGGTTCTCCTCTTTGAGAAAAGAATACAAATCGAGGTTTGAAGTGCGCTTGCAGTAGTCAATCAAAGGCCTAATATAGTGTCTGTCATTCAGTGCTCACGCTCTGATGAGCTTTGCAAGCCAGCTAGACAAATTCTTAACAATGCATATTTGTTACTGATGTTTGTCAGAGAAAGACAAAGTCCTTGGACAGTGTCTAAAAATAAAAGACCTTCCTCTCACACACACCTAAAAAGTGATTGCTCAGAAGGGAGTGCTTTTGTACGTGATGATCTCCTGTCTCAAACACAAGCTGCTCTGGAGAGGCTCCTTGTGCCGTCTGCACCAAAATGCTATTCATGGGGGTAGGAGACCAGTGCTGTCAGCCTTGAATGAAATCTTACCTGACTAAACGACCTTACACTTCACACACAATGGTCTCTTCAACGACTGTTAATGGTATTTACCAGAGAAGTGACTTCTGACTAGGGAGTGTTCTGGCATGTGATGATCTCCAAAAGAACCAGCGCTGTTGGAGCAGGGAGCAGGCATCTCTCACCACAGGCCAAAAGGTGCAGGTGAAGTGGAGGAGCTGTGATGGCCGAGAGGTTAAGGCGTTGGATTTGAAATCCAATGGGGTGTTCCCCGCGCAGGTTCAAACCCTGCTCACAGCGAAAATGCGTTACGGGTGCTTCTTTTTCTGCTAAGATAAGGTTGCAATTAGTCGGAGGGGCTCATATACAAAAGTTGCAACGGTGCCCAGGAGCATTGAGTGATTGACAGTTCTCCAATCACCGGTTCACACCACTGTACTTACATACTAATCATTCATGTACAAAATGTGCTTGTCTCCAAGGAGAGTCCCTCTTCTTCTCTCCAGGCTTTATAAACAAAAACGGTGGGAGATGTCGATCAGTGGCATGTGCACAGACTTTGAGTCACATATTAATTCAAACAGGCTGCAGTCCTGTCACTCTTGGTTGACCTTGATGTGATTTGAACACGCAAGCTTCTGATCTGGAGTCAGATGCGCTACCATTGCCCCACAAGGTCCCACAAACCTGCCCCTCTGCCCAAAACTTCTGAAAATCTCTGCAAAGCCAATCCATCTTCTTTCCACACAAGACATCAAAATTGTTGCAGGGGGCTACTTGTTATCACTGCTATAGAAAGGCTAGAATGACAAATCTTAATCCTTTCTGGCTACGTTTGGTTTTCAGTTAGGCGGCAGTACCTGGTCACTGGTCTCCCGGCAAACACAGCCAGCCATTTGGGTACACCCAAAGCAACACAGTGGTCCAACCGTTTACCGTCACTTTAGCAGCAGGTACACCGTTGCCTCCATTGTTGTTCTTGTGTTGCAAACAGGTGATGTCACGCTGTTGAGGTAACAAAGTGAATGGGCTTTGAAGAAGATGTGGCGAACAGGTTATATTCACTAGGATTTGCTTCTTAGTTAGGCAACTTCTGGGTTTAGTCTGTTTTGTCCAATTTTTGGAAGGTGAATGGCTTCTTCCTGGAAACCTATCCCAGACTTGTAAGCAAGCCTTTCGGAGCACAGTTGTTTAGTACGTCCTGAAAACAGACGAGCCTAGCAGAGGATGGTTTCGATCCATCGACCTCTGGGTTATGGGCCCAGCACGCTTCCGCTGCGCCACTCTGCTCCACACGTACCACAAGACTAGCGCTGCTTAAAAGTGGGCCTTCAATAACATCTTGCATGAACAAACTGTGGGAATTCTGAAGGTGGACGGTACCCGTTTGAACACTGACTTTTATAAATCTTTGTCACCTCGGCGTTCAATGCTTCAGAGCTTCTTGGACTGCTTGTCAGGTCTCGTGTGCGGCCCAACAGATTTTAAGCTAGGGTCAGCCAACCATTTCCTCGTTAGCTGCTAACTCGAATCACTGAGCTTATTGTATGAGCCACTGAGTCGCATAGTCACGTAAACGCTTAGACGTGAAAACACTGACACTTGGTGTTGCGTATGTTTACTTCCTAAATAAACCCATGAACTCTCTTCAATGAACCTTATTTTACCTTTAGTTAACTAAAATCGACGTTCTGTTACACGAACACACTCTGCTGATGCACTTCGATGCTCTTAATACTTCCCGCTGATTGTCAATGGTAGTTCTTATCGGTAGAGATGTAATACCGTCTGTAATCACAAGCACCGACATTAGACACGAAATCTGAATGTATCCAACACAGCGGACACAGTGACATTGTCCACAGTGAAAAACTATCCTGGATATGATGAGCTTGCTTCAGAATGCCAAGCCCAGCTCTGAAGCTGCTTTTAGATTTCATTATCATTCAAAACTGTTTGTTTGCTCGGAATGAAAAACTTATACTTGATATTTGAATGTTTTTTTCTTTACAATAATTTTGTGAGTTTCTCTTTGGTGCAGTCTTTACTTCTTTCAACTATGTGTTTACATGTATCACATGGCATTGCTCTCTGTATACCTGCAGCATGCGGGTGTTTTGTTTGCCATTTTTATTCAGTTCCATTTACAGAAGCCCTCTAATTCAGCTACTATTCACACCTATCCAATGTATTCACACCTGGTGCTTTCAGAAAACAATGGAACGTCCAGCTACCCGGGCCCCCTCCCCAGACGGTCAACACTTGCGGCTCCCCCATCACCTCTACCACTCAGTAAAGCTCACAAATTTCTCCATGTGCCTTCACACCTCTTTCCATACTTGAAAGGGATGTAAACAGACTCTCTAAGACACAGGACCCATGCAAAGCAGCTGGGCCAAATTCGGTGCCTCCATCCACCCTGAGGCACTGTGCTGATCAGTTGTCTACAGTGTTCACTGACACCATCAACAACTCACTGGAGACACGTCATGAGTCATGGACCTGAATTTCTGGACAGACGGACGAGTATGCCACAAGCAACTAAAAACCTCCTATTGGAAGGGAATCACAGGCTGCAGTCCCCTCACTCTCGGCTGACCTTGACGTGATTTGAACACGCAACCTTCTGATCTGGAGTCAGATGCGCTACCATTGCGCCACAAGGTCCCACAAACCTGGCCCTCTGCTCAAAACTTCTGAAAATCTCTGAGAAGCCAGACCATCTTTCCACACAAGCAATTTTTCTGCAACTGGAGGTTGTTCAACTTGTGAATGCAAAGAGGTTGTGCCAAAGACACATGTCATTTCAGACCATGCATGTCAACATGCACACGTAGAATCTCTCTTTATACTTGAAAGGTTCTCCTCTTTGAGAAAAGAATACAAATCGAGGTTTGAAGTGCGCTTGCAGTAGTCAATCAAAGGCCTAATATAGTGTCTGTCATTCAGTGCTCACGCTCTGATGAGCTTTGCAAGCCAGCTAGACAAATTCTTAACAATGCATATTTGTTACTGATGTTTGTCAGAGAAAGACAAAGTCCTTGGACAGTGTCTAAAAATAAAAGACCTTCCTCTCACACACACCTAAAAAGTGATTGCTCAGAAGGGAGTGCTTTTGTACGTGATGATCTCCTGTCTCAAACACAAGCTGCTCTGGAGAGGCTCCTTGTGCCGTCTGCACCAAAATGCTATTCATGGGGGTAGGGAACCAGTGCTGTCAGCCTTGAATGAAATCTTACCTGACTAAACGACCTTACACTTCACACACAATGGTCTCTTCAACGACTGTTAATGGTATTTACCAGAGAAGTGACTTCTGACTAGGGAGTGTTCTGGCATGTGATGATCTCCAAAAGAACCAGCGCTGTTGGAGCAGGGAGCAGGCATCTCTCACCACAGGCCAAAAGGTGCAGGTGAAGTGGAGGAGCTGTGATGGCCGAGAGGTTAAGGCGTTGGATTTGAAATCCAATGGGGTGTTCCCCGCGCAGGTTCAAACCCTGCTCACAGCGAAAATGCGTTACGGGTGCTTCTTTTTCTGCTAAGATAAGGTTGCAATTAGTCGGAGGGGCTCATATACAAAAGTTGCAACGGTGCCCAGGAGCATTGAGTGATTGACAGTTCTCCAATCACCGGTTCACACCACTGTACTTACATACTAATCATTCATGTACAAAATGTGCTTGTCTCCAAGGAGAGTCCCTCTTCTTCTCTCCAGGCTTTATAAACAAAAACGGTGGGAGATGTCGATCAGTGGCATGTGCACAGACTTTGAGTCACATATTAATTCAAACAGGCTGCAGTCCTGTCACTCTTGGTTGACCTTGATGTGATTTGAACACGCAAGCTTCTGATCTGGAGTCAGATGCGCTACCATTGCCCCACAAGGTCCCACAAACCTGCCCCTCTGCCCAAAACTTCTGAAAATCTCTGCAAAGCCAATCCATCTTCTTTCCACACAAGACATCAAAATTGTTGCAGGGGGCTACTTGTTATCACTGCTATAGAAAGGCTAGAATGACAAATCTTAATCCTTTCTGGCTACGTTTGGTTTTCAGTTAGGCGGCAGTACCTGGTCACTGGTCTCCCGGCAAACACAGCCAGCCATTTGGGTACACCCAAAGCAACACAGTGGTCCAACCGTTTACCGTCACTTTAGCAGCAGGTACACCGTTGCCTCCATTGTTGTTCTTGTGTTGCAAACAGGTGATGTCACGCTGTTGAGGTAACAAAGTGAATGGGCTTTGAAGAAGATGTGGCGAACAGGTTATATTCACTAGGATTTGCTTCTTAGTTAGGCAACTTCTGGGTTTAGTCTGTTTTGTCCAATTTTTGGAAGGTGAATGGCTTCTTCCTGGAAACCTATCCCAGACTTGTAAGCAAGCCTTTCGGAGCACAGTTGTTTAGTACGTCCTGAAAACAGACGAGCCTAGCAGAGGATGGTTTCGATCCATCGACCTCTGGGTTATGGGCCCAGCACGCTTCCGCTGCGCCACTCTGCTCCACACGTACCACAAGACTAGCGCTGCTTAAAAGTGGGCCTTCAATAACATCTTGCATGAACAAACTGTGGGAATTCTGAAGGTGGACGGTACCCGTTTGAACACTGACTTTTATAAATCTTTGTCACCTCGGCGTTCAATGCTTCAGAGCTTCTTGGACTGCTTGTCAGGTCTCGTGTGCGGCCCAACAGATTTTAAGCTAGGGTCAGCCAACCATTTCCTCGTTAGCTGCTAACTCGAATCACTGAGCTTATTGTATGAGCCACTGAGTCGCATAGTCACGTAAACGCTTAGACGTGAAAACACTGACACTTGGTGTTGCGTATGTTTACTTCCTAAATAAACCCATGAACTCTCTTCAATGAACCTTATTTTACCTTTAGTTAACTAAAATCGACGTTCTGTTACACGAACACACTCTGCTGATGCACTTCGATGCTCTTAATACTTCCCGCTGATTGTCAATGGTAGTTCTTATCGGTAGAGATGTAATACCGTCTGTAATCACAAGCACCGACATTAGACACGAAATCTGAATGTATCCAACACAGCGGACACAGTGACATTGTCCACAGTGAAAAACTATCCTGGATATGATGAGCTTGCTTCAGAATGCCAAGCCCAGCTCTGAAGCTGCTTTTAGATTTCATTATCATTCAAAACTGTTTGTTTGCTCGGAATGAAAAACTTATACTTGATATTTGAATGTTTTTTTCTTTACAATAATTTTGTGAGTTTCTCTTTGGTGCAGTCTTTACTTCTTTCAACTATGTGTTTACATGTATCACATGGCATTGCTCTCTGTATACCTGCAGCATGCGGGTGTTTTGTTTGCCATTTTTATTCAGTTCCATTTACAGAAGCCCTCTAATTCAGCTACTATTCACACCTATCCAATGTATTCACACCTGGTGCTTTCAGAAAACAATGGAACGTCCAGCTACCCGGGCCCCCTCCCCAGACGGTCAACACTTGCGGCTCCCCCATCACCTCTACCACTCAGTAAAGCTCACAAATTTCTCCATGTGCCTTCACACCTCTTTCCATACTTGAAAGGGATGTAAACAGACTCTCTAAGACACAGGACCCATGCAAAGCAGCTGGGCCAAATTCGGTGCCTCCATCCACCCTGAGGCACTGTGCTGATCAGTTGTCTACAGTGTTCACTGACACCATCAACAACTCACTGGAGACACGTCATGAGTCATGGACCTGAATTTCTGGACAGACGGACGAGTATGCCACAAGCAACTATAAACCTCCTATTGGAAGGGAATCACAGGCTGCAGTCCCCTCACTCTCGGCTGACCTTGACGTGATTTGAACACGCAACCTTCTGATCTGGAGTCAGATGCGCTAACATTGCGCCACAAGGTCCCACAAACCTGGCCCTCTGCTCAAAACTTCTGAAAATCTCTGAGAAGCCAGACCATCTTTCCACACAAGCAATTTTTCTGCAACTGGAGGTTGTTCAACTTGTGAATGCAAAGAGGTTGTGCCAAAGACACATGTCATTTCAGACCATGCATGTCAACATGCACACGTAGAATCTCTCTTTATACTTGAAAGGTTCTCCTCTTTGAGAAAAGAATACAAATCGAGGTTTGAAGTGCGCTTGCAGTAGTCAATCAAAGGCCTAATATAGTGTCTGTCATTCAGTGCTCACGCTCTGATGAGCTTTGCAAGCCAGCTAGACAAATTCTTAACAATGCATATTTGTTACTGATGTTTGTCAGAGAAAGACAAAGTCCTTGGACAGTGTCTAAAAATAAAAGACCTTCCTCTCACACACACCTAAAAAGTGATTGCTCAGAAGGGAGTGCTTTTGTACATGATGATCTCCTGTCTCAAACACAAGCTGCTCTGGAGAGGCTCCTTGTGCCGTCTGCACCAAAATGCTATTCATGGGGGTAGGAGACCAGTGCTGTCAGCCTTGAATGAAATCTTACCTGACTAAACGACCTTACACTTCACACACAATGGTCTCTTCAACGACTGTTAATGGTATTTACCAGAGAAGTGACTTCTGACTAGGGAGTGTTCTGGCATGTGATGATCTCCAAAAGAACCAGCGCTGTTGGAGCAGGGAGCAGGCATCTCTCACCACAGGCCAAAAGGTGCAGGTGAAGTGGAGGAGCTGTGATGGCCGAGAGGTTAAGGCGTTGGATTTGAAATCCAATGGGGTGTTCCCCGCGCAGGTTCAAACCCTGCTCACAGCGAAAATGCGTTACGGGTGCTTCTTTTTCTGCTAAGATAAGGTTGCAATTAGTCGGAGGGGCTCATATACAAAAGTTGCAACGGTGCCCAGGAGCATTGAGTGATTGACAGTTCTCCAATCACCGGTTCACACCACTGTACTTACATACTAATCATTCATGTACAAAATGTGCTTGTCTCCAAGGAGAGTCCCTCTTCTTCTCTCCAGGCTTTATAAACAAAAACGGTGGGAGATGTCGATCAGTGGCATGTGCACAGACTTTGAGTCACATATTAATTCAAACAGGCTGCAGTCCTGTCACTCTTGGTTGACCTTGATGTGATTTGAACACGCAAGCTTCTGATCTGGAGTCAGATGCGCTACCATTGCCCCACAAGGTCCCACAAACCTGCCCCTCTGCCCAAAACTTCTGAAAATCTCTGCAAAGCCAATCCATCTTCTTTCCACACAAGACATCAAAATTGTTGCAGGGGGCTACTTGTTATCACTGCTATAGAAAGGCTAGAATGACAAATCTTAATCCTTTCTGGCTACGTTTGGTTTTCAGTTAGGCGGCAGTACCTGGGGCCCGTTCTTCGTACGTCGCTTACTACATCCAAGATCAAATGACACATCCAAGATCAAATCATCGCGCTAACCGTGAGCTCGCTAATCCGGTTCCCCGAACACACCTGCTGTTGACGATTACTACAGCTGGACGCAGTAATGTGACATCACTGGGTGTCGTAAAAGGGGCTACGCATCGATAGTAGAAACATTGATCGGCAACCCTCTGATTGGTCGGCGAAAATGTCGACGGAGCGCGCTCGGCTCGGTATTTTTCGGCAGCAGAGCAAGAACTCTTGAGTGAGGGATTTCAGGAGTTTCAGAGTTTAATCAGAACGCAAGGGAACACTGCAAAGGCTGCAAAAGCAAGGAGCGAGGGCTGGCAGGAAGTTGCTGACAAATTAAACTCGTAAGTAATTTAATAATAACAATAATAATGGAGTGGATTGATATAGCGCTTTTCAAGGCACCCAAAGCGCTGTACAATGCCACTATTCAGTCACTCTCACATTCACACACTGGGGGAGGCAGCTACAGTTGTAGCCACAGCTGCCCTGGGGCAGACTGACAGAAGCCAGGCTGCCATATCGCGCCATCGGCCCCTCTGGCCAACACCAGTAGGCGGTAGGGTAGATTTATTATATTACACTATATTATCCAATATTATATTACATTATATTATAATATGTTATATTTTATCCTCTGTCACATTAGAGCCACGACAGGACCCACTAGAACATGGGAACAGGTAAAAGTGAAATATAAGAATATTCTACAGAATGGTAATATTTATCACTTATATTGCTTTTAGTCTCTTGGAAAGAGACCCTGGAATAATCTGTTTGTTTATAACAGCAACCAAGAAAAGGGCAGAGCAACAAAAGACAGGTGGTGGTCCTGCACCCCCTCGTCAACAAGTTGGTTAAGTAAATAATACCCTCACGGGAAAATCGATATCTCTCTATGAGCACACTGTCGCGCTGAGCTAAAGGATCCTGTCTGTCCCGCAATATACGCTGAATTCTGAGGACTCTCCTTATCAATCTTGCACCTTCCGCAATGGGTGGCTCGCGTATACGGACAGGACATGGCTGCGACAGACTTCCCAAATCCACCTTCGCTTTTATAGCCGTGGTCTCTCATCTTGATTACACGAAGTAATTTACAATTGCTACTCTGAAATATGAATTAAATCTGTAATAATCACATACATGTAATAGAATGTTAATAGTACATTTCCCTTTTTTAGGAAATGACCTGTATGTATCTGTATGAAATCAATAAATGGATCTGGGGCCCGTTCTTCGTACGTCGCTCACTACATCCAAGATCAAATGACACATCCAAGATCAAATCATCGCGCTAACCGTGAGCTCGCTAATCCAGTTCCCCGAACACACCTGCTGTTGACGATTACTACAGCTGGACGCAGGAATGTGACATCACTGGGTGTTGTAAAAGGGGCTACGCATCGATAGTAGAAACATTGATCGGCAACCCTCTGATTGGTCGGCGAAAATGTCGAAGGAGCGCGCTCGGCTCGGTATTTTTCGGCAGCAGAGCAAGAACTCTTGAGTGAGGGATTTCAGGAGTTTCAGAGTTTAATTAAAACGCAAGAGAACACTGCAAAGGCTGCAAAAGCAAGGAGAGAGGGCTGGCAGGAAGTTGCTGACAAATTAAACTCGTAAGTAATTTAATAATAACAATAATAATGGAGTGGATTGATATAGCGCTTTTCAAGGCACCCAAAGCGCTTTACAATGCCACTATTCAGTCACTCTCACATTCACACACTGGTGGAGGCAGCTACAGTTGTAGCCACAGCTGCCCTGGGGCAGACTGACAGAAGCCAGGCTGCCATATCGCGCCATCGGCCCCTCTGGCCAACACCAGTAGGCGGTAGGGTAGATTTATTATATTACACTATATTATCCAATATTATATTACATTATATTATAATATGTTATATTTTATCCTCTGTCACATTAGAGCCACGACAGGACCCACTAGAACATGGGAACAGGTAAAAGTGAAATATAAGAATATTCTACAGAATGGTAATATTTATCACTTATATTGCTTTTAGTCTCTTGGAAAGAGACCCTGGAATACTCTGTTTGTTTGTTCATAACAGCAACCAAGAAAAGGGCAGAGCAACAAAAGACAGGTGGTGGTCCTGCACCCCCTCGTCAACAAGTTGGTTAAGTAAATAATACCCTCACGGGAAAATCGATATCTCTCTATGAGCACACTGTCGCGCTGAGCTAAAGGATCCTGTCTGTCCCGCAATATACGCTGAATTCTGAGGACTCTCCTTATCAATCTTGCACCTTCCGCAATGGGTGGCTCGCGTAAACGGACAGGATATGGCTGCGACAGACTTCCCAAATCCACCTTCGCTTTTATAGCCGTGGTCTCTCATCTTGATTACACGAAGTAATTTACAATTGCTACTCTGAAATATGAATTAAATCTGTAATAATCACATACATGTAATAGAATGTTAATAGTACATTTCCCTTTTTTAGGAAATGACCTGTGTGAAATCAATAAATGGATCAGGTGCTGCATTGTCTTTAGTTACATTGATAATATTTATTTATGGTGAAACAGTGGTGGAATATCGCTGTTGCTTTCGTATGAATGACGCGGACATACCTGCGTGGCCGCGATCTAATCCTGTTTACATAAAGTAAACCTGCTCCCGAGCAGGTTTACGCTTACGGCTCTGTTGCTATGACAGCAAGTCCCGGATGAGCTTCGGGGAACCGAACGATCCAAGATCACGCGAAATCGTCAACAATCTAATCCGGCTAACCTACTTAGCGAGGTACGAAGAACGGGCCCCAGGTGCTGCATTGTCTTTAGTTACATTGATGTTATTTATTTATGGTGAAACAGTGGTGGAATATCGCTGTTGCTTTCGTATGAATGACGCGGACATACCTGCGTGGCCGCGATCTAATCCTGTTTACATAAAGTAAACCTGCTCCCAAGCAGGTTTACGCTTACGGCTCTGTTGCTATGACAGCAAGTCCCGGATGAGCTTCGGGGAACCGACTGATCCAGGATCACGCGAAATCGTCAACAATCTAATCCGGCTAACCTACTTAGCGAGGTACGAAGAACGGGCCCCAGGTCACTGGTCTCCCGGCAAACACAGCCAGCCATTTGGGTACACCCAAAGCAACACAGTGGTCCAACCGTTTACCGTCACTTTAGCAGCAGGTACACCGTTGCCTCCATTGTTGTTCTTGTGTTGCAAACAGGTGATGTCACGCTGTTGAGGTAACAAAGTGAATGGGCTTTGAAGAAGATGTGGCGAACAGGTTATATTCACTAGGATTTGCTTCTTAGTTAGGCAACTTCTGGGTTTAGTCTGTTTTGTCCAATTTTTGGAAGGTGAATGGCTTCTTCCTGGAAACCTATCCCAGACTTGTAAGCAAGCCTTTCGGAGAACAGTTGTTTAGTACGTCCTGAAAACAGACGAGCCTAGCAGAGGATGGTTTCGATCCATCGACCTCTGGGTTATGGGCCCAGCACGCTTCCGCTGCGCCACTCTGCTCCACACGTACCACAAGACTAGCGCTGCTTAAAAGTGGGCCTTCAATAACATCTTGCATGAACAAACTGTGGGAATTCTGAAGGTGGACGGTACCCGTTTGAACACTGACTTTTATAAATCTTTGTCACCTCGGCGTTCAATGCTTCAGAGCTTCTTGGACTGCTTGTCAGGTCTCGTGTGCGGCCCAACAGATTTTAAGCTAGGGTCAGCCAACCATTTCCTCGTTAGCTGCTAACTCGAATCACTGAGCTTATTGTATGAGCCACTGAGTCGCATAGTCACGTAAACGCTTAGACGTGAAAACACTGACACTTGGTGTTGCGTATGTTTACTTCCTAAATAAACCCATGAACTCTCTTCAATGAACCTTATTTTACCTTTAGTTAACTAAAATCTACGTTCTGTTACACGAACACACTCTGCTGATGCACTTCGATGCTCTTAATACTTCCCGCTGATTGTCAATGGTAGTTCTTATCGGTAGAGATGTAATACCGTCTGTAATCACAAGCACCGACATTAGACACGAAATCTGAATGTATCCAACACAGCGGACACAGTGACATTGTCCACAGTGAAAAACTATCCTGGATATGATGAGCTTGCTTCAGAATGCCAAGCCCAGCTCTGAAGCTGCTTTTAGATTTCATTATCATTCAAAACTGTTTGTTTGCTCGGAATGAAAAACTTATACTTGATATTTGAATGTTTTTTTCTTTACAATAATTTTGTGAGTTTCTCTTTGGTGCAGTCTTTACTTCTTTCAACTATGTGTTTACATGTATCACATGGCATTGCTCTCTGTATACCTGCAGCATGCGGGTGTTTTGTTTGCCATTTTTATTCAGTTCCATTTACAGAAGCCCTCTAATTCAGCTACTATTCACACCTATCCAATGTATTCACACCTGGTGCTTTCAGAAAACAATGGAACGTCCAGCTACCCGGGCCCCCTCCCCAGACGGTCAACACTTGCGGCTCCCCCATCACCTCTACCACTCAGTAAAGCTCACAAATTTCTCCATGTGCCTTCACATCTCTTTCCATACTTGAAAGGGATGTAAACAGACTCTCTAAGACACAGGACCCATGCAAAGCAGCTGGGCCAAATTCGGTGCCTCCATCCACCCTGAGGCACTGTGCTGATCAGTTGTCTACAGTGTTCACTGACACCATCAACAACTCACTGGAGACACGTCATGAGTCATGGACCTGAATTTCTGGACAGACGGACGAGTATGCCACAAGCAACTATAAACCTCCTATTGGAAGGGAATCACAGGCTGCAGTCCCCTCACTCTCGGCTGACCTTGACGTGATTTGAACACGCAACCTTCTGATCTGGAGTCAGATGCGCTAACATTGCGCCACAAGGTCCCACAAACCTGCCCCTCTGCTCAAAACTTCTGAAAATCTCTGAGAAGCCAGACCATCTTTCCACACAAGCAATTTTTCTGCAACTGGAGGTTGTTCAACTTGTGAATGCAAAGAGGTTGTGCCAAAGACACATGTCATTTCAGACCATGCATGTCAACATGCACACGTAGAATCTCTCTTTATACTTGAAAGGTTCTCCTCTTTGAGAAAAGAATACAAATCGAGGTTTGAAGTGCGCTTGCAGTAGTCAATCAAAGGCCTAATATAGTGTCTGTCATTCAGTGCTCACGCTCTGATGAGCTTTGCAAGCCAGCTAGACAAATTCTTAACAATGCATATTTGTTACTGATGTTTGTCAGAGAAAGACAAAGTCCTTGGACAGTGTCTAAAAATAAAAGACCTTCCTCTCACACACACCTAAAAAGTGATTGCTCAGAAGGGAGTGCTTTTGTACGTGATGATCTCCTGTCTCAAACACAAGCTGCTCTGGAGAGGCTCCTTGTGCCGTCTGCACCAAAATGCTATTCATGGGGGTAGGAGACCAGTGCTGTCAGCCTTGAATGAAATCTTACCTGACTAAACGACCTTACACTTCACACACAATGGTCTCTTCAACGACTGTTAATGGTATTTACCAGAGAAGTGACTTCTGACTAGGGAGTGTTCTGGCATGTGATGATCTCCAAAAGAACCAGCGCTGTTGGAGCAGGGAGCAGGCATCTCTCACCACAGGCCAAAAGGTGCAGGTGAAGTGGAGGAGCTGTGATGGCCGAGAGGTTAAGGCGTTGGATTTGAAATCCAATGGGGTGTTCCCCGCGCAGGTTCAAACCCTGCTCACAGCGAAAATGCGTTACGGGTGCTTCTTTTTCTGCTAAGATAAGGTTGCAATTAGTCGGAGGGGCTCATATACAAAAGTTGCAACGGTGCCCAGGAGCATTGAGTGATTGACAGTTCTCCAATCACCGGTTCACACCACTGTACTTACATACTAATCATTCATGTACAAAATGTGCTTGTCTCCAAGGAGAGTCCCTCTTCTTCTCTCCAGGCTTTATAAACAAAAACGGTGGGAGATGTCGATCAGTGGCATGTGCACAGACTTTGAGTCACATATTAATTCAAACAGGCTGCAGTCCTGTCACTCTTGGTTGACCTTGATGTGATTTGAACACGCAAGCTTCTGATCTGGAGTCAGATGCGCTACCATTGCCCCACAAGGTCCCACAAACCTGCCCCTCTGCCCAAAACTTCTGAAAATCTCTGCAAAGCCAATCCATCTTCTTTCCACACAAGACATCAAAATTGTTGCAGGGGGCTACTTGTTATCACTGCTATAGAAAGGCTAGAATGACAAATCTTAATCCTTTCTGGCTACGTTTGGTTTTCAGTTAGGCGGCAGTACCTGGTCACTGGTCTCCCGGCAAACACAGCCAGCCATTTGGGTACACCCAAAGCAACACAGTGGTCCAACCGTTTACCGTCACTTTAGCAGCAGGTACACCGTTGCCTCCATTGTTGTTCTTGTGTTGCAAACAGGTGATGTCACGCTGTTGAGGTAACAAAGTGAATGGGCTTTGAAGAAGATGTGGCGAACAGGTTATATTCACTAGGATTTGCTTCTTAGTTAGGCAACTTCTGGGTTTAGTCTGTTTTGTCCAATTTTTGGAAGGTGAATGGCTTCTTCCTGGAAACCTATCCCAGACTTGTAAGCAAGCCTTTCGGAGCACAGTTGTTTAGTACGTCCTGAAAACAGACGAGCCTAGCAGAGGATGGTTTCGATCCATCGACCTCTGGGTTATGGGCCCAGCACGCTTCCGCTGCGCCACTCTGCTCCACACGTACCACAAGACTAGCGCTGCTTAAAAGTGGGCCTTCAATAACATCTTGCATGAACAAACTGTGGGAATTCTGAAGGTGGACGGTACCCGTTTGAACACTGACTTTTATAAATCTTTGTCACCTCGGCGTTCAATGCTTCAGAGCTTCTTGGACTGCTTGTCAGGTCTCGTGTGCGGCCCAACAGATTTTAAGCTAGGGTCAGCCAACCATTTCCTCGTTAGCTGCTAACTCGAATCACTGAGCTTATTGTGTGAGCCACTGAGTCGCATAGTCACGTAAACGCTTAGACGTGAAAACACTGACACTTGGTGTTGCGTATGTTTACTTCCTAAATAAACCCATGAACTCTCTTCAATGAACCTTATTTTACCTTTAGTTAACTAAAATCGACGTTCTGTTACACGAACACACTCTGCTGATGCACTTCGATGCTCTTAATACTTCCCGCTGATTGTCAATGGTAGTTCTTATCGGTAGAGATGTAATACCGTCTGTAATCACAAGCACCGACATTAGACACGAAATCTGAATGTATCCAACACAGCGGACACAGTGACATTGTCCACAGTGAAAAACTATCCTGGATATGATGAGCTTGCTTCAGAATGCCAAGCCCAGCTCTGAAGCTGCTTTTAGATTTCATTATCATTCAAAACTGTTTGTTTGCTCGGAATGAAAAACTTATACTTGATATTTGAATGTTTTTTTCTTTACAATAATTTTGTGAGTTTCTCTTTGGTGCAGTCTTTACTTCTTTCAACTATGTGTTTACATGTATCACATGGCATTGCTCTCTGTATACCTGCAGCATGCGGGTGTTTTGTTTGCCATTTTTATTCAGTTCCATTTACAGAAGCCCTCTAATTCAGCTACTATTCACACCTATCCAATGTATTCACACCTGGTGCTTTCAGAAAACAATGGAACGTCCAGCTACCCGGGCCCCCTCCCCAGACGGTCAACACTTGCGGCTCCCCCATCACCTCTACCACTCAGTAAAGCTCACAAATTTCTCCATGTGCCTTCACATCTCTTTCCATACTTGAAAGGGATGTAAACAGACTCTCTAAGACACAGGACCCATGCAAAGCAGCTGGGCCAAATTCGGTGCCTCCATCCACCCTGAGGCACTGTGCTGATCAGTTGTCTACAGTGTTCACTGACACCATCAACAACTCACTGGAGACACGTCATGAGTCATGGACCTGAATTTCTGGACAGACGGACGAGTATGCCACAAGCAACTATAAACCTCCTATTGGAAGGGAATCACAGGCTGCAGTCCCCTCACTCTCGGCTGACCTTGACGTGATTTGAACACGCAACCTTCTGATCTGGAGTCAGATGCGCTACCATTGCGCCACAAGGTCCCACAAACCTGCCCCTCTGCTCAAAACTTCTGAAAATCTCTGAGAAGCCAGACCATCTTTCCACACAAGCAATTTTTCTGCAACTGGAGGTTGTTCAACTTGTGAATGCAAAGAGGTTGTGCCAAAGACACATGTCATTTCAGACCATGCATGTCAACATGCACACGTAGAATCTCTCTTTATACTTGAAAGGTTCTCCTCTTTGAGAAAAGAATACAAATCGAGGTTTGAAGTGCGCTTGCAGTAGTCAATCAAAGGCCTAATATAGTGTCTGTCATTCAGTGCTCACGCTCTGATGAGCTTTGCAAGCCAGCTAGACAAATTCTTAACAATGCATATTTGTTACTGATGTTTGTCAGAGAAAGACAAAGTGCTTGGACAGTGTCTAAAAATAAAAGACCTTCCTCTCACACACACCTAAAAAGTGATTGCTCAGAAGGGAGTGCTTTTGTACGTGATGATCTCCTGTCTCAAACACAAGCTGCTCTGGAGAGGCTCCTTGTGCCGTCTGCACCAAAATGCTATTCATGGGGGTAGGAGACCAGTGCTGTCAGCCTTGAATGAAATCTTACCTGACTAAACGACCTTACACTTCACACACAATGGTCTCTTCAACGACTGTTAATGGTATTTACCAGAGAAGTGACTTCTGACTAGGGAGTGTTCTGGCATGTGATGATCTCCAAAAGAACCAGCGCTGTTGGAGCAGGGAGCAGGCATCTCTCACCACAGGCCAAAAGGTGCAGGTGAAGTGGAGGAGCTGTGATGGCCGAGAGGTTAAGGCGTTGGATTTGAAATCCAATGGGGTGTTCCCCGCGCAGGTTCAAACCCTGCTCACAGCGAAAATGCGTTACGGGTGCTTCTTTTTCTGCTAAGATAAGGTTGCAATTAGTCGGAGGGGCTCATATACAAAAGTTGCAACGGTGCCCAGGAGCATTGAGTGATTGACAGTTCTCCAATCACCGGTTCACACCACTGTACTTACATACTAATCATTCATGTACAAAATGTGCTTGTCTCCAAGGAGAGTCCCTCTTCTTCTCTCCAGGCTTTATAAACAAAAACGGTGGGAGATGTCGATCAGTGGCATGTGCACAGACTTTGAGTCACATATTAATTCAAACAGGCTGCAGTCCTGTCACTCTTGGTTGACCTTGATGTGATTTGAACACGCAAGCTTCTGATCTGGAGTCAGATGCGCTACCATTGCCCCACAAGGTCCCACAAACCTGCCCCTCTGCCCAAAACTTCTGAAAATCTCTGCAAAGCCAATCCATCTTCTTTCCACACAAGACATCAAAATTGTTGCAGGGGGCTACTTGTTATCACTGCTATAGAAAGGCTAGAATGACAAATCTTAATCCTTTCTGGCTACGTTTGGTTTTCAGTTAGGCGGCAGTACCTGGTCACTGGTCTCCCGGCAAACACAGCCAGCCATTTGGGTACACCCAAAGCAACACAGTGGTCCAACCGTTTACCGTCACTTTAGCAGCAGGTACACCGTTGCCTCCATTGTTGTTCTTGTGTTGCAAACAGGTGATGTCACGCTGTTGAGGTAACAAAGTGAATGGGCTTTGAAGAAGATGTGGCGAACAGGTTATATTCACTAGGATTTGCTTCTTAGTTAGGCAACTTCTGGGTTTAGTCTGTTTTGTCCAATTTTTGGAAGGTGAATGGCTTCTTCCTGGAAACCTATCCCAGACTTGTAAGCAAGCCTTTCGGAGCACAGTTGTTTAGTACGTCCTGAAAACAGACGAGCCTAGCAGAGGATGGTTTCGATCCATCGACCTCTGGGTTATGGGCCCAGCACGCTTCCGCTGCGCCACTCTGCTCCACACGTACCACAAGATTAGCGCTGCTTAAAAGTGGGCCTTCAATAACATCTTGCATGAACAAACTGTGGGAATTCTGAAGGTGGACGGTACCCGTTTGAACACTGACTTTTATAAATCTTTGTCACCTCGGCGTTCAATGCTTCAGAGCTTCTTGGACTGCTTGTCAGGTCTCGTGTGCGGCCCAACAGATTTTAAGCTAGGGTCAGCCAACCATTTCCTCGTTAGCTGCTAACTCGAATCACTGAGCTTATTGTGTGAGCCACTGAGTCGCATAGTCACGTAAACGCTTAGACGTGAAAACACTGACACTTGGTGTTGCGTATGTTTACTTCCTAAATAAACCCATGAACTCTCTTCAATGAACCTTATTTTACCTTTAGTTAACTAAAATCTACGTTCTGTTACACGAACACACTCTGCTGATGCACTTCGATGCTCTTAATACTTTCCGCTGATTGTCAATGGTAGTTCTTATCGGTAGAGATGTAATACCGTCTGTAATCACAAGCACCGACATTAGACACGAAATCTGAATGTATCCAACACAGCGGACACAGTGACATTGTCCACAGTGAAAAACTATCCTGGATATGATGAGCTTGCGTCAGAATGCCAAGCCCAGCTCTGAAGCTGCTTTTAGATTTCATTATCATTCAAAACTGTTTGTTTGCTCGGAATGAAAAACTTATACTTGATATTTGAATGTTTTTTTCTTTACAATAATTTTGTGAGTTTCTCTTTGGTGCAGTCTTTACTTCTTTCAACTATGCGTTTACATGTATCACATGGCATTGCTCTCTGTATACCTGCAGCATGCGGGTGTTTTGTTTGCCATTTTTATTCAGTTCCATTTACAGAAGCCCTCTAATTCAGCTACTATTCACACCTATCCAATGTATTCACACCTGGTGCTTTCAGAAAACAATGGAACGTCCAGCTACCCGGGCCCCCTCCCCAGACGGTCAACACTTGCGGCTCCCCCATCACCTCTACCACTCAGTAAAGCTCACAAATTTCTCCATGTGCCTTCACACCTCTTTCCATACTTGAAAGGGATGTAAACAGACTCTCTAAGACACAGGACCCATGCAAAGCAGCTGGGCCAAATTCGGTGCCTCCATCCACCCTGAGGCACTGTGCTGATCAGTTGTCTACAGTGTTCACTGACACCATCAACAACTCACTGGAGACACGTCATGAGTCATGGACCTGAATTTCTGGACAGACGGACGAGTATGCCACAAGCAACTATAAACCTCCTATTGGAAGGGAATCACAGGCTGCAGTCCCCTCACTCTCGGCTGACCTTGACGTGATTTGAACACGCAACCTTCTGATCTGGAGTCAGATGCGCTAACATTGCGCCACAAGGTCCCACAAACCTGCCCCTCTGCTCAAAACTTCTGAAAATCTCTGAGAAGCCAGACCATCTTTCCACACAAGCAATTTTTCTGCAACTGGAGGTTGTTCAACTTGTGAATGCAAAGAGGTTGTGCCAAAGACACATGTCATTTCAGACCATGCATGTCAACATGCACACGTAGAATCTCTCTTTATACTTGAAAGGTTCTCCTCTTTGAGAAAAGAATACAAATCGAGGTTTGAAGTGCGCTTGCAGTAGTCAATCAAAGGCCTAATATAGTGTCTGTCATTCAGTGCTCACGCTCTGATGAGCTTTGCAAGCCAGCTAGACAAATTCTTAACAATGCATATTTGTTACTGATGCTTGTCAGAGAAAGACAAAGTCCTTGGACAGTGTCTAAAAATAAAAGACCTTCCTCTCACACACACCTAAAAAGTGATTGCTCAGAAGGGAGTGCTTTTGTACGTGATGATCTCCTGTCTCAAACACAAGCTGCTCTGGAGAGGCTCCTTGTGCCGTCTGCACCAAAATGCTATTCATGGGGGTAGGAGACCAGTGCTGTCAGCCTTGAATGAAATCTTACCTGACTAAACGACCTTACACTTCACACACAATGGTCTCTTCAACGACTGTTAATGGTATTTACCAGAGAAGTGACTTCTGACTAGGGAGTGTTCTGGCATGTGATGATCTCCAAAAGAACCAGCGCTGTTGGAGCAGGGAGCAGGCATCTCTCACCACAGGCCAAAAGGTGCAGGTGAAGTGGAGGAGCTGTGATGGCCGAGAGGTTAAGGCGTTGGATTTGAAATCCAATGGGGTGTTCCCCGCGCAGGTTCAAACCCTGCTCACAACGAAAATGCGTTACGGGTGCTTCTTTTTCTGCTAAGATAAGGTTGCAATTAGTCGGAGGGGCTCATATACAAAAGTTGCAACGGTGCCCAGGAGCATTGAGTGATTGACAGTTCTCCAATCACCGGTTCACACCACTGTACTTACATACTAATCATTCATGTACAAAATGTGCTTGTCTCCAAGGAGAGTCCCTCTTCTTCTCTCCAGGCTTTATAAACAAAAACGGTGGGAGATGTCGATCAGTGGCATGTGCACAGACTTTGAGTCACATATTAATTCAAACAGGCTGCAGTCCTGTCACTCTTGGTTGACCTTGATGTGATTTGAACACGCAAGCTTCTGATCTGGAGTCAGATGCGCTACCATTGCCCCACAAGGTCCCACAAACCTGCCCCTCTGCCCAAAACTTCTGAAAATCTCTGCAAAGCCAATCCATCTTCTTTCCACACAAGACATCAAAATTGTTGCAGGGGGCTACTTGTTATCACTGCTATAGAAAGGCTAGAATGACAAATCTTAATCCTTTCTGGCTACGTTTGGTTTTCAGTTAGGCGGCAGTACCTGGTCACTGGTCTCCCGGCAAACACAGCCAGCCATTTGGGTACACCCAAAGCAACACAGTGGTCCAACCGTTTACCGTCACTTTAGCAGCAGGTACACCGTTGCCTCCATTGTTGTTCTTGTGTTGCAAACAGGTGATGTCACGCTGTTGAGGTAACAAAGTGAATGGGCTTTGAAGAAGATGTGGCGAACAGGTTATATTAACTAGGATTTGCTTCTTAGTTAGGCAACTTCTGGGTTTAGTCTGTTTTGTCCAATTTTTGGAAGGTGAATGGCTTCTTCCTGGAAACCTATCCCAGACTTGTAAGCAAGCCTTTCGGAGCACAGTTGTTTAGTACGTCCTGAAAACAGACGAGCCTAGCAGAGGATGGTTTCGATCCATCGACCTCTGGGTTATGGGCCCAGCACGCTTCCGCTGCGCCACTCTGCTCCACACGTACCACAAGACTAGCGCTGCTTAAAAGTGGGCCTTCAATAACATCTTGCATGAACAAACTGTGGGAATTCTGAAGGTGGACGGTACCCGTTTGAACACTGACTTTTATAAATCTTTGTCACCTCGGCGTTCAATGCTTCAGAGCTTCTTGGACTGCTTGTCAGGTCTCGTGTGCGGCCCAACAGATTTTAAGCTAGGGTCAGCCAACCATTTCCTCGTTAGCTGCTAACTCGAATCACTGAGCTTATTGTGTGAGCCACTGAGTCGCATAGTCACGTAAACGCTTAGACGTGAAAACACTGACACTTGGTGTTGCGTATGTTTACTTCCTAAATAAACCCATGAACTCTCTTCAATGAACCTTATTTTACCTTTAGTTAACTAAAATCTACGTTCTGTTACACGAACACACTCTGCTGATGCACTTCGATGCTCTTAATACTTTCCGCTGATTGTCAATGGTAGTTCTTATCGGTAGAGATGTAATACCGTCTGTAATCACAAGCACCGACATTAGACACGAAATCTGAATGTATCCAACACAGCGGACACAGTGACATTGTCCACAGTGAAAAACTATCCTGGATATGATGAGCTTGCTTCAGAATGCCAAGCCCAGCTCTGAAGCTGCTTTTAGATTTCATTATCATTCAAAACTGTTTGTTTGCTCGGAATGAAAAACTTATACTTGATATTTGAATGTTTTTTTCTTTACAATAATTTTGTGAGTTTCTCTTTGGTGCAGTCTTTACTTCTTTCAACTATGTGTTTACATGTATCACATGGCATTGCTCTCTGTATACCTGCAGCATGCGAGTGTTTTGTTTGCCATTTTTATTCAGTTCCATTTACAGAAGCCCTCTAATTCAGCTACTATTCACACCTATCCAATGTATTCACACCTGGTGCTTTCAGAAAACAATGGAACGTCCAGCTACCCGGGCCCCCTCCCCAGACGGTCAACACTTGCGGCTCCCCCATCACCTCTACCACTCAGTAAAGCTCACAAATTTCTCCATGTGCCTTCACACCTCTTTCCATACTTGAAAGGGATGTAAACAGACTCTCTAAGACACAGGACCCATGCAAAGCAGCTGGGCCAAATTCGGTGCCTCCATCCACCCTGAGGCACTGTGCTGATCAGTTGTCTACAGTGTTCACTGACACCATCAACAACTCACTGGAGACACGTCATGAGTCATGGACCTGAATTTCTGGACAGACGGACGAGTATGCCACAAGCAACTAAAAACCTCCTATTGGAAGGGAATCACAGGCTGCAGTCCCCTCACTCTCGGCTGACCTTGACGTGATTTGAACACGCAACCTTCTGATCTGGAGTCAGATGCGCTACCATTGCGCCACAAGGTCCCACAAACCTGGCCCTCTGCTCAAAACTTCTGAAAATCTCTGAGAAGCCAGACCATCTTTCCACACAAGCAATTTTTCTGCAACTGGAGGTTGTTCAACTTGTGAATGCAAAGAGGTTGTGCCAAAGACGCATGTCATTTCAGACCATGCATGTCAACATGCACACGTAGAATCTCTCTTTATACTTGAAAGGTTCTCCTCTTTGAGAAAAGAATACAAATCGAGGTTTGAAGTGCGCTTGCAGTAGTCAATCAAAGGCCTAATATAGTGTCTGTCATTCAGTGCTCACGCTCTGATGAGCTTTGCAAGCCAGCTAGACAAATTCTTAACAATGCATATTTGTTACTGATGCTTGTCAGAGAAAGACAAAGTCCTTGGACAGTGTCTAAAAATAAAAGACCTTCCTCTCACACACACCTAAAAAGTGATTGCTCAGAAGGGAGTGCTTTTGTACGTGATGATCTCCTGTCTCAAACACAAGCTGCTCTGGAGAGGCTCCTTGTGCCGTCTGCACCAAAATGCTATTCATGGGGGTAGGAGACCAGTGCTGTCAGCCTTGAATGAAATCTTACCTGACTAAACGACCTTACACTTCACACACAATGGTCTCTTCAACGACTGTTAATGGTATTTACCAGAGAAGTGACTTCTGACTAGGGAGTGTTCTGGCATGTGATGATCTCCAAAAGAACCAGCGCTGTTGGAGCAGGGAGCAGGCATCTCTCACCACAGGCCAAAAGGTGCAGGTGAAGTGGAGGAGCTGTGATGGCCGAGAGGTTAAGGCGTTGGATTTGAAATCCAATGGGGTGTTCCCCTGCTCACAGCGAAAATGCGTTACGGGTGCTTCTTTTTCTGCTAAGATAAGGTTGCAATTAGTCGGAGGGGCTCATATACAAAAGTTGCAACGGTGCCCAGGAGCATTGAGTGATTGACAGTTCTCCAATCACCGGTTCACACCACTGTACTTACATACTAATCATTCATGTACAAAATGTGCTTGTCTCCAAGGAGAGTCCCTCTTCTTCTCTCCAGGCTTTATAAACAAAAACGGTGGGAGATGTCGATCAGTGGCATGTGCACAGACTTTGAGTCACATATTAATTCAAACAGGCTGCAGTCCTGTCACTCTTGGTTGACCTTGATGTGATTTGAACACGCAAGCTTCTGATCTGGAGTCAGATGCGCTACCATTGCCCCACAAGGTCCCACAAACCTGCCCCTCTGCCCAAAACTTCTGAAAATCTCTGCAAAGCCAATCCATCTTCTTTCCACACAAGACATCAAAATTGTTGCAGGGGGCTACTTGTTATCACTGCTATAGAAAGGCTAGAATGACAAATCTTAATCCTTTCTGGCTACGTTTGGTTTTCAGTTAGGCGGCAGTACCTGGTCACTGGTCTCCCGGCAAACACAGCCAGCCATTTGGGTACACCCAAAGCAACACAGTGGTCCAACCGTTTACCGTCACTTTAGCAGCAGGTACACCGTTGCCTCCATTGTTGTTCTTGTGTTGCAAACAGGTGATGTCACGCTGTTGAGGTAACAAAGTGAATGGGCTTTGAAGAAGATGTGGCGAACAGGTTATATTCACTAGGATTTGCTTCTTAGTTAGGCAACTTCTGGGTTTAGTCTGTTTTGTCCAATTTTTGGAAGGTGAATGGCTTCTTCCTGGAAACCTATCCCAGACTTGTAAGCAAGCCTTTCGGAGCACAGTTGTTTAGTACGTCCTGAAAACAGACGAGCCTAGCAGAGGATGGTTTCGATCCATCGACCTCTGGGTTATGGGCCCAGCACGCTTCCGCTGCGCCACTCTGCTCCACACGTACCACAAGACTAGCGCTGCTTAAAAGTGGGCCTTCAATAACATCTTGCATGAACAAACTGTGGGAATTCTGAAGGTGGACGGTACCCGTTTGAACACTGACTTTTATAAATCTTTGTCACCTCGGCGTTCAATGCTTCAGAGCTTCTTGGACTGCTTGTCAGGTCTCGTGTGCGGCCCAACAGATTTTAAGCTAGGGTCAGCCAACCATTTCCTCGTTAGCTGCTAACTCGAATCACTGAGCTTATTGTGTGAGCCACTGAGTCGCATAGTCACGTAAACGCTTAGACGTGAAAACACTGACACTTGGTGTTGCGTATGTTTACTTCCTAAATAAACCCATGAACTCTCTTCAATGAACCTTATTTTACCTTTAGTTAACTAAAATCTACGTTCTGTTACACGAACACACTATGCTGATGCACTTCGATGCTCTTAATACTTTCCGCTGATTGTCAATGGTAGTTCTTATCGGTAGAGATGTAATACCGTCTGTAATCACAAGCACCGACATTAGACACGAAATCTGAATGTATCCAACACAGCGGACACAGTGACATTGTCCACAGTGAAAAACTATCCTGGATATGATGAGCTTGCTTCAGAATGCCAAGCCCAGCTCTGAAGCTGCTTTTAGATTTCATTATCATTCAAAACTGTTTGTTTGCTCGGAATGAAAAACTTATACTTGATATTTGAATGTTTTTTTCTTTACAATCATTTTGTGAGTTTCTCTTTGGTGCAGTCTTTACTTCTTTCAACTATGTGTTTACATGTATCACATGGCATTGCTCTCTGTATACCTGCAGCATGCGGGTGTTTTGTTTGCCATTTTTATTCAGTTCCATTTACAGAAGCCCTCTAATTCAGCTACTATTCACACCTATCCAATGTATTCACACCTGGTGCTTTCAGAAAACAATGGAACGTCCAGCTACCCGGGCCCCCTCCCCAGACGGTCAACACTTGCGGCTCCCCCATCACCTCTACCACTCAGTAAAGCTCACAAATTTCTCCATGTGCCTTCACACCTCTTTCCATACTTGAAAGGGATGTAAACAGACTCTCTAAGACACAGGACCCATGCAAAGCAGCTGGGCCAAATTCGGTGCCTCCATCCACCCTGAGGCACTGTGCTGATCAGTTGTCTACAGTGTTCACTGACACCATCAACAACTCACTGGAGACACGTCATGAGTCATGGACCTGAATTTCTGGACAGACGGACGAGTATGCCACAAGCAACTATAAACCTCCTATTGGAAGGGAATCACAGGCTGCAGTCCCCTCACTCTCGGCTGACCTTGACGTGATTTGAACACGCAACCTTCTGATCTGGAGTCAGATGCGCTACCATTGCGCCACAAGGTCCCACAAACCTGCCCCTGTGCTCAAAACTTCTGAAAATCTCTGAGAAGCCAGACCATCTTTCCACACAAGCAATTTTTCTGCAACTGGAGGTTGTTCAACTTGTGAATGCAAAGAGGTTGTGCCAAAGACACATGTCATTTCAGACCATGCATGTCAACATGCACACGTAGAATCTCTCTTTATACTTGAAAGGTTCTCCTCTTTGAGAAAAGAATACAAATCGAGGTTTGAAGTGCGCTTGCAGTAGTCAATCAAAGGCCTAATATAGTGTCTGTCATTCAGTGCTCACGCTCTGATGAGCTTTGCAAGCCAGCTAGACAAATTCTTAACAATGCATATTTGTTACTGATGTTTGTCAGAGAAAGACAAAGTCCTTGGACAGTGTCTAAAAATAAAAGACCTTCCTCTCACACACACCTAAAAAGTGATTGCTCAGAAGGGAGTGCTTTTGTACGTGATGATCTCCTGTCTCAAACACAAGCTGCTCTGGAGAGGCTCCTTGTGCCGTCTGCACCAAAATGCTATTCATGGGGGTAGGAGACCAGTGCTGTCAGCCTTGAATGAAATCTTACCTGACTAAACGACCTTACACTTCACACACAATGGTCTCTTCAACGACTGTTAATGGTATTTACCAGAGAAGTGACTTCTGACTAGGGAGTGTTCTGGCATGTGATGATCTCCAAAAGAACCAGCGCTGTTGGAGCAGGGAGCAGGCATCTCTCACCACAGGCCAAAAGGTGCAGGTGAAGTGGAGGAGCTGTGATGGCCGAGAGGTTAAGGCGTTGGATTTGAAATCCAATGGGGTGTTCCCCTGCTCACAGCGAAAATGCGTTACGGGTGCTTCTTTTTCTGCTAAGATAAGGTTGCAATTAGTCGGAGGGGCTCATATACAAAAGTTGCAACGGTGCCCAGGAGCATTGAGTGATTGACAGTTCTCCAATCACCGGTTCACACCACTGTACTTACATACTAATCATTCATGTACAAAATGTGCTTGTCTCCAAGGAGAGTCCCTCTTCTTCTCTCCAGGCTTTATAAACAAAAACGGTGGGAGATGTCGATCAGTGGCATGTGCACAGACTTTGAGTCACATATTAATTCAAACAGGCTGCAGTCCTGTCACTCTTGGTTGACCTTGATGTGATTTGAACACGCAAGCTTCTGATCTGGAGTCAGATGCGCTACCATTGCCCCACAAGGTCCCACAAACCTGCCCCTCTGCCCAAAACTTCTGAAAATCTCTGCAAAGCCAATCCATCTTCTTTCCACACAAGACATCAAAATTGTTGCAGGGGGCTACTTGTTATCACTGCTATAGAAAGGCTAGAATGACAAATCTTAATCCTTTCTGGCTACGTTTGGTTTTCAGTTAGGCGGCAGTACCTGGTCACTGGTCTCCTGGCAAACACAGCCAGCCATTTGGGTACACCCAAAGCAACACAGTGGTCCAACCGTTTACCGTCACTTTAGCAGCAGGTACACCGTTGCCTCCATTGTTGTTCTTGTGTTGCAAACAGGTGATGTCACGCTGTTGAGGTAACAAAGTGAATGGGCTTTGAAGAAGATGTGGCGAACAGGTTATATTCACTAGGATTTGCTTCTTAGTTAGGCAACTTCTGGGTTTAGTCTGTTTTGTCCAATTTTTGGAAGGTGAATGGCTTCTTCCTGGAAACCTATCCCAGACTTGTAAGCAAGCCTTTCGGAGCACAGTTGTTTAGTACGTCCTGAAAACAGACGAGCCTAGCAGAGGATGGTTTCGATCCATCGACCTCTGGGTTATGGGCCCAGCACGCTTCCGCTGCGCCACTCTGCTCCACATGTACCACAAGACTAGCGCTGCTTAAAAGTGGGCCTTCAATAACATCTTGCATGAACAAACTGTGGGAATTCTGAAGGTGGACGGTACCCGTTTGAACACTGACTTTTATAAATCTTTGTCACCTCGGCGTTCAATGCTTCAGAGCTTCTTGGACTGCTTGTCAGGTCTCGTGTGCGGCCCAACAGATTTTAAGCTAGGGTCAGCCAACCATTTCCTCGTTAGCTGCTAACTCGAATCACTGAGCTTATTGTATGAGCCACTGAGTCGCATAGTCACGTAAACGCTTAGACGTGAAAACACTGACACTTGGTGTTGCGTATGTTTACTTCCTAAATAAACCCATGAACTCTCTTCAATGAACCTTATTTTACCTTTAGTTAACTAAAATCGACGTTCTGTTACACGAACACACTCTGCTGATGCACTTCGATGCTCTTAATACTTTCCGCTGATTGTCAATGGTAGTTCTTATCGGTAGAGATGTAATACCGTCTGTAATCACAAGCACCGACATTAGACACGAAATCTGAATGTATCCAACACAGCGGACACAGTGACATTGTCCACAGTGAAAAACTATCCTGGATATGATGAGCTTGCTTCAGAATGCCAAGCCCAGCTCTGAAGCTGCTTTTAGATTTCATTATCATTCAAAACTGTTTGTTTGCTCGGAATGAAAAACTTATACTTGATATTTGAATGTTTTTTTCTTTACAATAATTTTGTGAGTTTCTCTTTGGTGCAGTCTTTACTTCTTTCAACTATGTGTTTACATGTATCACATGGCATTGCTCTCTGTATACCTGCAGCATGCGGGTGTTTTGTTTGCCATTTTTATTCAGTTCCATTTACAGAAGCCCTCTAATTCAGCTACTATTCACACCTATCCAATGTATTCACACCTGGTGCTTTCAGAAAACAATGGAACGTCCAGCTACCCGGGCCCCCTCCCCAGACGGTCAACACTTGCGGCTCCCCCATCACCTCTACCACTCAGTAAAGCTCACAAATTTCTCCATGTGCCTTCACACCTCTTTCCATACTTGAAAGGGATGTAAACAGACTCTCTAAGACACAGGACCCATGCAAAGCAGCTGGGCCAAATTCGGTGCCTCCATCCACCCTGAGGCACTGTGCTGATCAGTTGTCTACAGTGTTCACTGACACCATCAACAACTCACTGGAGACACGTCATGAGTCATGGACCTGAATTTCTGGACAGACGGACGAGTATGCCACAAGCAACTAAAAACCTCCTATTGGAAGGGAATCACAGGCTGCAGTCCACTCACTCTCGGCTGACCTTGACGTGATTTGAACACGCAACCTTCTGATCTGGAGTCAGATGCGCTACCATTGCGCCACAAGGTCCCACAAACCTGGCCCTCTGCTCAAAACTTCTGAAAATCTCTGAGAAGCCAGACCATCTTTCCACACAAGCAATTTTTCTGCAACTGGAGGTTGTTCAACTTGTGAATGCAAAGAGGTTGTGCCAAAGACACATGTCATTTCAGACCATGCATGTCAACATGCACACGTAGAATCTCTCTTTATACTTGAAAGGTTCTCCTCTTTGAGAAAAGAATACAAATCGAGGTTTGAAGTGCGCTTGCAGTAGTCAATCAAAGGCCTAATATAGTGTCTGTCATTCAGTGCTCACGCTCTGATGAGCTTTGCAAGCCAGCTAGACAAATTCTTAACAATGCATATTTGTTACTGATGCTTGTCAGAGAAAGACAAAGTCCTTGGACAGTGTCTAAAAATAAAAGACCTTCCTCTCACACACACCTAAAAAGTGATTGCTCAGAAGGGAGTGCTTTTGTACGTGATGATCTCCTGTCTCAAACACAAGCTGCTCTGGAGAGGCTCCTTGTGCCGTCTGCACCAAAATGCTATTCATGGGGGTAGGAGACCAGTGCTGTCAGCCTTGAATGAAATCTTACCTGACTAAACGACCTTACACTTCACACACAATGGTCTCTTCAACGACTGTTAATGGTATTTACTAGAGAAGTGACTTCTGACTAGGGAGTGTTCTGGCATGTGATGATCTCCAAAAGAACCAGCGCTGTTGGAGCAGGGAGCAGGCATCTCTCACCACAGGCCAAAAGGTGCAGGTGAAGTGGAGGAGCTGTGATGGCCGAGAGGTTAAGGCGTTGGATTTGAAATCCAATGGGGGGTTCCCCGCGCAGGTTCAAACCCTGCTCACAGCGAAAATGCGTTACGGGTGCTTCTTTTTCTGCTAAGATAAGGTTGCAATTAGTCGGAGGGGCTCATATACAAAAGTTGCAACGGTGCCCAGGAGCATTGAGTGATTGACAGTTCTCCAATCACCGGTTCACACCACTGTACTTACATACTAATCATTCATGTACAAAATGTGCTTGTCTCCAAGGAGAGTCCCTCTTCTTCTCTCCAGGCTTTATAAACAAAAACGGTGGGAGATGTCGATCAGTGGCATGTGCACAGACTTTGAGTCACATATTAATTCAAACAGGCTGCAGTCCTGTCACTCTTGGTTGACCTTGATGTGATTTGAACACGCAAGCTTCTGATCTGGAGTCAGATGCGCTACCATTGCCCCACAAGGTCCCACAAACCTGCCCCTCTGCCCAAAACTTCTGAAAATCTCTGCAAAGCCAATCCATCTTCTTTCCACACAAGACATCAAAATTGTTGCAGGGGGCTACTTGTTATCACTGCTATAGAAAGGCTAGAATGACAAATCTTAATCCTTTCTGGCTACGTTTGGTTTTCAGTTAGGCGGCAGTACCTGGTCACTGGTCTCCCGGCAAACACAGCCAGCCATTTGGGTACACCCAAAGCAACACAGTGGTCCAACCGTTTACCGTCACTTTAGCAGCAGGTACACCGTTGCCTCCATTGTTGTTCTTGTGTTGCAAACAGGTGATGTCACGCTGTTGAGGTAACAAAGTGAATGGGCTTTGAAGAAGATGTGGCGAACAGGTTATATTCACTAGGATTTGCTTCTTAGTTAGGCAACTTCTGGGTTTAGTCTGTTTTGTCCAATTTTTGGAAGGTGAATGGCTTCTTCCTGGAAACCTATCCCAGACTTGTAAGCAAGCCTTTCGGAGCACAGTTGTTTAGTACGTCCTGAAAACAGACGAGCCTAGCAGAGGATGGTTTCGATCCATCGACCTCTGGGTTATGGGCCCAGCACGCTTCCGCTGCGCCACTCTGCTCCACATGTACCACAAGACTAGCGCTGCTTAAAAGTGGGCCTTCAATAACATCTTGCATGAACAAACTGTGGGAATTCTGAAGGTGGACGGTACCCGTTTGAACACTGACTTTTATAAATCTTTGTCACCTCGGCGTTCAATGCTTCAGAGCTTCTTGGACTGCTTGTCAGGTCTCGTGTGCGGCCCAACAGATTTTAAGCTAGGGTCAGCCAACCATTTCCTCGTTAGCTGCTAACTCGAATCACTGAGCTTATTGTATGAGCCACTGAGTCGCATAGTCACGTAAACGCTTAGACGTGAAAACACTGACACTTGGTGTTGCGTATGTTTACTTCCTAAATAAACCCATGAACTCTCTTCAATGAACCTTATTTTACCTTTAGTTAACTAAAATCGACGTTCTGTTACACGAACACACTCTGCTGATGCACTTCGATGCTCTTAATACTTTCCGCTGATTGTCAATGGTAGTTCTTATCGGTAGAGATGTAATACCGTCTGTAATCACAAGCACCGACATTAGACACGAAATCTGAATGTATCCAACACAGCGGACACAGTGACATTGTCCACAGTGAAAAACTATCCTGGATATGATGAGCTTGCTTCAGAATGCCAAGCCCAGCTCTGAAGCTGCTTTTAGATTTCATTATCATTCAAAACTGTTTGTTTGCTCGGAATGAAAAACTTATACTTGATATTTGAATGTTTTTTTCTTTACAATAATTTTGTGAGTTTCTCTTTGGTGCAGTCTTTACTTCTTTCAACTATGTGTTTACATGTATCACATGGCATTGCTCTCTGTATACCTGCAGCATGCGAGTGTTTTGTTTGCCATTTTTATTCAGTTCCATTTACAGAAGCCCTCTAATTCAGCTACTATTCACACCTATCCAATGTATTCACACCTGGTGCTTTCAGAAAACAATGGAACGTCCAGCTACCCGGGCCCCCTCCCCAGACGGTCAACACTTGCGGCTCCCCCATCACCTCTACCACTCAGTAAAGCTCACAAATTTCTCCATGTGCCTTCACACCTCTTTCCATACTTGAAAGGGATGTAAACAGACTCTCTAAGACAGGACCCATGCAAAGCAGCTGGGCCAAATTCGGTGCCTCCATCCACCCTGAGGCACTGTGCTGATCAGTTGTCTACAGTGTTCACTGACACCATCAACAACTCACTGGAGACACGTCATGAGTCATGGACCTGAATTTCTGGACAGACGGACGAGTATGCCACAAGCAACTAAAAACCTCCTATTGGAAGGGAATCACAGGCTGCAGTCCCCTCACTCTCGGCTGACCTTGACGTGATTTGAACACGCAACCTTCTGATCTGGAGTCAGATGCGCTACCATTGCGCCACAAGGTCCCACAAACCTGCCCCTCTGCTCAAAACTTCTGAAAATCTCTGAGAAGCCAGACCATCTTTCCACACAAGCAATTTTTCTGCAACTGGAGGTTGTTCAACTTGTGAATGCAAAGAGGTTGTGCCAAAGACGCATGTCATTTCAGACCATGCATGTCAACATGCACACGTAGAATCTCTCTTTATACTTGAAAGGTTCTCCTCTTTGAGAAAAGAATACAAATCGAGGTTTGAAGTGCGCTTGCAGTAGTCAATCAAAGGCCTAATATAGTGTCTGTCATTCAGTGCTCACGCTCTGATGAGCTTTGCAAGCCAGCTAGACAAATTCTTAACAATGCATATTTGTTACTGATGCTTGTCAGAGAAAGACAAAGTCCTTGGACAGTGTCTAAAAATAAAAGACCTTCCTCTCACACACACCTAAAAAGTGATTGCTCAGAAGGGAGTGCTTTTGTACGTGATGATCTCCTGTCTCAAACACAAGCTGCTCAGGAGAGGCTCCTTGTGCCGTCTGCACCAAAATGCTATTCATGGGGGTAGGAGACCAGTGCTGTCAGCCTTGAATGAAATCTTACCTGACTAAACGACCTTACACTTCACACACAATGGTCTCTTCAACGACTGTTAATGGTATTTACCAGAGAAGTGACTTCTGACTAGGGAGTGTTCTGGCATGTGATGATCTCCAAAAGAACCAGCGCTGTTGGAGCAGGGAGCAGGCATCTCTCACCACAGGCCAAAAGGTGCAGGTGAAGTGGAGGAGCTGTGATGGCCGAGAGGTTAAGGCGTTAGATTTGAATTCCAATGGGGGGTTCCCCGCGCAGGTTCAAACCCTGCTCACAGCGAAAATGGGTTACGGGTGCTTCTTTTTCTGCTAAGATAAGGTTGCAATTAGTCGGAGGGGCTCATATACAAAAGTTGCAACGGTGCCCAGGAGCATTGAGTGATTGACAGTTCTCCAATCACCGGTTCACACCACTGTACTTACATACTAATCATTCATGTACAAAATGTGCTTGTCTCCAAGGAGAGTCCCTCTTCTTCTCTCCAGGCTTTATAAACAAAAACGGTGGGAGATGTCGATCAGTGGCATGTGCACAGACTTTGAGTCACATATTAATTCAAACAGGCTGCAGTCCTGTCACTCTTGGTTGACCTTGATGTGATTTGAACACGCAAGCTTCTGATCTGGAGTCAGATGCGCTACCATTGCCCCACAAGGTCCCACAAACCTGCCCCTCTGCCCAAAACTTCTGAAAATCTCTGCAAAGCCAATCCATCTTCTTTCCACACAAGACATCAAAATTGTTGCAGGGGGCTACTTGTTATCACTGCTATAGAAAGGCTAGAATGACAAATCTTAATCCTTTCTGGCTACGTTTGGTTTTCAGTTAGGCGGCAGTACCTGGTCACTGGTCTCCCGGCAAACACAGCCAGCCATTTGGGTACACCCAAAGCAACACAGTGGTCCAACCGTTTACCGTCACTTTAGCAGCAGGTACACCGTTGCCTCCATTGTTGTTCTTGTGTTGCAAACAGGTGATGTCACGCTGTTGAGGTAACAAAGTGAATGGGCTTTGAAGAAGATGTGGCGAACAGGTTATATTCACTAGGATTTGCTTCTTAGTTAGGCAACTTCTGGGTTTAGTCTGTTTTGTCCAATTTTTGGAAGGTGAATGGCTTCTTCCTGGAAACCTATCCCAGACTTGTAAGCAAGCCTTTCGGAGCACAGTTGTTTAGTACGTCCTGAAAACAGACGAGCCTAGCAGAGGATGGTTTCGATCCATCGACCTCTGGGTTATGGGCCCAGCACGCTTCCGCTGCGCCACTCTGCTCCACACGTACCACAAGACTAGCGCTGCTTAAAAGTGGGCCTTCAATAACATCTTGCATGAACAAACTGTGGGAATTCTGAAGGTGGACGGTACCCGTTTGAACACTGACTTTTATAAATCTTTGTCACCTCGGCGTTCAATGCTTCAGAGCTTCTTGGACTGCTTGTCAGGTCTCGTGTGCGGCCCAACAGATTTTAAGCTAGGGTCAGCCAACCATTTCCTCGTTAGCTGCTAACTCGAATCACTGAGCGTATTGTGTGAGCCACTGAGTCGCATAGTCACGTAAACGCTTAGACGTGAAAACACTGACACTTGGTGTTGCGTATGTTTACTTCCTAAATAAACCCATGAACTCTCTTCAATGAACCTTATTTTACCTTTAGTTAACTAAAATCGACGTTCTGTTACACGAACACACTCTGCTGATGCACTTCGATGCTCTTAATACTTTCCGCTGATTGTCAATGGTAGTTCTTATCGGTAGAGATGTAATACCGTCTGTAATCACAAGCACCGACATTAGACACGAAATCTGAATGTATCCAACACAGCGGACACAGTGACATTGTCCACAGTGAAAAACTATCCTGGATATGATGAGCTTGCTTCAGAATGCCAAGCCCAGCTCTGAAGCTGCTTTTAGATTTCATTATCATTCAAAACTGTTTGTTTGCTCGGAATGAAAAACTTATACTTGATATTTGAATGTTTTTTTCTTTACAATCATTTTGTGAGTTTCTCTTTGGTGCAGTCTTTACTTCTTTCAACTATGTGTTTACATGTATCACATGGCATTGCTCTCTGTATACCTGCAGCATGTGGGTGTTTTGTTTGCCATTTTTATTCAGTTCCATTTACAGAAGCCCTCTAATTCAGCTACTATTCACACCTATCCAATGTATTCACACCTGGTGCTTTCAGAAAACAATGGAACGTCCAGCTACCCGGGCCCCCTCCCCAGACGGTCAACACTTGCGGCTCCCCCATCACCTCTACCACTCAGTAAAGCTCACAAATTTCTCCATGTGCCTTCACACCTCTTTCCATACTTGAAAGGGATGTAAACAGACTCTCTAAGACACAGGACCCATGCAAAGCAGCTGGGCCAAATTCGGTGCCTCCATCCACCCTGAGGCACTGTGCTGATCAGTTGTCTACAGTGTTCACTGACACCATCAACAACTCACTGGAGACACGTCATGAGTCATGGACCTGAATTTCTGGACAGACGGACGAGTATGCCACAAGCAACTAAAAACCTCCTATTGGAAGGGAATCACAGGCTGCAGTCCCCTCACTCTCGGCTGACCTTGACGTGATTTGAACACGCAACCTTCTGATCTGGAGTCAGATGCGCTACCATTGCGCCACAAGGTCCCACAAACCTGCCCCTCTGCTCAAAACTTCTGAAAATCTCTGAGAAGCCAGACCATCTTTCCACACAAGCAATTTTTCTGCAACTGGAGGTTGTTCAACTTGTGAATGCAAAGAGGTTGTGCCAAAGACGCATGTCATTTCAGACCATGCATGTCAACATGCACACGTAGAATCTCTCTTTATACTTGAAAGGTTCTCCTCTTTGAGAAAAGAATACAAATCGAGGTTTGAAGTGCGCTTGCAGTAGTCAATCAAAGGCCTAATATAGTGTCTGTCATTCAGTGCTCACGCTCTGATGAGCTTTGCAAGCCAGCTAGACAAATTCTTAACAATTCATATTTGTTACTGATGCTTGTCAGAGAAAGACAAAGTCCTTGGACAGTGTCTAAAAATAAAAGACCTTCCTCTCACACACACCTAAAAAGTGATTGCTCAGAAGGGAGTGCTTTTGTACGTGATGATCTCCTGTCTCAAACACAAGCTGCTCTGGAGAGGCTCCTTGTGCCGTCTGCACCAAAATGCTATTCATGGGGGTAGGAGACCAGTGCTGTCAGCCTTGAATGAAATCTTACCTGACTAAACGACCTTACACTTCACACACAATGGTCTCTTCAACGACTGTTAATGGTATTTACCAGAGAAGTGACTTCTGACTAGGGAGTGTTCTGGCATGTGATGATCTCCAAAAGAACCAGCGCTGTTGGAGCAGGGAGCAGGCATCTCTCACCACAGGCCAAAAGGTGCAGGTGAAGTGGAGGAGCTGTGATGGCCGAGAGGTTAAGGCGTTGGATTTGAAATCCAATGGGGGGTTCCCCGCGCAGGTTCAAACCCTGCTCACAGCGAAAATGCGTTACGGGTGCTTCTTTTTCTGCTAAGATAAGGTTGCAATTAGTCGGAGGGGCTCATATACAAAAGTTGCAACGGTGCCCAGGAGCATTGAGTGATTGACAGTTCTCCAATCACCGGTTCACACCACTGTACTTACATACTAATCATTCATGTACAAAATGTGCTTGTCTCCAAGGAGAGTCCCTCTTCTTCTCTCCAGGCTTTATAAACAAAAACGGTGGGAGATGTCGATCAGTGGCATGTGCACAGACTTTGAGTCACATATTAATTCAAACAGGCTGCAGTCCTGTCACTCTTGGTTGACCTTGATGTGATTTGAACACGCAAGCTTCTGATCTGGAGTCAGATGCGCTACCATTGCCCCACAAGGTCCCACAAACCTGCCCCTCTGCCCAAAACTTCTGAAAATCTCTGCAAAGCCAATCCATCTTCTTTCCACACAAGACATCAAAATTGTTGCAGGGGGCTACTTGTTATCACTGCTATAGAAAGGCTAGAATGACAAATCTTAATCCTTTCTGGCTACGTTTGGTTTTCAGTTAGGCGGCAGTACCTGGTCACTGGTCTCCGGGCAAACACAGCCAGCCATTTGGGTACACCCAAAGCAACACAGTGGTCCAACCGTTTACCGTCACTTTAGCAGCAGGTACACCGTTGCCTCCATTGTTGTTCTTGTGTTGCAAACAGGTGATGTCACAAAGTGAATGGGCATTGAAGAAGATGTGGGGAACAGGTTATATTAACTTGGATTTGCTTCTTAGTGAGGCAACTTCTGGGTTTAGTCTGTTTTGTCCAATTTTTGGAAGGTGAATGGCCTCTTCCTGGAAACCTATCCCAGACTTGTAAGCAAGCCTTTCTTAGCACAATTGTTTAGTACGTCCTGAAATCAGATGCGCCTAGCAGAGGATGGTTTCGATCCATCGACCTCTGGGTTATGGGCCCAGCACGCTTCTGCTGCGCCACTCTGCTGCACACGTGCCACCAGACTAGCGCTGCTTAAAAGTGGGCCTTCAATAACATCTTACATGAACAAACTGTGGGAATTCTGAAGGTGGACGGTACCCGTTTGAACACTAACTTTTATAAATCTTTGTCACCTCGGCGTTCAATGCTTCAGAGCTTCTTGGACTGCTTGTCAGGTCTCGTGTGCAGCCCAACAGATTTTAAGCTAGGGTCAGCCAACCATTTCCTCGTTAGCTGCTAACTCGAATCACTGAGCTTATTGTGTGAGCCACTGAGTCGCATAGTCACGTAAACGCTTAGACGTGAAAACACTGACACTTGGTGTTGCATATGTTTACTTCCTAAATAAACCCATGAACTCTCTTCAATGAACCTTATTTTACCTTTAGTTAACTAAAATCGACGTTCTGTTACACGAACACACTCTGCTGATGCACTTCGATGCTCTTAATACTTCCCGCTGATTGTCAATGGTAGTTCTCATCGGTAGAGATGTAATACCGTCTGTAATCACAAGCACCGACATTAGACATCAAATCTGAATGTATCCAACACAGCGGACACAGTGACATTGTCCACAGTGAAAAACTATCCTGGATATGATGAGCTTGCTTCAGAATGCCAAGCCCAGCTCTGAAGCTGCTTTTAGATTTCATTATCATTCAAAACTGTTTGTTTGCTCGGAATGAAAAACTTATACTTGATATTTGAATGTTTTTTTCTTTACAATCATTTTGTGAGTTTCTCTTTGGTGCAGTCTTTACTTCTTTCAACTATGTGTTTACATGTATCTCATGGCATTGCTCTCTGTATACCTGCAGCATTCGGGTGTTTTGTTTGCCATTTTTATTCAGTTCCATTTACAGAAGCTGTTACGCCCCAGTCTAGGGGTACAGGAACATAAGTTTGAAAAGACTGCCCGCCCTGGTCCCCAAAACCATACACAGAGTGAAACCAATTCCTTAGTGAATCGTGTTTTATTATCTACACTGCAAAAATGAAGCTCCAGCGTGAACAAAGGCCAAAATAACAAACAAAACAAGCTAAGTCAGGAGGAGGTGCTATCTAAAACCCTATGTGAAATCAAACATGAAACAAAAGACAAGCGCTACACCTAACTCCCTAACTGAAATAAACAGGAGAAAACAGTGCAAGGAAAAACAATACGGCAGCTCACCCCTTCTGTTGCAGTGCTATGTACAATGTGCTATTTACAATGAAAGCTAATATACACACTATATACAAAACTCAGAAAGGCCGCAAAAATCACAGGCACAAAAGTCTCAGGTTTTGGAGGCCAGGGTCAGGTCTGCTGCTGCTGTCAGTGGCTCCCCCGGGACAACTGCTGGTGAGGGATTTGAAGAAGATCACATGGCCAGGGGACCAATCAGCAGCCGTCAGCTCATCCACTCCGGGACCTGCAAAGACTTAAAGGCACAGACAACAACAGCCACCAAAACAGATTATGGACAGGGCCATAACACCCCCCTTCCCAAGACCAATCATCTCCCCTAAAGATGTTTGGCGCTTAGGGGTCCCGAAAACCACGTGACAGCGCATCTGCCAGTACATTCTCTGTCCCTTTTTTGTAACAGAAGCCCTCTAATTCAGCTACTATTCACACCTATCCAATGTATTCACACCTGGTGCTTTCAGAAAACAATGGAACGTCCGGCTACCCGGGCCCCCTCCCCAGACGGTCAACACTTGCGGCTCCCCCATCACCTCTACCACTCAGTAAAGCTCACAAATTTCTCCATGTGCCTTCACACCTCTTTCCATACTTGAAAGGGATGTAAACAGACTCTCTAAGACACAGGACCCATGCAAAGCAGCTGGGCCAAATTCGGTGCCTCCATCCACCCTGAGGCACTGTGCTGATCAGTTGTCTACAGTGTTCACTGACACCATCAACAACTCACTGGAGACACGTCATGAGTCATGGACCTGAATTTCTGGACAGACGGACGAGTATGCCACAAGCAACTAAAAACCTCCTATTGGAAGGGAATCACAGGCTGCAGTCCCCTCACTCTCGGCTGACCTTGACGTGATTTGAACACGCAACCTTCTGATCTGGAGTCAGATGCGCTACCATTGCGCCACAAGGTCCCACAAACCTGCCCCTCTGCTCAAAACTTCTGAAAATCTCTGAGAAGCCAGACCATCTTTCCACACAAGCAATTTTTCTGCAACTGGAGGTTGTTCAACTTGTGAATGCAAAGAGGTTGTGCCAAAGACGCATGTCATTTCAGACCATGCATGTCAACATGCACACGTAGAATCTCTCTTTATACTTGAAAGGTTCTCCTCTTTGAGAAAAGAATACAAATCGAGGTTTGAAGTGCGCTTGCAGTAGTCAATCAAAGGCCTAATATAGTGTCTGTCATTCAGTGCTCACGCTCTGATGAGCTTTGCAAGCCAGCTAGACAAATTCTTAACAATTCATATTTGTTACTGATGCTTGTCAGAGAAAGACAAAGTCCTTGGACAGTGTCTAAAAATAAAAGACCTTCCTCTCACACACACCTAAAAAGTGATTGCTCAGAAGGGAGTGCTTTTGTACGTGATGATCTCCTGTCTCAAACACAAGCTGCTCTGGAGAGGCTCCTTGTGCCGTCTGCACCAAAATGCTATTCATGGGGGTAGGAGACCAGTGCTGTCAGCCTTGAATGAAATCTTACCTGACTAAACGACCTTACACTTCACACACAATGGTCTCTTCAACGACTGTTAATGGTATTTACCAGAGAAGTGACTTCTGACTAGGGAGTGTTCTGGCATGTGATGATCTCCAAAAGAACCAGCGCTGTTGGAGCAGGGAGCAGGCATCTCTCACCACAGGCCAAAAGGTGCAGGTGAAGTGGAGGAGCTGTGATGGCCGAGAGGTTAAGGCGTTGGATTTGAAATCCAATGGGGGGTTCCCCGCGCAGGTTCAAACCCTGCTCACAGCGAAAATGCGTTACGGGTGCTTCTTTTTCTGCTAAGATAAGGTTGCAATTAGTCGGAGGGGCTCATATACAAAAGTTGCAACGGTGCCCAGGAGCATTGAGTGATTGACAGTTCTCCAATCACCGGTTCACACCACTGTACTTACATACTAATCATTCATGTACAAAATGTGCTTGTCTCCAAGGAGAGTCCCTCTTCTTCTCTCCAGGCTTTATAAACAAAAACGGTGGGAGATGTCGATCAGTGGCATGTGCACAGACTTTGAGTCACATATTAATTCAAACAGGCTGCAGTCCTGTCACTCTTGGTTGACCTTGATGTGATTTGAACACGCAAGCTTCTGATCTGGAGTCAGATGCGCTACCATTGCCCCACAAGGTCCCACAAACCTGCCCCTCTGCCCAAAACTTCTGAAAATCTCTGCAAAGCCAATCCATCTTCTTTCCACACAAGACATCAAAATTGTTGCAGGGGGCTACTTGTTATCACTGCTATAGAAAGGCTAGAATGACAAATCTTAATCCTTTCTGGCTACGTTTGGTTTTCAGTTAGGCGGCAGTACCTGGTCACTGGTCTCCGGGCAAACACAGCCAGCCATTTGGGTACACCCAAAGCAACACAGTGGTCCAACCGTTTACCGTCACTTTAGCAGCAGGTACACCGTTGCCTCCATTGTTGTTCTTGTGTTGCAAACAGGTGATGTCACAAAGTGAATGGGCATTGAAGAAGATGTGGGGAACAGGTTATATTAACTTGGATTTGCTTCTTAGTGAGGCAACTTCTGGGTTTAGTCTGTTTTGTCCAATTTTTGGAAGGTGAATGGCCTCTTCCTGGAAACCTATCCCAGACTTGTAAGCAAGCCTTTCTTAGCACAATTGTTTAGTACGTCCTGAAATCAGATGCGCCTAGCAGAGGATGGTTTCGATCCATCGACCTCTGGGTTATGGGCCCAGCACGCTTCTGCTGCGCCACTCTGCTGCACACGTGCCACCAGACTAGCGCTGCTTAAAAGTGGGCCTTCAATAACATCTTACATGAACAAACTGTGGGAATTCTGAAGGTGGACGGTACCCGTTTGAACACTAACTTTTATAAATCTTTGTCACCTCGGCGTTCAATGCTTCAGAGCTTCTTGGACTGCTTGTCAGGTCTCGTGTGCAGCCCAACAGATTTTAAGCTAGGGTCAGCCAACCATTTCCTCGTTAGCTGCTAACTCGAATCACTGAGCTTATTGTGTGAGCCACTGAGTCGCATAGTCACGTAAACGCTTAGACGTGAAAACACTGACACTTGGTGTTGCATATGTTTACTTCCTAAATAAACCCATGAACTCTCTTCAATGAACCTTATTTTACCTTTAGTTAACTAAAATCGACGTTCTGTTACACGAACACACTCTGCTGATGCACTTCGATGCTCTTAATACTTCCCGCTGATTGTCAATGGTAGTTCTCATCGGTAGAGATGTAATACCGTCTGTAATCACAAGCACCGACATTAGACATCAAATCTGAATGTATCCAACACAGCGGACACAGTGACATTGTCCACAGTGAAAAACTATCCTGGATATGATGAGCTTGCTTCAGAATGCCAAGCCCAGCTCTGAAGCTGCTTTTAGATTTCATTATCATTCAAAACTGTTTGTTTGCTCGGAATGAAAAACTTATACTTGATATTTGAATGTTTTTTTCTTTACAATCATTTTGTGAGTTTCTCTTTGGTGCAGTCTTTACTTCTTTCAACTATGTGTTTACATGTATCTCATGGCATTGCTCTCTGTATACCTGCAGCATTCGGGTGTTTTGTTTGCCATTTTTATTCAGTTCCATTTACAGAAGCTGTTACGCCCCAGTCTAGGGGTACAGGAACATAAGTTTGAAAAGACTGCCCGCCCTGGTCCCCAAAACCATACACAGAGTGAAACCAATTCCTTAGTGAATCGTGTTTTATTATCTACACTGCAAAAATGAAGCTCCAGCGTGAACAAAGGCCAAAATAACAAACAAAACAAGCTAAGTCAGGAGGAGGTACTATCTAAAACCCTATGTGAAATCAAACATGAAACAAAAGACAAGCGCTACACCTAACTCCCTAACTGAAATAAACAGGAGAAAACAGTGCAAGGAAAAACAATACGGCAGCTCACCCCTTCTGTTGCAGTGCTATGTACAATGTGCTATTTACAATGAAAGCTAATATACACACTATATACAAAACTCAGAAAGGCCGCAAAAATCACAGGCACAAAAGTCTCAGGTTTTGGAGGCCAGGGTCAGGTCTGCTGCTGCTGTCAGTGGCTCCCCCGGGACAACTGCTGGTGAGGGATTTGAAGAAGATCACATGGCCAGGGGACCAATCAGCAGCCGTCAGCTCATCCACTCCGGGACCTGCAAAGACTTAAAGGCACAGACAACAACAGCCACCAAAACAGATTATGGACAGGGCCATAACACCCCCCTTCCCAAGACCAATCATCTCCCCTAAAGATGTTTGGCGCTTAGGGGTCCCGAAAACCACGTGACAGCGCATCTGCCAGTACATTCTCTGTCCCTTTTTTGTAACAGAAGCCCTCTAATTCAGCTACTATTCACACCTATCCAATGTATTCACACCTGGTGCTTTCAGAAAACAATGGAACGTCCGGCTACCCGGGCCCCCTCCCCAGACGGTCAACACTTGCGGCTCCCCCATCACCTCTACCACTCAGTAAAGCTCACAAATTTCTCCATGTGCCTTCACACCTCTTTCCATACTTGAAAGGGATGTAAACAGACTCTCTAAGACACAGGACCCACGCAAAGCAGCTGGGCCAAATTCGGTGCCTCCATCCACCCTGAAGCACTGTGCTGATCAGTTGTCTACAGTGTTCACTGACACCATCAACAACTCACTGGAGATACGTCATGAGTCATGGACCTGAATTTCTGGACGAGTATGCCACAAGCAACTAAAAACCTCCTATTGGAAGGGAATCACAGGCTGCAGTCCTCTCGCTCTCGGCTGACCTTGACGTGATTTGAACACACAACCTTCTGATCTGGAGTCAGATGCGCTACCATTGCGCCACAAGGTCCCACAAACCTGCCCCTCTGCTCAAAACTTCTGAAAATCTCTGAGAAGCCAGTCCATCTTCTTTCCACACAAGCAATTTTTCTGCAACTGGAGGTTGTTCAGCTTGTGAATGCAAAGAGGTTGTGCCAAAGACGCATGTCATTTCAGACCATGCATGTCAACATGCACACGTAGAATCTCTCTTTATACTTGAAAGGTTCTCCTCTTTGAGAAAAGAATACAAATCGAGGTTTGACGTGCGCTTGCAGTAGTCAATCAAAGGCCTAATATAGTGTCTGTCATTCAGTGCTCACGCTCTGATGAGCTTTGCAAGCCAGCTAGACAAATTCTTAATGATGCATATTTGTTACTGATGCTTGTCAGAGAAAGACAAAGTCCTTGGACAGTGTCTAAAAATAAAAGACCTTCCTCTCACACACACCTGAAAAGTGATTGCTCAGAAGGGAGTGCTTTTGTACGTGATGCTCTCCTGTCTCAAACACAACCTGCTCTGGAGAGGCTCCTTGTATTGTCTGCACCAAAATGCTATCCATGGGGTAGGAGACCAGTGCTGTCAGCCTTGAATGAAATCTTACCTGACTAAACGACCTTACAGTTCACACACAATGGTCTCTTCAACGACTGTTAAGTAACACCCAAATACAATACTACAGCTAGAGCCCAGAGTCACAACTTATGATAAGAACAGCTGCATCCATATACAATCTCTTCATGAAGTTTTTTTGTCAAGTGAGTTCTCGAGTTTTCCGAGCTTTTTCCTTTAGTTTTGCTTTAATATTTATCGCTTTGAGTTAAGTTTCTTTCTTTCTTTAACCTCCTAAGACCCGAGCTCTTCCATGGCATGCATTTTTAATTTCTCTTTGATGTTTGAGGATATTGGGACCCGATGAATGTAAAAACAAAGAATTACCAGATTTGATTGGGGTTTTTTTGACAGATTTTTTTTTCTAAGAAAAATGAGAGCCACAAATGAGAATATTCATTCAAAATTTCAATAGAACAGTGGCATTATAATGCCCTCGTAAGTGGATATCATCCCCTTGTCTAGCAAAATTTAGTATTCTGGTCTAGACCAAGGGTTAGCAACCCTTAACACCGAAAGAGCTGTTTGGACCCAGTTTTCATAGAAAAGAAAACACTGGGAGCCGCAAATACTTTTTGACATCTAAAATGAAGATAACACTGTTATTGTTTTTTTTATCTTTATGCTTTATAAACAACTAAAGTTTGTTGCTTATGAAATACAAGAAGTGCTACAGAGAAAATTTTATTTTATTTATGTAATGAACAAATTTTGAACTCTTAAAAAATATAACAAAAAGGAAAGACACCCAGGTGAAGGTCTCTTTTAAATGAAAGCTGAAGCTGAAGTTAAATCATTCATATAGCAAGCAAAAACTGTAGTGAGCCGTCACCCTTATATCACCTTTGGGATTTCGCAGCCTGTAGCGGAGCCTTGACCTGAATTTAAAAAATAATTGGAAAACAGCACTATACTACTAATAATTGGAAAATAATTATTTGCAAAATATCTGCATAAATATTTATTTTACGTGGTTAATGTGTGCGGCAGAGCGTGGTCTGCAGTGCTGCTGCAGGGGAGGCGGACGCACCTAAGCGGCACCCGCAATCAAGCCTCGCCGGCTTAAAGTTTGTGCTTTCTCTGCTGTCATGTTGGTGTGTACCGGGCTGTGAGCTGCAAAACCACAGCTGGCTGTGTGGGTACACCAACCATGTGTGAAAAGTGGTCAATAAAGAAAAAAGCATGTTCATGCAAACATTGTCGGGTCTGCCGTGGTATATTTACAATGGGACACCTGTTCCTGAACCTCTGCGCAGGGCGCCTGCAGACCGGGGCTGTACGAAGTCTCTAGTAAGCTGTCATCTGTGAGGCGTGAGCTGTGTTTGTTGTTACCATAGTTCATGGAGGAGAATAGCTGCTCACATATGTATGTGGCTCCGAAGATCCATCCTTGGCCTACCTGGGGTTGAAAGTCTCGATAAATGCATGGCATTTCGGCGGGTATCATTTATGCAAGTGTGACACTTATTTTGAGCGATGAAAAATAATAACATAATTTTACTTTTATGTTTCAAGATCACAATGAACTTCCAATTTGACCACAAGTTAAAAAAAAAATAACACAAATAAAATACACTTCAGTTAAATACTTATAATTATTTTCCAAACCACGTGGAGCCGCAGTATAAGGACTAAAGAGCTGCAGGCGGCTCCGGAACCGCATTTAGGGTTGCCTAGACCCCTGGTCTAACACCGGATGAATGACAGTTTCCTCATATCTTCTCTGTTTTTAAGAGACCTTCCTGTTTGAATGTAACTCAGTTACTAGTTTGGGGTAGAGTGCTTTTGCAAAGTTTCCTTGTTTCTTTTTGTTTTTATCATTTATCGTTTCCTCATTTCTCCTCTTTAGAGTGGTTTCACCTGCTTCTACTTAGTTCCTTGTGTAATTATATTCCAAGTGTCATGACTTATTGCCAGTGTGAAGAGGTGAACTTCCCATCATTACAGGAAGAGTTTGTTTGTTATCTGCATTTCTTCAAACATACGACCCAAAGGACCACACCATCTCTATAGTGGAATATAAAATGGGACGTATAATATAATATAATATAATATAATATAATATAATATAATATAATATAATATAATATAATATAATATAATATAATATAATATAATATAATATACGTTTGTGGACAAGGCTCAACGGGCCGAACACTCTAAAGGAAAAGAAAGACAACGCAGGAAATTCTACACCTTGCTTTCAAGAACATTCACTCCTCAGTCTGAACCTACACAACTCAGAGAAGAACACACACCTGAGGACAGTCAGGAAAAATGGGTGAAGTACTTTTCAGACCGGAATCTCACTGAACCTGAAGAGAAAGTGTTAGCCATAGTCTTTTTACTTGGTTCATTCAAGTAAGAAGTTCAGTTCAGAAGTTTCTGAGCTAATTTTGTTTTCTCCTGAATTTCCAACAGCACCCCAAAGAAGGTGACAAGAAGACAGTCTACACACACTTCACAAACCAGCAACTGCAAAGTTAATTTAGAGGTGATTTTATTTAACTGCTGTATGACACAGTGTCTCAAGTATTTAAATACACTGTATATGTGTATCTGTGTATTCTACCAGTAAATTAAGAGGGCTTAAGTAGTGAGTGGGAGGCTGCCTGGTGGTATGAATCAGTAGTTTCTGCAAACAGAAACAACAAACTAACTATGAAATGAATGTGAACCAGCTCATTCTAATAACTGTGGCTTGAACACTAAGCTTTTTAAGTGAGAACCTTGTGAACACTGGACAGTTTCCTCATTACTTCATTTGACATCTTTACTTGTTACTTGTGTATCTTTTCCTTGTTCCTTGTAGTGTTCTGAATGTTAGTTCTTATCATAGTTTAACCCTTTAAAGCCTAAACCATGAGATAATTGCCAAAAAACTAAAATATTTTGCAAGTGTGTATTGAACCGTCAAAAAATTAAAAAAAATGAAATATCAGTTTGCATATATGACTTGTTTTGCTACATTTCTGTGGAATTTATTGCTCTGAATTTGTTTATTTTACACTTCTTCTATGATCTGTGAGCTTCCTTATACATCATTTATGAATAAGATTACATAGACAATTAGCATTGCTAAGAGTACAGCAAAATATTAAGCTGCAACCCAACAGAACAAATAAAGGACATGCTCTAAATTCAAACAGAGGTTTGAAGAAGTAACAACCCAGCAAACAATAGGCTAAATGAAAAATGAAGCTCTACCAGACTCCAAAATAACTTCCACATCTGGTTTGGGATCTATGGGAAAGATATGTCTGTGTAGGTTCTCAATCAAGTTCAAGTTCAAGTTCAAGGTTCTTTATTTGTCACATGCATAGTTATACAAGTATAACACACAGTGAAATGTAGCCTGACACGCTCCTTGACTTGTGCAAAAAATGGGGGGGGGGGGGGGGGGTGTAGAGGAAGGACATTATATATATATATATATATATATATATATATATATATATATATATATATATATATATGCGCAGGACCCTCAAGCTCCCAGGCCTCTGGTAGAGGACCCGAGCTTGAAGGATAAACCGCCCGCAGGGGCGTGCTGGGTGTGTGTGTGTGTGTATATCCTGCGCAGTATCTTAGCTGTTCCCAGGACTGCGCTCTTCTGGACAGAGATCTCCGATGTTGTTCCCGGGATCTGCTGGAGCCACTCGCCTAGCTTGGGAGTCACCGCACCTAGTGCTCCGATTACCACGGGGACCACCGTTACCTTCACCCTCCACATCCTCTCGAGCTCTTCTCTGAGCCCTTGGTATTTCTCCAGCTTCTCGTGTTCCTTCTTCCTGATATTGCTGTCATTCGGAACCGCTACATCGATCACTACGGCCGTCTTCTTCTGTTTGTCTACCACCACTATGTCCGGTTGGTTAGCCACCACCATTTTGTCTGTCTGTATCTGGAAGTCCCACAGGATCTTAGCTCGGTCATTCTCCACCACCCTTGGGGGCATCTCCCATTTTGACCTCGGGACTTCCAGGTTATACTCGGCACAGATGTTCCTGTACACTATGCCGGCCACTTGGTTATGGCGTTCCATGTATGCCTTGCCTGCTAGCATCTTGCACCCTGCTGTTATGTGCTGGATTGTCTCTGGGACATCTTTACACAGCCTGCACCTGGGGTCTTGCCTGGTGTGATAGACCCCAGCCTCTATGGATCTTGTGCTCAGAGCTTGTTCTTGTGCTGCCATGATTAGTGCCTCTGTGCTGTCTTTCAGTCCAGCTTTGTCCAGCCACTGGTAGGATTTCTGGATATCAGCCACCTCCTCTATCTGCCGGTGGTACATACCGTGCAGGGGCCTGTCCTTCCATGATGGTTCCTCGTCTCCCTCCTCTTTGTTGGGTTTCTGCTGCCTGAGGTATTCACTGAGCACTCGGTCAGTTGGGGCCATCTTCCCAATGTATTCTTGGATGTTCCTTGTCTCATCCTGGACTGTGGTGCTGACACTCACCAGTCCCCGGCCCCCTTCCTTCCGCTTAGCGTACAGCCTCAGGGTGCTGGACTTGGGGTGAAACCCTCCATGCATGGTAAGGAGCTTTCTTGTCTTTATGTCAGTGGGTTCTATCTCCTCCTTTGGCCAGCCTATTACCCCAGCAGGGTACCTGATCACGGGCAGGGCGTACGTGTTGATGGCCCGGATCTTGTTCTTACCATTCAGCTGACTCCTCAGGACTTGCCTGACCCTCTGCAGGTACTTGGTGGTTGCAGCTTTTCTAGCGGCCTCTTCATGGTTCCCATTCGCCTGCGGGATCCCCAAGTACTTGTAACTGTCCTCTATGTCTGCAATGTTGCCTTCTGGTAGTTCAATCCCCTCAGTTCTGACTACCTTCCCTCTCTTTGTTACCATCCGACTACACTTCTCCAGTCCGAACGTCATTCCAATGTCATTGCTGTATAGCCTGGTAGTGTGGATCAGTGAATCGATGTCTCGTTCACTCTTGGCATACAGCTTGATGTCATCCATGTACAGGAGGTGGCTGACAACTGCTCCGTTCCGTAGTCGGTATCCGTAGCCAGTCTTGTTAATGATCTCACTGAGGGGGTTCAGGCCTATGCAGAACAGCAGTGGGGACAGAGCATCTCCTTGGTAGATCCCGCACTTGATGGTGACTTGTGCTATGGGCTTGGAGTTGGCCTCTAGTGTTGTACGCCACATCCCCATTGAGTTCCTGATGAAGGCTCTTAGGGTCCCATTGATCTTGTACAATTCTAGGCATTCCAGTATCCAGCTGTGGGGCATTGAGTCATAGGCCTTCTTGTAATCAATCCAGGCAGTGCACAGGTTGGTCAGTCTGGTCTTGCAGTCTCGGCTGACTGTTCTGTCTACCAGTAGCTGGTGTTTTGCGCCTCTGGTATCCTTGCCAATTCCTTTCTGTGTCTCGCTCATGTATTGACCCATGTGCCTGTTCATCTTAGCCGATATGATGCCTGACAGGAGCTTCCATGTAGTACTGAGGCAGGTTATTGGTCGGTAGTTGGAGGGGACCGGTCCCTTCTTGGGGTCCTTGGGGACCAGGACCGTCCGGCCTTCAGTTAGCCATTCCGGGTGTCTCTCGTTAACTAGCAGCTGGTTCATTTGTGCTGCCAGACGCTCGTGGAGTGCAGTCAGCTTCTTCAGTCAGTAGGCGTGAACCATGTCGGGCCCTGGTGCTGTCCAACTCTTCATACTGGAGACACTTTCTTGGATATCTGCCACTGTGATGGTTACTGGACCCTGTTCAGGGAGGTCGCTGTGGTCAGCCCTCAGATCCTCTAGCCACTGAGCATTGCCGTTATGGGTTGCGTCCTTCTCCCATATGCTCTTCCAGTATTGCTCCGTCTCCAGCCTTGGTGGTGCTGTTCTCTTATTGTTCCCTTGCCACTGAGAGTACACCTTTGCTGGTTCTGTGGAGAACAGCTGGTTTATTCTCCTGCCTTCTATCTCTCTGGTGTACCTCCTCAAGCGGCTGGCCAAGGCTGTGAGTCTTTGCTTGGCAGTTTCCAAGGCCTCAGGTATGGACAGCTTGCTGTATTTCTTAGGCACCTTATTTGTCGCACCTTTCTGCAACTCCGTTAGTTGGCTAACCTCCCTCCGTGCTACTTTGATCTTGCCCTCTAGCCTCCTTCTCCATGGAGGGTACTGCCCCTTGTGGCTGTTCAACTTGTAGCCAAGCATCTCACTGATCACTGCTGCCGTATTGTAGATCAGCTTGTTAGTGTCGGTAATCGTGGTTGTAGGTATTGCCCGTAGTGCTGCATTAACATCATCTAGCAGACCTTCTGAGGGTACTTCACGTAATCTTGGTAACCGGCTACGGGGGATCCAGGTTTCAAGCTTGGCCATGATCCTATTTTTCAGGTCAGTTCCTCTCGCACTCAACGATCCTTCTCCTATCGCACTTGGGGCTATGTACCCAATCTCGGGTGGGGGTGATGATATCGCCCCCCTGACCTGGCGTCCTGACTCCTCCTTGCCATAGCATTTGTGTTGTACCTCGTCAATCTCTAGCTGTGAGAGCAGTCCCTTCTTTCGAATGTTGGAACACTGAGCTACTAGTTGTTATATATATATATGTATATATATATATATATATATATATATATATATATATATATATATATATATATATATATATATATATTAGGGGTGCAACGATACACAAAATTCACGGTTCGGTTCGGTTCAATACTTTGGTGTCACGGTTCGATATTTTTTCGATACAAAAAAAAATGTTCATGCCTTTTTAATTTGTCATTTATTAAAATTATAAATATATATTTTAACACAAAAGTACAGTTTTTAAATTGAACCCTAACCCTTGTGCGTGTTGTTTTTTAGCTCGTCATATTGCAGCCACAGAAATTCTTTTGTCCATGAAACCATAAAGCTGCACTTTCTTTTTGCCTTATAGTCTGATTTGTCATAACTTCTCCGTTTTGTGGTAAGCTTTTCTTTGGCTGTCACTTCTTCACCCTGACCTGTCTTATTTGGCTCAGCAGAACTAAAATATATATCTGTCTGTGAAGGTTCTCAGTCATCCAGGTCATCGTAGTGAAATATATATCCTGCCGCACTCACATAAGCTCAGCGATTCTCTGCGCGATCAACCTCTCACATGTTTAAGCTGCGGGAGATTTCACTTGTCATGTTTGCATAGTAAGCTAACAATTAATAAGACGATGTCAGAGGAATTGGTGCACAAATTATCATCACTCACAGATCAGTGCTGTCGCTCTCTATACACAGTTTGCGCGATTGCAAAGTGAAAGCAAAAAAACAAGCGCAAATTCAAACACGATTTCAATATGTCACATATTGACAGTGGCTCACCCAATGACATAATTACCCAGCTACATTTCTGAAACAATGCAAAAGCAATGACATATATTTTTCCTTCCTACAACAGCCCGACAGGCAGGGCAGAGATAGCCCCGGGACGTCGGGCTAGCGATATTGCGAGCCCTGTATCTGATTGAGGAATCACTCATCTTTGGAAAAGAGAGTTTATTACAGAGAAATGTCTCTTTCCAAAATAAAAGCTATACTATCCGCTTCTTCTGGGCTATATTCTCAGCAGCATATTAAACATATCAGGTCTCCATAAGGAGAATCCTGTGCTAACAGCTGTCTAAATGACTCGGCTAAAGTTTGTAGCATGCATGCTTGTTGTTTTTGTCTTTGCACTAGGATGATGTCGGTGTAAATGTGCAGTCATATTCGTTGTGTTCCCACTAGTGCTTTCAGGTTAATCTCGTTGAAATAACCTTAACGCCACAACACGGCACATCTCCGTTAACGAGCTACCCTATACAGAGGGGCTAGACGGCCAACACGTTAACGAGCTAACTGCGCTAACACACTAGCTCCCACCCATGTAATTGAGCATTGCATGGCACATCCAACATACTGTTTTACTTTAGTCCATGACTCGCTTACCTTCAGGGTCATACGTCACATGAAAACCAAAATAATTCCAAACGCCAGATCTGAATGAGGGTGGGGAGGTCCACTTCTGTCTCGCTAGCTTGCCCTGCGCTCTTCCTTCTGACCATGCTGTCTGTGTTGAGTGCCCAGTGAATCTGCGTTCGACTACTCCGCCTAGGCTGCACTCTCGAGCCTAGGCGGAGTAGTCAAATGCAGATTCACTGAGCACTCAACACAGACAGCATCGTCAGAAGGAAAGTTGATAAAATAAATTACAAATTTTGTATTGTTCTTTTTTTTTTCTCCCCTTTGGTTTTCTTTCTTTCTCTCCCCCTCTTTCTTTCATTCTTTCCCCCTGTCCTATCCCACAGTCATGTCTGTCCCGTTTGCAACTGAAAATAAAATAAATTCATAATTATAATAAAGGTCAATCAAATGGACCAATATGATGATCCACTTAAAATAAATCCTCTTGGCATCTTTCTTGGCCTCAAGACAACAATTCTGATGGCTATAGATCCAAACGGGACACAAAAAAAAAAAAAAAAAAAAAAAATTGAAAAAAATTATATTGTTCGATACATATGCGTACCGAACCGAAAGCACTGTATCGAACGGTTCAATATCGATACGAATATCGTTGCACCCCTAATATATATATATATATATATATATATATATATATATATATATATATATATATATATATATATATATATATATACATATATATATATATACATATATATATATATATATATACATTGGCTGAATGTGAAGTAGTAGCAGCAAGCAGGTGAATTCTGTACATTAATATGAATAGACATCTGACTATTTTACAGGATAGACAATATAAACATATTTAAAATTAAAGGAATTGAAATGTACATTGTGCCTTGGTTTAGTGTCTGGAAGAGTCCTGTCTCAGTCAATTATAGATGATGTGAGAGGGCGGGTGTGTGTGTTTAGGGCACGGATGGCTTGGGGATAGAAGCTCCTCTTGAGTCTCTCTGTCCTTGCCCAGAAGATGCGGAACCTTCTACCAGATTGCAGAAGTTGGAACAGTTTGTTGCCAGGATGGGACGGGTCCTTCAGTATCTGCGCTGCTCTAGTCCGGCATCTCCTCATCCAGGTCACGATAATCTACGAGCTTTGTTTAAGTTTCTTGAAGACATTTCACCTCTTATCTCAGAAGCTTCTTCATTTCTAAGAGCAAATGGTGGAGAGTCCCAGATATGTAAGCCCCATTGGGAGTGTCCCTTGAGATTGATCGTTTTGCCTAATCACACAAGCCAAGGTGTAAAAACGGGAGTGGGTCAGCCAAGGTTTCAGGTGAACCCAAACGTGCCCCACCCTTTATGTGACTTATCAACACATTCTCACTCCCAACTCGTCAAACGTGTGACGCATGGTCAGGCTCCCTCTGCTTCACTTATGGACGCGCAGGGTACCCCTCTCGCATCGGGAATTGACGTGAAGGGTCCTCCGATTGAAGAGATTGCCGCGGAAGTGCCTGTTGTCGGTATATTTAAACATTTTCCAAATCACATTGTAGTGACGTATACAGAACACAATAAATTATATAATGTAAACAACTACCGGTACCTGAAAAACAGGTAGAACGATACTTTTGTATCGTTTATTGCATTTACGGAGTGAGTGATGTATGCTGGGTAATGGCACAGCTAGCTACTGGGTGACTTTATTCACCCGCTTCGGCTGTTATCAGTCCATACAATGGGCGTTATTAGCACAAATCAGTCCCATAGATATGGACCATCTCCTGCTAGATTGTTCAGAAGGTTGTTCTCATCCATCCAGATGGAGGATCACTAACAGGAGAGTGGGAGACTCCAGAATCCACTCTGGCTGGAATCCGGTGGATATGCGGTGTGTACAGGTAAGACCATTTAAACGGACAGCATTTATAGAATGACTATTAAAAGTCAGCGAGTGTCAGTAATGTTAATGTGGTTATGTTAGTAATACACAGAGTGCTAATATAACAGCTTTAAGATGCATTTGTAGATATTATTACGTGTTTTACCGTCTTTATGGTGCTAGCTTAAAGTTACGGTGTAAACGTTAGCTTATATTGGAGTAAAGCTGTTACTGTTTAAACGATGTTAGCACAGAAATATTAGCTTCTGTCATGACTGATGAAGTTACTAGTTAATAAAGTTTCCAGTAAAGTGTTTAATCGCAGCCACAGATTGACAGCAAATATCTCGATTAGCTTCACTGCATCTATAATAAATATGTGCAAGTTTCAGTGCTTCATTTAAACTGTATGATACTTATACTGACCCAGGGTCAGTGTAAAATACAATCCCAGCTGTGTTCCTGAGAGGTGGACTGTGAGCACAGAAACACATGTTCATACATACAGCTGCAGCAAACTTACATTAATTTTAAATAGATTTGTTACTCTGATGTCTGTCTCTGTGTTAGTCCTCTGACAGACTGGTGACCTGTCCAGGTGTGTTCTACCTATGACTACTGGGACAGGCTCTAGCCTCTGTAATAGAAATTTTCTGTTATTCTCATTTAAAGTATTTAAGTGCTTATGCATATGCTTAGTTGTGACACTGTTATAGACTGTTCAGTGAAAGTTTCTAAAACTAGATGAACTTACTTCAGCGTCAGCAGTTTGAGAAAACAACTCCCTTTACAGGTGCTGATAAGGCCAAGGGCACAAAACAGCATAACCATTGATCCGTTGAAGTGTGGTAGGATCAGTTTGTAACTTCCTCCCTCTTCCTTGGAATGCATAAAGGAGGAGGAGCACCACTTCTGTGGCAGCGCTGACATGACTGAACTGTGATGTTTGATGTGTGTTGGCGCAGTAATAAATAGCTTGATCACAGCTCTTTCTGTGTTGCAGACTTTATTTAAAAAATTCCACGACACCCCCCCACTGTGAACCTGAATTTAATATTCAGAAGACATTTGTTTAAATAGTTCTACAAATCTGAGCTGTTGGTGTGTCCTTGGATTGTGTGGTAATAATATTAGAGCCTGCAATCTTTCTTACTGAATCTCTACTATGAGTCATGTTACCTGAGATTAATTCTATGTTTACCTGTCAGCCTGGACGAATGTGCTGTGTGAAGGAAATTAAATTAAATCAGATCTGAACTGCGCACATTTAAGGAACCTGTTCATATTTAATTGAAATATGAACCAGTGATTTTTTGATTGCTGATTCCAAGAGAGTCTTTGTGGAAATCCTGTTTGGCTTTTTGTTATTTTAATTCTCTTCTCTGTTTTCCAGAACAGTTCTCCACAGTCACTGTCCACATGGGTCAGTGGGACCAAGAAGCACTCTGCTAATGTGGGACTCTGACCAGCAACATCCAGCAGGACCCAGACAGCGTTTTCTATCTCCCAGCTGGAGGTTTTTGTTTGTCTGTGACTGGAGAGTCAGATTTTTGTTGAGCTTCACACTTGCAGAGGTAAGTCAGTTTGCAGAGATCCCTCCCACCCTGGCTTTTATGTGCTAGATTTCTTATCTGAAAGAGTAATATTTCAGTGACTGCTGCTTATACCACAGGTTAAGACACGCTACTGATCCCTGATAGGAGAATCATCAATTTTGGCAACAAAGAAGCCTGGTGGATGTTTGTTTACAGTCTGATGATGGGACATCATGCTCTGCATCTTCAAAGTTTGCCTCCTCATTATTATTCATACCCAGTAATGTGAAGTATGCTTATATCTACTATAACTGAACCAACCTGGTGCTCTTCATTTATGGAGGCTGTTGAGTCTGAATGTTGGATGTTGTGTATCTCGTGTTCTCTGGGCTTTGTTGTCCTCAGTCTTTTTGCAGGATCAGAAAGCAAAACCAGGAGGCGCGTAAATGTTTCTTCTCCATGATGTTTCTTCAAATGTTTCTTCTGGATAATGATAAGACTGTGACACGAGATGCCACCTTTGGTCTTGTGATGACGCAAAGCTCAGGAAGAAGTGTGATTAAATGATACCCACATGTTGAGGAGGATGTACAGGGGCACCTGCAGCCAAATCCAAGCTTCAGGTTAGTTGTAGTTGCAGAATGCTATAGACTGAGACATCTGAGGCATCAAATGCTTGATTAAACAGATGAAAAAAAGAAGTTTCTTCCCTATAATTATCACTTCTTAAAATCTGTAGCAACTTCAAGTCTGTCAGCGTGCTGAGCATGCTCAGAATGTGACAATATATTTTTGTTCAATATTTAATTTCTTTCAGTTGCAATTGTTAAATGAATATATATATATATATATATATATATATATATATATATATATATATATATATATATATATATATATATATATATATATATATATATATATTCTTATAATTTAGCAAATTAAATTATCAAAAAATATACATATATCTGTATTAGTTTTAATAAATTAATTTGACACCTGTATTGAAAATACCATATTGTATTCATACAGAATCAAAATCAAATCAAAAATCAAATCAAATCACTTTTATTGTCACATCACATGTGCAGGTACATTGGTACAGCACATGTGAGTGAAATTCTTATGTGCGAGCTTCACAAGCAACAGAGTTGTGCAAAATACAATAATGTAAACAAGCAAAATACAAGAATGGCTACATCTGAAACTAATAAATATATGTACAATATATAATAGTATATGCATTTCTGGATGTGTATACTAAATATTTTTCTACGTGTGTGTGTGTGTGTGTACACATATTTTACAAATTAAATAGAGTAAACAATAAATAAAATATATAAAAATATACAGAGTTGAGACATGTGCAAAACAGTGGCATTACTGTACAGTATGGAGTGCATAATGTTAAAGTTCCAGTAGTGAAGCTGAGGTGTCTATGACGTGTTCAGCAGTCTGATGGCCTGATGGAAGAAGCTGTCTCTCAGTCTGCTGGTACGGGACCGGATGCTGCAGAACCTCCTTCCTGGGGGAAGTAGTCTGAACAGTTTATGGCTGGGGTGACTGGAGTCCTTGATGATCCTCCCCGCTTTCCTCAGGCAGCGCTTCCTGTAGATGTCTTGTAGGGAGGGAAGCTCACCTCCAATTATCCGTTCAGAGCACCACACTACTCGCTGGAGAGCTTTGCAGTTGTAGGCGGTGCTGTTGCCATACCTGTCATGGTCCTGGGTCCCCTGACCCAGCGTTTTTAGTTCCTTGTGATGTTTGTAATATTGTACTTGTGTGAGTTATTTTATGGTTTCTAGTTTCGATCCCTTGCCCTTCATGTTTCTCTGTGTCCCCTCTGTTCTGTGTAAGTCTGTGTCTGCATGTTTGATTTCCCCTCTGTGTCTTTCGGTTCTTAGAGTCCTCTGCCTTATGGTTTATGTCTCTGTGTTCCTTAGTTGCTGTCTCCACTGTGTCAAGTTCGCGTCTCTATGTGATCCTTCCTGTTTTACTTTGAAGTTCCGTGTCTTATGTGAATGTGTCCTGCTTTGCTTGTCTCGTCAGTCCTGATTTCTCCCAGCTGTGCCCTCCTTCTGTGTCTCATTCCCTCGTTATCCCTCTGTGTATTTAAGCCCTGTGTTTCTCTTTGTCAGTGTCGTAGTCTCCCTCATGCTGTGTGTGATTCTCCCCGTGGTTCCTGGTTTACTTTATGTTTAGCTTTCCCAGTTTAGTGTAGTACTGTTTTTGTGTTTCACCCTTTGCCAGCATTAAAGCTGTGTTTTTGAGTTTACGTTTCGTCTCCGTGAGTTTGCGTTTGGGTCCTTCTCCTGCCTGCCACACAGCCGAATCATGACAATACCAGGTGGTGATGCATCCAGTGAGGATGCTCTCAATGGCACAGTGATAGAAGGTCCTGAGGATGCGGGGGCTTATGCCAAATCTTTTCAGTCTCCTGAGAAAGAAGAGGCGCTGCTGCGCCTTCTTCACTGTTTTGTTTGTGTGTACTGACCACGTAAGATCCTCAGCCAGATGTACACCAAGGAACCGGAAGCTGCTCACTCTCTCCACAGCAGCGCCGTTGATGGTGATGGGGGTGTGTACTTCTCTGCACCTCCGGAAGTCCACTATCAGCTCCTTTGTCTTTGCGACGTTGAGGGTGAGATGGTTGTCTTGACACCAGTGGGTCAGGGCGCTGACCTCCTCCCTGTAAGCCGTCTCATCACCGTTGGTGATAAGACCCACCACTGTAGTGTCGTCCGCAAACTTCACAATGATGTTGGAGTTGTTAGTGGCTGTGCAGTCGTAGGTGTAGAGTGAGTACAGGAGAGGGCTCAGTACACACCCCTGTGGAGCACCAGTGTTCAGTGTGATGGGGGATGAGGTGATGCTGCCCAGTCTGACCACTTGGCGTCTGTCAGACAGGAAGCTAAGGATCCAGCTGCAGAGGGAGCTACTCAGTCCTAGATCCTGCAGTTTCCTGTCCAGCTTCGAGGGAACGATGGTATTGAATGCTGAGCTGTAATCTACAAACAGCATTCTCACATACGTGTCTCTCTTCTCCAGGTGTGACAGGGCAGTGTGTAGTGTCAGGGCTATGGCATCATCAGTGGACCTGTTGTGGCGGTATGCAAACTGTAGAGGGTCCAATGAGTCGGGTAGTGCAGAGCAGATGAAGTCCCTGACCAGCTTCTCGAAGCATTTGCTTACAATGGGGGTCAGGGCTACAGGTCGCCAGTCGTTCAATGAGGAGATGGTGGAGGATTTGGGTACAGGGACGATGGTGGCCATTTTGAAGCAGGCTGGGACTACAGACAGAGAGAGGGAAAGGTTGAAGATGTGCGTGAACACTCCAGCCAGCTGAGCCGCGCATGACTTGAGGACGCGGCCGGGAATCCCGTCCGGACCAGTAGCTTTGCGTGCGTTCACCTTCCTGAAGCACTTCCGCACATCCTCCTCAGACACAGTGTGCGCACTGACGTCATCCGCGGTGCGCACACTGTCCGGTCTCATGGTGTTCGCTGTGTCGAATCTACCATAGAATACGTTTAGATCCTCACACAGAGAGGCCGTGGTCTGCGGTGTGCTGGTTTTCCCTCTAAAGTCTGTGATCGTGTTTAGTCCCTGCCCCATACTCCGAGGGTTGTCAAACTGTTGCTCCACCCTGTCCCTGTACTCACGTTTGGTTGCTTTGATCGTCTTCCGGAGTTGGTAATGTGCGTGTTTGTAGTCCGATGTGTTCGCGGAGGCAAAGGCGGTGCTCCGTGCCGCGCAAACATCTCCGTTAATCCAGGGTTTTTGATTTGGGAAGGATTTAACTGTTCTGGATGGGACGACATCTTCCACGCATTTTCTGATAAATCCGCAGACTGAGTCTGTGTACTCATCAATGTCCCTAGCAGCCACGTGAAACATTTCCCAGTCCGCGTGATCAAAACAGTCCCGCAGCGCAGACTCCGATTGGTCCGTCCAACAGTGCACCGCCCTCCGGGTTGGAGCTTCCTGTTTCAGCTTCTGCCTGTAGGCGGGCAGGAGCAGGATGGAGCAGTGATCTGATTGGCCGAATGGGGCGCGGGGGAGGGCTTTGTACACATCCCGGAAAGAGGTGTACCAGTGGTCGAGTAGCCGGTCTCCACGAGTGTTAAAATGGATGTGTTGGTGGAGTTTGGGTGAGACTTTCTTCAGGTTTCCCTTATTAAAGTCTCCGGCTGTGATAAACGCTGCCTCTGAGTGTGCGGTTTCCTCGCTGCTGATCGCGCTGTACAGTTCCCTGAGTGCTCGGTCAGTGTCGGCTTGTGGGGGAATGTAAACAGCCGTAATAATGGCCGGCACTTAATCATCAGGTACTCCAGGTCCGGTGAGCAGAAGGATTTGACCGGGTGCACGTTCGCATAATCACACCAGCTGTTGTTGATCATGAAACATACACCACCGCCTCTGCTTTTCCCAGTAAGATCCTGTGACCTGTCCACGCGATGCACGGAGAACCCCGGTAGTTGTATTGCGGAGTCCGGTACCTTGTCCAATAGCCAGGTTTCTGTGAGCCAGATCACGCAGCAGTCCTGCATCTCTCGCTGGAATGAGATCCGTGCCCGAAGCTCGCACAGCTTGTTCTCCAAAGACTGCACATTAGCCAGTAATAAACTGGGTAACGGTGGTCTGTTAGTGCGCCGTCTCAGTCGAACCAGAACGCCAGATCTTCTCCCTCTGCGTCGGCGTTTGCGGCCTCCAGGGCCAGAGAACAAAGGCGTCTCGGTGAGATGAATGGGGGGTCTGCAAACGGAGCGTCCGTGTTGCAAAACGTTAACTCCGGAAAGTTATAAGAAAGACCGTCTTTTATGTCCAGTAAGGTTTGTCGGTCGTACACAAGGAGACATGTGCTACTCGAGAAAAAATGAAGGAAAAGTAAAATTAAGCACAGAAAAAAGCTGTTGCTTGGGGGAGCTCGCGACGAGGCTGCCATACTCGGCGCCATCTTGGATCAGCACGCCAGTTTGGTATCATTGTTTGTCTGCTCACTGATTGCTGAAGCTAAGAGCTGCTTTGATCTGTTTGGATCTAAAGTATCCAAAGTTGAGCTCTGATGTTTCTTCACCCCTGTGTGTGTGATATGTGATTTCCTACATGCTGGCAGAGCAGCAGTTTGTGCTCACAGATGGTGACGGTGTGGAGAGACGGTGGTGTTTCCTCAGAAGAACCAGCAGAGTCACAAAGGACACCAGTCCATCTCACCACCTTGACTTGCTGACTGATGCTCGTCTGCACTGCACAGAGGAAATCAACTGACCGAGGTTTGTCCAGTGACGTGTTATGAAATGTATATTTGTTTTAGGCTTACAGTTAGTGATGGGCAGATGAAGCCCCATGAAGCACTGAAGCTTTTCATCCAATTGGTTCACCCCAACGCGAAGCTTCATGAAGCTTCATTTGCTCTAGTAGGACACCTACTGGACGTAAAAATAATAGCTGGCATGAATTTGAAGAGTGTGGCATTTTGCACACAGCCTGTAAATGTCAACAACAAAAGGAGTGTGTAAAACATGTATATTGTAGTGATGGCAGTACACTGTGTATATTTATAGTGGCAGTATGGAAAATGATTATTTGGAAATGCTTGAAATGGAAATGATCATTTACTGTGAGGTGAGGTGTGGTTGGGGTGTGGACAGTGGTTGTGCTTTTGTAACGTTGAGGTATGGACAGCTACACACTGAGGCCTCAGTCCTGCCTGTTCACATTTTATTCTGTAAAAACTAAATTTTCACTGCTTTTATGACCTTTTTAGTGGGGAGAACATAGCTGGGATTTAATGATTTAACAAATCTTTTGAATCCTTTGTCCTCCACAATGCTAAATGGCTGGGAGTCCTCAATCACCATGCTGACCAGGTCTTCATCTATTTGAGATTGTTCTCCTGAGGAAAGACAATAAAGATAAAGCACAAATATAAATATCACACACGTAACTTATAACAGTTGTATAATATTGTTATATCATTTAGTAACATTACTGCATCCTATATTATCATTGCATTTGATGGCTCACCTGGTCTTGCTCCACGATCGGTGTCCCCCTTATTCTCATGCAAAGCTCTGTAGTGCCTAAGCATGGATGAGGTGTTGCTGTTATATCCCAGCTCCCTGGCACATAGCAAACACTTCACCTTGTACAAAAGTCAAGACAGCTCAACATAAATTGTATTGCACCATCAGTATCATGAAAATACATCTTCTGTAGAAATTTACATACCTTGTTGGGAGGAATAAGATCAAAATGTTCCCACACAGGGGAGGACATCCTCCTCTTCTTAGCTGGCTCCATTCTCTCCTGACTTTCCTCACTCTCATAAACCTCCAAACGGTCTCCAAACTCTCACTAACCGCAACTCTCCATCAAACACCCACATTTTTGAATGAAGTCTGAGGGGTTTATATCGCTGTCATATCTCGCGGCAAAGTTCGAACCACTTCATGAACCAGTCACGTGGTACAGCCGGGCAGCGAGGCTTCGGACGTCATCATTTTCAGCTCCTCCCATAAATGAAGCAAGCCTCGATACGCGTTTCGCGGAAACGCCCCCTCCATTACTCGACACACGCTCCGAAGCCTCGATACAGAACGTCCCATCACTACTTACAGTTATGTTTTTCTTGACAGAGGCTCTGCAGAGGTTAGACAAAGCAGAGAAAACATGTGCTTTACATTTTACTGTGATTTATTGAGATATTTGTTGCCTGATGTTCAGCAGGAATGGAGAAATAGAATCAAAGGGAGATGTTTTTGACGTTTTTGTAATGATGTAAGTAAATCTTCAATATTATTTATTTGCTTGGTTATATTAGGAGTGTTTCTGAGTGAGGGGGAGAGGAGTCATCATCCTGTTTAAGTGACGTAGATCAGTGGATACACTTGTCTCCCCTTTAAAGGAGACAATCCAAGTCATTCTTAAATGTTAGCGCTTTCAAATACACAAACATTTTTAAAGGACAAAAATGAACATCCAACTTTGACTGTAATGCAAAATAAATCTTTGCATGTATGTTTTCAAACTCTCAGATGGGCAGCATATCAGTCTTGGACTGTCTAACCTGCCGGAGCAGCATTGAATGACCACCGCACATGAGCATGTTCCTGCAACATTCAGCATCTGATCCTTCATCTGTGTGCTGCTGCTTTTGGTAAGTAGAGTTACCCAACTCCAGTAACTCTAAACACATGCCATCCATTTCTAACGGCCTGGTTACTTCCTGTCAGTTACTTTAGAAACCATGTGGTCACCTGACCTAACACTGTTTCTTCTTCTTCCCCTTAATGTTGAAGTGTCAAATGTCAAACAGCTGGAGGGGAAACTACACCAGTGTACTGAGATGTTTCACCAACACGTGCCAGATGCTGTTCCTTCATGGTGACATCACCAGAGACAGCCCCGCCCACCTCAGGACCTCGCCATTGATCATGATGATTATAATGATGACAGCGAGCGGAACTAAGACTGTAAAAATCCACGACCAGAATTTTTCTTTCTAATTATTAATGAATACTGAGAGCCTCTTTCTGTGTTTTGTCTGTTTTGGGGTTGTTTTTTTTACCTCATTTGTTACTAACAAAGTTCAGCAAACTCACACAGTTTACATTCTGTATGTTTCCATCTTTACCAGCCACACTCCAACTGCATTTAAGAAAATAATCCTTAGAAATTGTCGTTTTTCTCTTTTGTAATTGATGATAATTCAGTGAATATACTGCGCTGCTTCCTTTTATTGCTTTAAGTTTTTCAGTGTCCAGTTATTTTTTACTGCCGTTTGAATTCTCTGTATGTTTGACCCTGTAGACTGTTTGATGGATTGCTTGTCTTCCTATTTGTTACCACCGCCTGTTTTTGACTAAAGATTTGGATTTCTGGCTTCAACACAGCCTCTGCGTGTCCTCTCTTTGTGTCCTCTTCCTCTGTGAATGTGTTGCATGTGTCACAGATTCATTTTATTAACAGCTTTCCCACAGTGAGTTGCATCAGCATTCATTCACAGCACATTTCAGAAGGATTCAGATTAATACAGTGATCTTACAGTCAGAATGATCCTGACAGAGTGCCACTGTAAATGATCTTTCATCAGGTAAATTTTAAAGTTCAGTATTTCAAAGCAGGAGTTATGAAGAATCATGCTGGCATTAGGACTAATAATATGTACTTATAAAGTCAGTTTTTTAATTATGCTAGAATATCGGAAGACAATCAACTTTTAGTGTTTTCTGCATATTAATTATTCTGAAATAGAGATGGTGACTGTTAGGTATTTTAGTACCATGGGAGCATTTACTGGATATTGTTTTATAGTGACATTATGCAGGAAAACTCTGTCATTCAATAAGGCCCCTTTTGTTTTAGTTATTTTTCTCTTTGACCCAAGAATTGATGTGTGAGAATCACAGGCTGGTACAAGGTTGAAATACCACAGAGATCACTCCCTCAGCTACATTAGTTTCTTAATCTTTTAGACGCCTGTTGAAGGCCAAATGGTTTGTTTCAGATTTCACTAATGTAAGAACTCTTCGTTTTGTGCCTTGAAAATATGTCGCTGAGATAATCACAATTGTAGCTGAACTAATACACTACACAAAGGATGCTTCTTCACCCAAGGGCAGGAAGACGCTGCCTTATCTTGGTCTGTACTGGTTTAAACTGATAATCTGCTGTCTCATGAATTTGTCCCTCTATATAAACTGTTGTACTTGTGAATAAAGTTGAGTCACTTTGGGAAGACAATCTAAAGCAGTCTCTGTTTTCTGTTCTCCCAAGCTGCTCCCGAGCTGCTCGTACTAACACGCTGAATGGCATACTTGAATATTACTTGAGAATATATTTGACTGTGTTACAGACTAAGGGACATTCTCTGCTGATAGGTGAAGGTACATTCTCTGCTGATAGACGTCCACGCCTCGGAGGAAGCCGATCCACGGAGTAGGCCCTGGAAACAGTTTCCTTCAATTTTGGTGTCAGAAGTGGGATCCTGACGAAGGTAGGCACTTGTCTTTTTATTTTATAAGACTGTGTTATGCCTTTCTCAGTGATCCACATAGAAACGGGATACGCTGACGAGGCCTTCTTCAGTGGCCCACATAGTAACAAGTGGGATACACTGAGGAGCCTTATTTAGTGGCCCACATAGAAACACAGGAAGTTGCCTGTTGTTTTGTAAATAAAAGCAGAAAGGACACAGGAAGTTGCCTGCTGTCATAAACTAAGAAGTTGCTCACCAGCAGAAAGGACACAGGAAGTTGCCTGGGGTCATAAAACGAGAAGTTGCTCGTTAAAAAGTGAGAAGTTGCTCACTAAAAACATAAAATTGCTAGCAAAAAATCAAGTAACCTCAGGTGTGCCACAGCAAAAATAGAAACTAACTTAAATCCTTCAAAGCGTCTAAACCCCTCTGGAAATCACTGACCATGGGTCAGAATAATTCAAAGACCTTAGACGGGTCCGATAAAAAATCAAAATTAACTGTAAAACCGAAAAAAATAAAATATAAAATCACAAATAGCGGCTCAGTACGACTCCCACTTCCGGTTACGTTTAACCCACGCTCGCGAATCAATGAAGACTTCCATGATTACGTATCCAGAACATGCGGAAGTGCTTACGTGACTGATTTCGTCTCGAACTTAAGAACTATAACTTTAATGCATCCTAATGTATTTCCGGAGCCCTATCCCGAACGATTATCGCCAGAAAACAGGTCAGTAGAAATGTTAAATACTATTTGTGATAAGGAAAGTAGGCTGATTAAAAAGTCCTGTAAAAAATATATGATAGAATGTCGTGATGTGACCAATCGCATGCTACCACTATGGAAAAAAGGACCCGAGCCAGACGTAAATGCTTTAAATCAAGCCAGTGTAGGCTCTAGTAAATCCACTGCAGAAAAAACTAGCCTTATATGCCCATCCGTTCAACCTACGGCTCCGCCGCCTTATGATGAAAAAACAGAATTAATAGCTGCTGCGGCGGCTGCACGTCATCAGCGCGTATATCCTGATTTAACAGCAGAATCCCAAAAGAGTGAGGAAGGCACCGAAATGACACCTAAATCAGAAGAAGATGACTGGTTTAACCTAGATCAAAGACAGGAACGAGAATACACTGAACGAGAAAGAGAGTTACAGGAACATAAAAAGCAAACAAAACAGTTAATGACAGAGTGTGAGGAAATCATGAAAGATCCTTTAACTGAACGTACGGAAGCCGAACTGCAGGAAGCCGTTTCTGTCATAGATAATCATGTTCAGCGCCACACTAGAGTAGCGAATGGTTTAACTGTGCCAAAAGTAATAACTAACACCAGAAATTTAATAAGGAACTACTTAAAGCAGAAAAAAGAGGAAAAAACTCAAGAGGGCCCCCACAAAAACACCCGTTATAAAGAAAAGCAGGGATCACAATTTAATGACGTCAGCACCTCCCTCCCGTTCATGATAATAGGGGACATGTGTTGCATTCAACCCCCTAAAATTTCAGAGTTAGCAGCAACCATTAAAGAACTTCCCGATCCTCTACAAAATCCTACAGCCTTTGTTTCTGCATTACAGAGAAGTACCAGATACCACCACTTGGGTGGGCCTGACTATAGATATATATTATGTCAACGAATCCCAGGTGTGACTGAATCTCAGCTTATTGAAGAAGTAGAGGAACTAGACTCTAAAAATGACCAAGCAGCCAACACCACCTCGTTTTTGTGGATAAATGATGACAAAATCACAGCCTTTTTTCAAAATCTAAAGAAATTTCTGCTCACAATGTCTAGAGATAAAATTGATTTAAATGCAGTAACCATGTGTAAGCAAAAGCCAGATGAATCCATTCTAGTGTTTATGAAACGTTTCACACACTGCTGGACTAATGAGGCATGCATGCCTGAAGGAGGAAATGATCAGATTTTCATAACAACATTCTTAAACAATATTCATCCAGAATGTTCACAACTATTGAAGCTGACTGCCACTGATAATCTCTATGACATGAAAATAAAGAACTTTATCACACTTGTCAAAACAAAAGCTGGTGCAGATCTTTTCCCCAACAGCACGAAGGCTAAAAGTGTTAAGATGTTGTTGAACTTTGATGTTGAAGGCTCAGAGGAAAGTGAAAAAATGATGTATGCAGGGGCCCCGCCCCCTCAACAAGCGCAGCAGGGAGATTTCAGAAGGAGAGATAGGAGTGGAGACGTATGTTTTTATTGTGGAAAAATAGGACACTGGAGGACGGAATGCAAATCAGCAGCAGGTAGATCTCAACCACAGAACACAGGACCAGCTCCTGCCACTAGGCGTAAGCAGAGCTCTTACAGACAAGGTAACTGGCAACGCAGACAGGAATCACATCAAAATAATGGCCCCTTTGCACTTAGGCAGCAATCTTATAATCCACATTTTAATCCCCACCCATATGATAACGAAAGACTGGACCAACCATAGGGAGGCCCAGGTGATGATGAGGGACAGTGTGAAGCACTACACACGATGCTGCATTTGCAATTGTCCCGTAACACAGAAAGCTTGCCCATGTTAGATATAGAGATAGGTGAAAAGATTTATTCTTTTTTAGTTGACAGTGGAGCCACTAAAAGTTCACTGTCTGGAAAATTCTATAGTGGGCCTGTTTCCTCTGTGTGCATCAACACCATGGGAATAAACGGAACTCTAGTGCAATGCCCCAAAACTCATTCTCTAAAAACACGCTGGGGCCCAAAACCAGATGAAATTACATATCATCCATTCATAATTATTCCAAACTCGCCTGTGAATCTATTAGGCAGAGATTTAATGGCAAAAATGAACTTGTGTATTTCATTTAACACAAAGGGTGAAATGTTTGCAGATACTGATAACAGCTATGTTTTCTCTGCCCTATGCACCGACACCATGGAGAAGGAACATCCTCTGTGTCAGCTGGACGCCTCAGCGGAGAATGAACTCAATATCCATCTGACTGGTATCCCACGTCACACACTGTGCCAAACACGTGTACAGACACCACTACCAGGTAGCCCCATGCCTGGAAGCCACATATTTGTTTCTCTCACACTGTTCAACAACATGATAACTGCTCACACCAGTGAAGGCCAAACAGTGGTTTTGTCACATAACTCAGACATAGGCTATGACATCACTGCACCATGTCAACACATAGATCTAACCTACCCCATACACTGTACTATCTCTGCTGTCACATTGCCAGCTGAATATCAAAACATGACATTATGGTCAAGAGGTGAGAATGATGTAGGATTTATTGACTGTACACCTTATCATGCTCAGCTGAAAAACAACAAGCCGGTATATGTCAAGCAATATCCCATTTCCGCTGAAAAAGCCGCAGCCTTAGACATCATCATAGGAGATTTATTGACAGCTGGAGTAATAAAGCCCACAGTATCTCCATATAACACTCCTGTCAATCCTGTGCCAAAGCCTAACAAACCTGGCGTATGGCGTTTCACACAAGACTTAAGGCAAGTTAATGCAGTCATCATGCCTCTGCCACCTCTGGTTCCAGATGTTCCCAGCATATTGACATCTATTCCAGCAACAGCTACACATTTTACTGTGGTGGATTTGTGCTCCGCCTTTTTCTCAGTACCTGTGCATGAGGACACACAGCCGATATTTGCTTTTACACATAGAGATAAGCAGTACACATGGACTCGCTTACCCCAAGGCATGGTAGACAGCCCTGCGGCTTTCTCAATGGTAGTACGTGCTACCCTGGACGGCTTCACTCCTCCAGAGGGCTGTACTCTGATCCAGTATGTAGATGATCTCCTCCTCTGTGCTGAAAGTGAAAAACTATGTCAAACTGCCACACACATGCTACTCCAGCACCTCCAACAGACTGGCCACAAAGCATCAGCAAAGAAAATGCAGTACTGTCAGACTTCTGTTCAATATTTGGGATTTACACTGTCTCACGGACAACGTTCTATGACTACAGACAGGGTCAAAGCTGTGACCTCTGTCCCTAAGCCCACTACACAGAAAGAAATGCTGTCTTTCCTAGGCATGGTGAACTATTGCAGACAGTGGATACCAGACTGTTCTTTTCATGACCACATTCTGCGTGAATGCTGCAAAAAAGACAAGCCTCCTCGAATACTGTGGTCCACAGAAATGACTGCCTCTTTCAATGCATTACAGGGAGCGCTGACCTCCGCCCCTTGTTTGGGTCTGCCTGACTACCACTTACCGTTCCACCTGTACGTCACAGAGAACGGCACAACCTGTGCAGGTGTATTGGCCCAAGAGCATGGCTGTGGCTACCGTCCAGTAGCCTTCTACTCAAAGGTGCTGCCAGCAGTAGTTCAGGGGATGCCGGCCTGCCTGAGAGCAGTAGCAGCTTGCTCTATCATGATAAGGGACTGCGAGAAGCTCACACTCTCACATGACACTATTCTACACACCAATCACCAGGTCACGACCATTCTAGCAAACATAACTACACAACACATGACCGCACAACGTCGCTCAGGTTATGAAGCTACACTGACTTCAACAGCAAATCTCACTATAAAAGCAAGCAGCACACCCAATTCGCCAGCACACTTACTTATTCGTATGCTGTGTTCCTCTGACCGACAGGATGGTTCAGACGACCCTGACGATCATGATTGTATGACACGTATACAGGAATCCACAGCACCACGCCCAGACTTAGAGCAGACACCAATCCCAGACTCAGTCATTGTTTATGTGGACGGGTCCTGTTCAAAACCAAATGACAACTTATTTCTTTGTGGCTATTCGGTGGTGACATTGCCTGACATCATACTAGAGGCTCACTCATTACCATTTCACTCAGCACAAAAGGCAGAGCTCATGGCTTTAATACGCGCCTGTGAGTTACATGTGGATAAGCGGGTAACAGTTTACACTGATAGCCGTTATGCATTCGGTGTGGTGCATGACTTTGGCACATTGTGGAGACAAAGAGGATTTAGATCTGCTGATGGAAAATCGATCGCTAATTCTGACCTTGTTCAAAGACTTTTGCAGGCTATACAGCTGCCATCGGCAATTGCAGTTGTTAAAACGAAGGGGCACAGCACGGCTGACACAGACGAAGCAGTGGGAAATGCTCTTGCAGACGTAACCGCGAAAGCAGCTGCTGCCTCACAGCAACCACCCAGAAGGGAAGTATTATCTTTGCCTTTACAGCTGCCACTTGTCACGCTCCCAGACTATTTAGAAACAAATGTTGACCTAAAATTCATACAAGAGCAAGCCTCTGCCTTAGATTACACTTACTGGGAAAGTAATGATTGTACCTTAGATAACAGAGACGGCTTATACAAAAACCTTGAGGGTTTGATTGCCCTCCCATCTTCACTACTGCCAATCCTTGTCCGCCATTTTCACGGTGTGAGTCATGTCGGACAAAGAGGGGTAATAGGAGCAATAAAATCAAGATTTGTAATCAAGAAAACATCACACGCAGTAAAACGCATATTAGCAACCTGTCTAACATGTGCACGAACTAATGTAGGAAAACCAAAAGCAAAACATCAGCATTTACCACAACCAGATTTCCCATTTCATACATTACAAATTGATTTTACACACATGCCAGCACAAGGAAGCATCAAGTACTTACTGGTAATAGTGGACCAATTTAGTAAATGGGTAGAAGCTTACCCAACATCAAAAGAAACTGCAGAAGTAGTCTGTCAAAAGTTGTGCAATGAAATAATACCCAGATTTGGAATACCTCACCAAATTAACAGTGATAGAGGACCTTCATTCACATCAGAAGTAATTCAAAAGTGTGCTAAAACTCTAGCAATAGACTGGAAATATCATGTGCCATACCATCCTCAGAGTTCAGGAGTTGTAGAAAGAATGAATAGGACCATAAAAAATCGCCTGACTAAAGCAATGATAGAAACAGGAATGACCTGGATCAAACTACTTCCTCAAATCCTCTGCGAGATTAGAATGACTCCATCCGCAGCAACCAAATTATCTCCATTTGAAATAATCATGGGAAGACCGTTTCCAACACCATGGTCAGCCTCCAGAGGGGCACCGCTATTGGAAGGGGACATAGACACTGCATTGTCTGACTATGTTCATAACCTGGTAGAAACACTGAATAATAACTATCAGAAAGTTTGTCTCTCTCAGCCTCTCCCTTCCACAGATCCAACCCATCCGTGGAAACCAGGAGATGCGGTATTGGTAAAGTTGCTAAAACCAAGGGCACTCGGGGAGGCCGCGTGTTCCAGCCCCCAGACTGTACTTGCAGTGACGAGAACCAGCATCCTAACAGACGGACAACCTCAGTGGATTCATGCCAGCAGGGTTAAGACCAGCCCCACCAAACCACCTAAGGCGTCGGATCAAGTAGATGACGTCTCAGGCGAGCCAGCGCCCGGATTCAATACACCTATAGATGACGACTCAGGCGAGCCAGCGCCCGGATCCAATCCACCTACACACACACAATCACTGATTAACACACAACGCCTGAAAGAGCCAAGACTCAGAAAGCCCTCTGATCCCCCGCCTGAACAACAACAAGGTACTCGAACATCCAGCAGGAACAGAAAGCCTAGAGTACCACACAATGTCTAACCTGATAAAGATAGACTCATTCCATCCTGATAATGGAGAAAATGAAATGCCCATTGTCATCACACGACGCTTATACGGTGTCTCTCGAACCTGGGACCAGGCCAGGAGACGACTAAAGAACTGTCTTTTTTATATATTTAGGTTATTAATCATATCTACTGCATTAATCTTAGGATTTTTATTTACTATTTCGTATTGTAAAGTGCAACCCTGTTCACGTTTCTGCAAGCCACATTTTGCTGACAATACCTCATGCTCCACTTGGCAAGACACCCACCTAGTACACTCGTCACGTTCTCTAAAATCAGTAGAAAGCAACACAGACACCACCAATAAACCATCTTATGCACCCCCTAGAACAGGAACTAACGCCTGGTATGACAATGCCAGAACAGCCGCTCGTGACTTAGGAAACAGTAACTGTTATGTCTGTTCAAAGGGTAATCCAGAACAGGTCATAGTGGGATATCCAATTTCAGGTTTTCCCTTAACAAAGATGCTATTCAAAAATGATAAAAAGGGGCCCTTAACGGTAACCCTGATTGAAGCGCTGCGAGTAGAACTAAGTCCTTTAGATTGTTTATTCATATACACAGCACAAGTCTCTAGTAAGGATGTTAGCATGATTAATGATTCTACCCACCCCTGCAACCAAATGAAGCGCCCCGAAGACCGCACTGAACCTCTTTCGCCCCCAACACAGGTGCGCCATCACCCAAATATCTTGATGACATGCATACACCGACCAAAACTTGAAAACATAAATTATGACACACAAAACTATACGTTCTTTTCTGACTCACCAGGAGCACGCTGTAACGAAACATGGCTAGCAGCGAGTGTTGACAGGACACAATATAAACATATGTTTTCTTATATATATGCATATATAAGTACGCATTCAGATAACTCAACAATCCTGCATTCGCCCAACACACTAAACGACTCGTACTGGGGAGGCATATTAAAAGGCTTTACAGCTTCGCGCCTGACCAGACCAATCCCACATGCTTATTGGATGTGCAATAATACTCTTAGATTAGCCTTACCTGTTAATTGGACCGGTACCTGCGGTCTAGTAACTTTAGCTCAAGAACTACTGATACAACAAACCTCGGATCTGCCTGTATCCAGCAGACGGACGGAACGCTCCGCTTATTCACATAACGTTTACATAGATGCTATAGGAGTTCCACGCGGGATACCAAATGAATTAAAGGCACAAGGAGAAATATCAGCAGGGTTTGTCTCAATACTACCGTGGATACAGGTAAACAAAAATGTAGGCTGGATCAATTATGTTTATTACAATCAGCAAAGACTTACTAATTTGACCAATACGGCCCTTAAAGCCCTAGGAGAACAGATGTCTGCTGCCTCCTTAATGACCATGCAAAATAGAATGGCCTTAGATATGCTGTTAGCTGAGAAAGGAGGTGTTTGTGCTATGTTTGAAGATTTTTGTTGTACTTTTATTCCCAATAATACCGCCCCTGACGGTTCATTTACACAAGCTATGAATAAACTTGAAGCATTGCAGATAGAACTAAGAGCCAATACAGGTCACGGTCAGTGGCTAGACAAGTGGATGCAGGACACGTTTGGAAAATGGAAGGAACTCATTGTAGCCTTTGTAACAGTTGTAGCATGTATTATTTTGTTTTTGATGATTATTGCCTGTTGTGTGATACCCTGTGTACGCTCAATGATAACCCGTATAGCTACTAGTACAGCTACTTCAATGTATTTGCAATTAGCACAAATTGATCCTGAGGATGTGCCAGATGTTACCAATGATGTTCCTGATGTGTATATTGAACATTAGGTTGTGAACTATTACATTTTATGATTTGCTTTTTATATTATATTATTACATTTGTGATTTTTCCTTTCTATTTGAGTTATTATTTTTTTAAAAAATAATAATAAAAAAAGAGTGGAACTGTTAGGTATTTTAGTACCATGGGAGCATTTACTGGATATTGTTTTATAGTGACATTATGCAGGAAAACTCTGTCATTCAATAAGGCCCCTTTTGTTTTAGTTATTTTTCTCTTTGACCCAAGAATTGATGTGTGAGAATCACAGGCTGGTACAAGGTTGAAATACCACAGAGATCACTCCCTCAGCTACATTAGTTTCTTAATCTTTTAGACGCCTGTTGAAGGCCAAATGGTTTGTTTCAGATTTCACTAATGTAAGAACTCTTCGTTTTGTGCCTTGAAAATATGTCGCTGAGATAATCACAATTGTAGCTGAACTAATACACTACACAAAGGATGCTTCTTCACCCAAGGGCAGGAAGACGCTGCCTTATCTTGGTCTGTACTGGTTTAAACTGATAATCTGCTGTCTCATGAATTTGTCCCTCTATATAAACTGTTGTACTTGTGAATAAAGTTGAGTCACTTTGGGAAGACAATCTAAAGCAGTCTCTGTTTTCTTGTTCTCCCAAGCTGCTCCCGAGCTGCTCGTACTAACACGCTGAATGGCATACTTGAATATTACTTGAGAATATATTTGACTGTGTTACAGACTAAGGGACATTCTCTGCTGATAGGTGAAGGTACATTCTCTGCTGATAGACGTCCACGCCTCGGAGGAAGCCGATCCACGGAGTAGGCCCTGGAAACAGTTTCCTTCAGTGACCCTCACTGTACAGAAGCACTAAACAACTGACAATCTAACAGACATCATTGGCCCGAGCTGTCATGCACAGTGAGTCTGATCCTTTGCTGTGAGAGTCTGACAAGCATGTTTCTGATCAGTCGCGCTAAACAACAGCAGCACGTTTAAGCTTGATTAGCTGTTGTTAGAATTTATTTAATATTAATTTCTAGTATCAGCTGATGTTTGCTGGAGCCACAGCTGTAAAGCTGCTGGTCATGATATGGTTTGGTTATCTGGTGAGAGGGAAACATGAAGATGAAACCAGGAGATGTCCTTACTGAATCACCAGAGCTGAACAGGTGATGGAGAAACAGGTTTACCTTTTAGGTGTCATGAATGAGTTGAAGGGAAGCTATGAACTGTTTCTGAGAGACAAATAACACCAGGATCCTTTTCTAAGTAGCTGACAGCTGGTAACTGTGCAGGTGCAGATCTAGCAAAGTGTTGCCAGGGGGGCATGTAGGGCATTAACAGGGAAAGGGGGGCACAAAGAAATACTTTTCTTTCTTATTCTCATTTAAAATGTCTCGCTTTTAAAAAATAATTATCTGAATCTTACAACAAACGATTGATAGATTGATGCATATATACCATCAGAACAGCGTACAACACTGTCACAACACTGTTTATTTTCATTCAAAGGCTTTATGATTTTTCCTATAATGGTGGGCCGGTCTCTAGTCAAAATGCCCGGGCTGATTTTCTGTCCCAGTCCAGCCCTGTAAGCAGCTCATCTGCAGTCTGGTGTTTCCTACATCTTCCTATTCAGAAGGCAGAATTTCCGAGTTGTGAGTACAATCGAAAGCACCACGACTGCAGTTTTTGTGTTGGATGTAAAAGGCTCACATGACGCTGTGACGTAGGCTAGAATCATGGCAGCAGTCAATGACGGTCCAGGTGTGGGATTTCTCTCGTGGAAATATGCACATTATCTTTTCCTTTCTATTGGTAGGTGGCACAGTGCACTTGTGGCAAGTAAGCAAGCTAGAAGACTGGCAACGTTATGGAAGAAACACATTAACAAGAGAATTCTGAGTAAAACCAAAGTTACTTTCCCTAGTAACTAGTTACTTTGAAAGTAACGAGTAACTTGAAGTAACTGAGTTACTTATGAGAGAAGTAACTAGTAATGTAACTAAGTTACTATTTTAAAGTAACTTACCCAACACTGGTCATGAACGGCCATAAAAGGCCTATAATTAATGAACAAAGCGGGGTTTCAGTTCGAGTTGCGGCAGACTGTCACTACTTGTAAATGGAACGCAGCCTTCCTACGGCGGACAGCTAACAACAGGAATCGGACGCGGTCCACCCAAGTCCACAGCAACCACCATAGCAACCGCCTAGCTTGACCTTAAAAACATATTCTGTCTTCATAACTATCAAAAATGTGAAATGATTTGCAAAGTGTGAAAGTGTTACAGCTGCAGAGAGCTATGACGGTATCTATGGAAGCTGTTTACATAGCTAATAATATACGATGTAACCATGGAGACAGTCAGTCACGTGAGCTAGCGGTGCACGTTTACTACAGTGAATAAGGTGATTGCATGCACACGCTGCAGAGAGTAAAGACATTACTTCAATATTGTTTTATATTGATATATATTTGCCTTCTGTTGACCATCACCTCAGGTTCACCATTACAGTTTCAGCATACAGATGCACACTGTCTAAATATGAACACATTCAAAAACTCATGTCTCAGAAATAAGCACAGATGTTCATGTTTGTCATTAGAGTTTTATTTGTAAGAAAATTATGAACTTCATATTGTGTATCAAATAAAAGAACATTTCACAACTCTGAGTCAACAGAAACAGGTAACAGAAATGTCTCTAATGTAGACATGTACAGTGTAGTGTAAGCATTAAAAGATCATAAAGGAAACACTAACATTTATGTGAAACTAATTGTAATAAAAAAATGAACAGGTGGTTTATAGATGTAAAAGAAAGAATCTGAAAACAACACTTTTTTGGTCTAAGTGATCAAAGTAGAAAACAGAACTGATGTTCAAGAACAAACCGTAGCTGCACTAATATTACACATCTCCATTGTTGTGGTGAACAGACATGTTGCTTTTAAAACCACATGCAGTGTGTGACCGTGACTGTTCACTGAGACCATGAACGCCACTTCGCTGAAGCATTCTTCTTCTTCTTCTAAATTGGAAGCAGAAGGAGCACGAGCTGCTTTGATCTACTGAAAGGAAAAAGCAGAACATCTGAGCTGAAACCAGTCAGCTGAAATCATTAAGACAGGAACAAATTCAATGCAGTGTCTCAGGTGGCTTAGCCTGTTACAACTGTTGACACAAGCTAAATACGGTTAACACACAGTGTCAGGGAGCTCCAGTGTGGGAACTAGTGGCTTTAGGTTTGTAGTCATTTAACTTTCATCCATTCATTCATTTAATTCAGGAGGAAGAAATGTCAGGTTGATGCAGGCATTTGGTCCCATGCTGTCTTTAACTAAATGACTTGGTTCACTTTATGGCTGGGCTGTATGTGGGGTTATATCATGTTATTTGGGCAGGAGTACCTGTCCTCTGTTAGACTTAGAAAGTTTCTCCATAAGTAGAGTTTCTAACTCTTATAGCACATCTGTGGCTGACAGCTTTTTGGTGGCTCTTTTTACCCCACACTGGCTGTGAGTGTGTAAATAGCCCCACTAGTTATTTTGGGTTGCAGTTAACTTGGGAGGAAGAGGTAGGTCTGCCATGACTAGATGAATAACAATTATCTGGGATACATAAATTTCATAATGCATGCATATATCTCTATAAACCTGGCCTGAGGGCTGCCATTTTTTACGTTCAGTTATTTCTCTGCTGGATCTAAATAATGAATGTGTTACAGTTAAACTGACACTGATCAGTGTAAATGGCTCATTGGGACACAGAAACCTTTAAATTAAACCCTATCACCTGATATCGAGTGTCAAACAATATCAAAGCTGTAAAGCTGTTTACAGTCAGAATTTATAAAACTATGATTGTAAATAAATTCAAACAAGTGAGCTTTTCTCTTTGTGCTGAATATCAACACTGAGATTTCTTAGACTGTAAGCTTTACTTTAGCACAACCAGTTGTAGAAGCTGCCACTCCAAATGTCTTTTGATAACAAGAAAAAAATACCTTTTCAGTCCACGGCCTGAAGTTCTTCTCTGACATCTTCTGCAATCGGCTTTGTCTGCTGGTTTGAAGACAATAAACCACAAAAAAGATGATTTAGTCACTTTGTCTGCGTCATGCAGCTCGAATGTGTCGTGTAACGATGTTGAATAGCCGTCGTTATCCCTCTGCTGTGTCAGTAGGATTGTACTGTACAGCATCTCATTGATATGTGAGGAATGCTAATGTAACACGATAACAGACTTACATCATTAAAACATAAAGGACAGGAGATATTTAGATATTTTTATATTTATATTACATTTTATAGCTGACGGATATTACTAAAAAGATAGAATTTACTAAATAGCTGGATGAACATGAAAAATATGTCTATAATAACAAATGACCATGAGAGCCAGTAGAATTAATTCAACTGGACACTCAAAAGACGTCCTTAAATGCTCTTTAAGTGGCAGAACAGATGAACAAACAGTTAATCGCTTACTTGAGATGAAATCTGCTCAGCTACTTTGAAAACAGCTTCTAACTGGTTCCTCCTTCAACAGGATGACTGCTCAGGGGTAAGGTCATCATGCAGTCCAGCAATCTTTATGGTTCTGCTTTGATTCACCAGGAACTATTAGGGAAACCTTCCAGCGCCTCCTGTGAAAGACACAGGCATAAACACACAAACATTTATTAACATGTTCCACAGTCTTCCAGTTTGATTTTCTCATCCTGTGGACAACAACATACAGGGATGCAGGTTTATTGTTGACTTTTGTAAGGTTTATTTAGTGAACATATCCAGCTGCAGCTCCACTGTGATCCTGAACTGGATAAGCACTTAAGAAAATGTGTCAATAAATGCACATACATCAACTTACTATATTTATCCAAACAGACGGGACCAATAATGCTTCACTGAGTTAGAGACTTTAATGTCTCTTCTATGTAAGAATGTCTCATGCTGATATACCTGCAAACTTGACAACAAAGGTTTTTCAGACTACATGTAGCTGTCCTCTATGTCAGCTCACACATTTACATTTATGTCACACTTATTTCTGCTTTCCCATTTTATAATTATTACTTACATTTTGATTAGAATAGAATAGAATAGAATAGAATTCAACTTTATTGTCATTGCACATGCACAGGTACAGGGCAACGAAATGCAGTTTGCATCCATCCAGAAGTGCTTTAGTGATATAGATATATTACAATATATATTAGCAATAATATAGATATGTGAGTATATTACAGAAATGGGTCTATTATGGTGTGTTATAATGTACACGGTATGAAGTATGTTGTGAATATTCTATAACTATAAGTATGTACAGGCTGTAGTGAGTACAAGCTATGTACAGGATATGAACAGGATATAAATATGAAAAAACTATACAGAATATGAAATAAATAACTTTACAGAAATCTGAGATATACAGCTATACAGAAATGGGAACTATGCAAGTTGTAAACAGTTGTAGGATTAAAGATTATCGAATGTACAGAATGATTATTTACACAGAGCTATACAGTAGTGCAGTTAAGATAAGTGAGGGTGTAGATAGTTTCTACAGAGGCTATATAAAGTGCTAGTGGTTGTGAGTGGTGGTTCAGTCCATGTTATTATTGTGTTTGAGGGTACAGTTGTCCATTGTGGGTGTGTGTATGTTCAGTCCATGAGTTAACGTGGGTCAGATGTCAGGAGGCAGAGTTCAGGAGTCTGACAGCTGTGTGGAAGAAGCTGTTCCGGTACCTGGTGGTCTTAGTCCGGAGGCTCCTGTGGCGCCTCCCAGAGGGCAGGAGGGTGAAGATACCTTGAGTTTGTAAATGATCAGATGACATAACTGGAATACAATGTATCCAATTCAGGGTTGCGGGAGGATGAAGTCTATCCCAGCTGATACAGGACAAAGACAGGCTGCCAGTTTATTACAGGGCTAACACGATATGTGAAACAGAAAATCCACTTAAATGTTTGATATGTCTTATAATAATCATAATTATGACTATTATTTAAAGGTTTCTTTATAAATACATTTTGATTTTTTATAACCTCTAAAATATAAACCTGAGCTGTTTCAGATTCTGACCTCTGACCTCACTGCAGCGCCCTCTTGGAAGTACGTCTGCTTCTTGTCTACCCCCAGTGTTGACCGCCTGCCATTGATATCACGTACTGTACCTGAGGAACAAAAAAGGACAAACACTTGCCTTCATTTAAGAAGTACATTCATACAGAGGTAATCTATGGAAACACACTAGTTCAACCTTTGGGAGAAATGAGTTCTTCAGGTGACTCTGCAGTCCCACACTGACAAATGAAATCTAGTTAAACTATTAAGCATATTTGCTCTTCTGAAATCTGTGTTAAACAACAACAAACATAAATTAGTAACAAAAATACAGCTGAGTAGAGGCTTTACAAACCACCAGCAGCCATAATGCTAAATTGTAATCTTCAAATGTTTCTGAGCCGTCTTCAACCTGCTTTTAACACATTAAAGTCCCACAGTCAATGCAGCCTGACTCAACCCTAGATGTTCAGCACACAGAGAGACAGAGGTGCCGTTTAAAGTTTAGTGTTAACCTGAGTCACTGATCATTTGCAGTATTACAGAGTCTGGCAGTCTTTGCATGATGTCCACGTCACTGTAAGTTTCTAGCTGACTCTCAGGTGTGACAGGTGTGCCAGCAGGAAAGCGTAATAATAACCTGCATCCTGAGGTTTGTCATGCAGGATTAAAGGAGCCAGGCTTTGTTCACACAGCTAGGATTGTATTTTACACTGACCCTGGGTCAGTATAAGTATCATACAGTTTAAATGAAGCACTGAAACTTGCACATATTTATTATAGATGCAGTGAAGCTAATCGAGATATTTGCTGTCAATCTGTGGCTGCGATTAAACACTTTACTGGAAACTTTATTAACTAGTAACTTCATCAGTCATGACAGAAGCTAATATTTCTGTGCTAACATCGTTTAAACAGTAACAGCTTTACTCCAATATAAGCTAACGTTTACACCGTAACTTTAAGCTAGCACCATAAAGACGGTAAAACACGTAATAATATCTACAAATGCATCTTAAAGCTGTTATATTAGCACTCTGTGTATTACTAACATAACCACATTAACATTACTGACACTCGCTGACTTTTAACAGTCATTCTATAAATGCTGTCCGTTTAAATGGTCTTACCTGTACACACTGCATATCCACCGGATTCCAGCCAGAGTGGATTCTGGAGTCTTCCACGCTCCTGTTAGTGATCCTCCATCTGGATGGATGAGAACAACCTTCTGAACAATCTAGCAGGAGATGGCCCATATCTATGGGACTGATTTGTGCTAATAACGCCCATTGTATGGACTGATAACATGAATAAAGTCACCCAGTAGCTAGCTGTGCCATTACCCAGCATACACCACTCCCTCCGTAAATGCAATAAACGATACAAAAGTATCGTTCTACCTGTTTTTCAGGTACCGGTAGTTGTTTACATTATATAATTTATTGTGTTCTGTATACGTCACTACAATGTGATTTGGAAAATGTCTAAATATACCGACAACAGGCACTTCCGCGGCAATCTCTTCAATCGGAGGACCCTTCATGTCAATTCCCGACGCGAGAGGGGTACCCTGCGCGTCCATAAGTGAATCAGAGGGAGCCTGACCATGCGTCACACGTTTGCAAGTTGGGAGTGAGAACGTGTTGGACTTATTGAGACCAAATGACCAAAGAGGTGAGTGGGTGTTAAGACACGTGGGAAGATGTCTCAACTGATTTATACATGGCAGACAAATGATTTTGTAAGCCACTGCCTCTGTTCAAAGATGGTCGATCACGGTGGACATAAATGGCTTCTTTCACTCCTCTTTCAAACCATCTTTCTTCTCTGCATCCAAAATGTTAACATTTTGGACAGAGTGCAGATGGACAGCCAAGTGTTGTCCCGTGGAGGTGGTGTTAGGATGCCTGGGTCGTTGACCCAGGGTTTTTGAGTTCATTATATTATTTATAATTTCTAGTCTTTGGTTTCTTTGTTAGAGTTCTGTCTTTTGGTTTATGTCTCTGTGTTATCCTTAGTTGCTGTCTCCCCTGTCGGCTATATCCCCGTGTCCTGTCAGTGTCTGTGTCTGCCCTGGTCCCACGTCTCTGTTCCCTCTGTAGTGCCTGTCTGTGTGTCTAAGTTCAGTCTGTGTTATGTTTCCTGTTTTACTTTGAAAGTCCATGTCTCAATTTAATGTGTCTGGTTTTGCTTCCTTTGTCTCATTAGGCCTGATTTGCCCCAGCTGTGTTTTCCTCCTGTTACTCATTCCCTGATTGCTCCCGCTGTGTATTTAAGCCCTGTGTTTCTCTGTGTCCGTGTTGCGATCTATTGTTTATTTTGCTGTGTGTTTTGTCAGTCCACCGGTGTTAGTTTATTTTGATTTTTTCCAGTTATGTTATGTTTGAGTTCAGCATTAAAGCTGTTTTGGTTTAAGTTTGTCTCTGGAGTCTGCACCTTGGGTCCTATTCCTGTCCGCACACAGCCGTTCCATAACAGGTGGCTCTTCTATGTTGTGCCATGCATTTATGAAGTGGCTGTCTGGTCTCTCCAAATGGAGTTCTGGGCATTCCTCACTACAATGTACAGCATACACCACATTATTAAGTTTGTTTTTAACAGTTATGTCTTTGGGATGAACCAGTTTTTCTCTAAATGTGTGGCTGGATCTGAAGTACACTTGGAGAGGACTCTACTGAGTTTCTCTGATAAACCTGTGTCAATTGAAAATTGTATTTAGTAGTCAGTATAATCTTTTAGTGATATAAGTTTGCATATGGTAGAATACTGCATGTAGTTATTTGTATTAGGAAATATTCAACCATGTATACTTAGAGGCATATAATCAATTGTGTGTGATCTCTAACAGGCTGCAGGCTTGGTGTGCACTCCAGGAATGCACCCCCACGTCCTGGGAGCATGAGAGTTCGTACCTTGTTTTATTGTTTTACGGTAGGATTAACGTAGCTATGTCTGTTTTAGTTTAAGTGCTTCTTTACATATAGATGAACTGCTGGACTTCCTCACCATGTTATTTAGGGTGAGGGGGAGACTACCCTTTCCTGACCAAGGATGTACCTTTTGTGCTTTCATGACCCTTTGATCAGCAGGACACACACACACACACACACACACACACACACACACACACACACACACACACACACACACACACTGAAATATAAATAAAGACCGGGGCAGTTTCTTAGTGCGAGTCTCAGTCTGGAGGCTGCCCTTGCTAGCAAGAAGTTCTGTGTGTTTCTCCTCTCTGAGTCTTTACTGAAGAAGTGTTTTAGAATATTTTCCCTAACAACCTGCTACATAAGGGATGACAATGTTGTTCATTTTGTCCTTCTGGTTCTCCTTAGTTGGTGTCTGAGCTTCTATACTGTGAATCTTTGCCAATTTTATGAAATCCCACTTGGGATAACCACATGTTTTAAGAACTTTGTTTACATGCGTGTGTTCCCTCTTTTTCCCTTTTGGCTTAGCGGGAACATTTTCTGCCCAGTCCGGAATACTTCAATTTTGTTCTCTATAGGGCAGTGATAGTCCAAGAGTAAGTACTAGTCTATGTGTATGGGCTTCCGATAAACTTCAATGTTGAGGTTTCCATTCGCCTCAATGCGTATGAATGGCTAACTATTATCTTCTGTGTCATCCGTTGTAAACTTTCTGTTTCTATAGTAGTGAGTAGTGAAGGTTTCTACTTCTTGGGCTTTGATTTTGACCTAGGTGTCACTCACGTATCTGTACCAGTGGCTAAGGACAGCGCCTCTATTCTACACATACCTCACTGAACAACTAGCCTATAAATGTACTAGAAATGTACATTTAACTGCTTATTTTCCATAAAGTCACTAAGTAACCCTAGAATGTGGGCGAAATCAAGCTAACAACATATAATAGCTGAAAATAGTTGAGATGGGGCAGCACGGTGGCACAGTGGTTAGCACTGTTGCCGCACAGCAAGAAGGTCCTGAGTTCAATTCCACCATCAGGCTGGGGTCTTTCTGTGTGGAGTTTGCATGTTCTCCCTGTGTTTGCGTGGGTTCCCTCCGGGTACTCCGGCTTCCTCCCACTGTCCAAAGACATGCACTTAGTGGGGATAGGTTAATTGGTTAATCCAAATTGCCCATAGGTGTGAATGTGCGAGTGAATGTGAGTGCGAATGGTTGTCTGTCCCTGTGTGTTGGCCCTGCGACAGACTGGCGACCTGTCCAGGGTGTACCCCGCCTCTCGCCCTATGACAGCTGGGATAGGCTCCAGCGCTCCCCGCGACCCTGACAAGGATAAGCGGACGCAGATGGATGGATGGATGGATGGTTGAGATGAATCTAGCTGGGTTAATGCCAGTTATTGGAAATTGATAGAAATGATATGCTCACTGAAAAAAAGTAAATAAAGAAAGGAAAGTGAAACAAGTTAATTTTAATCTTTCACTTGAACATTGAATGACAGTATCCTTTTGGGTTTGAAGAGAGCCGTCTCTTCAAGAGATTAAGTACGTATCATTGTGCAGGCGTTTTGTAAAGTTTCCTTGTTTTTTGTTATGTTTCACTTGTGTGTGGTTCCCCAGGGTTTCAGCTGTTTCTTAGTTAGTTCTTCTTCATCTAAGGTTCATCTACTGTTCAATTGTCATGGTGAATCATTACCAGTGTAATACAGTGCAGTGCCTACTCCAGGAATAGTTGCTTTGTTAGTGTGTTCGTACTATCTGTGTTTTTGCAAAACAAAACAACTAAAAATCCACTCTGGATTTGCAATTTTAGGTAGATTTCTTAGATGCCAGGTATTCAGCCAGTCGTGTGCTGAGTCACTTTTCACTACCCACCAAGTCAAAGCCCTTGCCTGAAAATGTTGTGATAGCTGAAGCAAGTAGTTCATAAGAGATAACCCGCTGTCAGCCCTGAGCTAAAGTTTTTATTTTTCATAGAGAAGAGAACTTTAAATGTCAATAAAACCTGTACTTGTAAAGATAAAATAAATACAAATAAAAAAGGAGCATCATCATGTGTATCATTCTTTAAAAAATTAAGGCCTGAAGGTGTTTCCTCTGCAGAAGAGCTTCTCTTGGTCTGGAACCTTACAGCTTGTTTAGGATTCTAATGTCTTTTTTGAAACTACCTCACGTGGCTAAGTCATTCACTAGGTTTTGACAGGTTTTTTTTTTCCACAAAAAAATAAAAAGCTTATTGGGGGGGCCTAATAATTTTGTCCCCATCTGTAGTTGTTGACCTGAAAAAGAAATTTGTAGTTGCATACTCCTGCACTCTCTTACTGTATGTCTGTACCAGTATTTCCGTTGATAGAACGATTACAAAAACCTTAAAAAGCAGTCAAACAGATATCTGTAACAGAAAGTCAGTAATTTTTTTTCAGTGTGTAATTAGTTTCTAGACATAAGAAATATTCATAATCTTGTAAAATGAGGTGTAAAATGTATTGTATTGCATGTGCTGTTTTTTTTTTTTTCAGGTCCCACTGGTTGACCATGATCTCACCAGAGATGACAGTTTCATTTCAAAGGACACTCCCACAAAATTGTGCATAAATAGAGACATCAGTACTGCTACATGAGCAGAGCAGTTCATCAAAGGAACTTCTTGGTGACATTAGAAGAGGTAAGACAGATAACTTTTGAAAGGATTTCAGTCAGTGTCAGGTTTGGGATTAATTCATTGTCAAAAAAAAGAAGAAAGTCATAAAAAATATATTATTAGAATTCTTTAACCATCAGGATTTTTGTTTTACTTTCAGGGGTGAAAATGGTTGATTATGAAGTTATTGTGCTCACTGGCAGTCTGGGCTTTGCCACCACTTTTGACAATATCTACATTAAGCTGGTTGGCCTTAATGGATCGAGCAAACGCAAATGCCTGTGGAGCTCCATGCCATCTTTCTACAGTGGTGCAGTAAGTCAGAAATACCCATCTCCATGTTTAAATGTGTGTCATGCTTGCTGATCTTTGGCTAAATTAGATTAAATACTGATTTATTACATCAAATACACCAATTTTTTCCCACCATTAAAGTAATTGTTTTATAACGTTACAGCCTAGCTCCCGATTATAATATGTATGTAATCTTGATCACTTGTAAATGTTCCAAAGCTGGTGTGTCATTACTCTAGGTGTCACGTTTTACTGTGACCTGCCCAGTCTCCCTTGGAGAGCTTTTGCTGATCGAGGTAGACAAAGAACATCGGTTACTCCTCCCAGACATGTCTTGGTATGCAGCCAAGGTAGAAGTGACTTCCCCTGAAGGAGACACCTACCACTTTCCTATCTACCAATGGATCACCAACAGCGATGTTCACCGCTTCAAAGAGGGAGAAGGTTTGTGGAAACATGCTTGCCTGACATCATGCATGTAATTTACTGATAACATGAAAGATAAAAACAGAAAGATAAAGTATAAAGAATAATGACAAAATTCAAACCATACTATATTTAAAGGTAATTGCTGTAAAACAGTACACATTTCTATGTTTAAGCTCTCAGAGCCTCTCAAGAAAAAAACAGTTTTCTTGCCAAGTACAGTCGGCAGGAAGAGCTGGAGAAGCAACAGCAAGTCTATTGGTAAGAGTGCTGAGCTGTTATTTTAACATCTAATAACTAAAGCTAATAACATTATCCACCTCTGTGTTTATTCTCAGACACAGGCATTGTTTGTGAATGGGGACCACCCGCATCCTTTATGTCTTAAAACTTTTTTTTTCAGCTGGGAAAAAGAGGGAATTGCACACTGCATGAAGGCAGACAATGCCCAGTCACTGCCCTATGATATCCGCTTCTCTTTAACTAAGACTGCAGAAATGACCTACATTTCAGCCAAAGGGTGAATGCCTTAACTATCTATCTATAGATACAATGTAATTATTAAATTCATCTTAACACAAACTGTTGTATCTTTACTTTATAGACTGGGGCAAATGGGACTAATGCAAATATTGGAGTGGAAAAAGGAATTTACTCGTATGGAAGATATTAGTCTCCTGTTGCGTATCCATCAGACTAAAACATCAGGTAATGAAATGATCATTAAACTACAGGGAGTGCAGAATTATTAGGCAACTTCCTTTCCTTTGGCAAAATGGGTCAAAAGAAGGACTTGACAGGCTGGATTGTGGCTGGATTGGTAAAGGGCAGAGAGCTCCAGTCCGACTCAGACGCCAGCAAGGTGGAGGTGGAGTACTGGTTTGGGCTGGTATCATCAAAGATGAGCTTGTGGGGCCTTTTCGGGTTGAGGATGGAGTCAAGCTCAACTCCCAGTCCTACTGCCAGTTTCTGGAAGACCCCTTCTTCAAGCAGTGGTACAGGAAGAAGTCTGCATCCTTCAAGAAAAACATGATTTTCATGCAGGACAATCCTCCATCACACGCGTCCAAGTACTCCACAGCGTGGCTGGTGTGAGATTATTCTGTTATCATATGTTATCTTATATCTGTAGTTAAAGTAGTTGAATTATGTTAACTGCTGTAGGTCATATAATTTCCTTTAGTTTAGATGGTGTGCTGTGTATGTAGTTTAGTTCTCATTATACTTTTGGGTTAAAAGAACATATTCATTTTGTAGTTCAATAGATAAAGTGTGCATCACTTTGTATCCTTGATCTGCTGTGAATGTCTCACACTGTTCTTGACATGTTTTACTGCTGAATCATGAAAAGAAAGGTTGTATGCAGGAGACTCTGTGTCTAGGACAGGGGAGACAGACCACATTCCATGCCCCCACCTTTACAGAGAGCAGAAAGACAGGGAGTCGAGGTCATAACTTAGGCGCCGTAACAGAGAAAGAATGTGAATGTTTAGGTTTTTACGACTAGGTGGGGGCCACTAAAGGCTATAAGAGCTTGAGTAACCCTCCACCATTTTGAGACATGCGGTAACCCTCTGCAAGCATCTCTCCCGTCCGGACGTTCTAATGCTCTTAAGTGTTGAATTGTATGGAAATAAATGATTGTTGATTGAGCATTTATACACTGAGTATTGTCCTTCCTTCAGCCCAAAGATTCAAAGAATTGGGAGATTTCAACACTGGCAAGAAAGGGTATAAAAGAAGAAAAACTAATGACATGGCCACCTTGTTCACCTGATCTGAACCCCATTGAGAACCTGTGGTCCATCATCAAATGTGAGATTTACAAGGAGGGAAAACAGTACACCTCTCTGAACAGTATCTGGGAGGCTGTGGTTGCTGCTGCACGCAATGTTGATGGTGAACAGATCAAAACACTGACAGAATCCATGGATGGCAGGCTTTTGAGTGTCCTTGCAAAGAAAGGTGGCTATATTGGTCGCGGATTTGTTTTTGTTTTGTTTTTGATTGTCAGAAATGTATATTTGTGAATGTGGAGATGTTATATTGGTTTCACTGGTAAAAATAAATAATTGAAATGGGTATATATTTGTTTTTTGTTAAGTTGCCTAATAATTATGCACAGTAATAGTCACCTGCACACACAGATATCCCCCTAAAATAGCTAAAACTAAAAACAAACTAAAAACTACTTCCAAAAACATTCAGCTTTGATATTAATGAGTTTTTTGGGTTCATTGAGAACATGGTTGTTGTTCAATAATAAAATTATTCCTCAAAAATACAACTTGCCTAATAATTCTGCACTCCCTGTATATTTTATGTGTTGTCGGACAAAGTTGTGATATAACCTGTGGATGATGTCCCAAAGCTTGAGTCCATCATCTCTGTAGTAGAAGCTTGGTACATCTTTCAATCCACACTCTTCAATATCATCTGGGATACAGAGGGAGGTGTAGGTCACGGTGGCCAGTGATTTCTTCAGGATTTCAGCGGCACCCTTTCCACCAGAAGCTGTAAACTAGTGAATAGTCAAGGCACAATTAGAGGATACTACATGATACTTAAAAAGAAGATATATTGGACTATTTATACCTTAGCAAAAGATCCATTCTCAGAGATCAGAAGGTCCCGAGCTAAGTAATTGATCTGAAGAGTGTAGCGAGTGCAAGGTCTGAGAAGCTGACGGAAAGAGGAAAATTCATTAAGAAAAAATCTTGTTCCTTTCTTTTCGGATGATTTATACTGTATAAAAAGGAAAATAACTCCTTCCCAGTTTGTTCTCCACACACAGGAAAGGCCTTGCACTTTGTGCTTGGTTTGTACTTTGTAATTATATGCAGTTATTCATGCAACCATGTTTGCTATTCATCCATTCACAAAGGCTTACCAAAACAAAATAGTTCCTCAGGCCTTCCCAGTAAATAGTTTCCCTTTACATACCAATCTCTCTCTCAATGTCAGTGGTGGGAAATAAACTTGATAAGAGGAGTAAAAACTCTAATTACAGAGTGGAAATGATTTTCACACATTTTATATACTTGATAATCATCTGTTATTATAGTTCTTTTTTTAATTAATGTGCATAGAAAGCTACAGGGAAACCAAAAACAATGTTTGAATGTGTCCCCATTTGTCCAAAGGTTTGTGGAGCCAGTACTCACCCACTACGAGATTGATGCTGATGTCCAGGAAGACCATGAACTGCAGAACTGGATCAAAGAAATTTTTGAACATGGATTCCTTTCAAATAACAATTCAGGTGATGATAATGTGAATGTTGAATATTATCATGAAATAGTTTTAATTGAATTTATGTGTTGACAGTTTATTCTTTTGTATTTATAGGAATTCCACAGAAATTCACCACTAAGAATGAGATGGTCAAGTTTGTCACCATGGTGATCTTCACTTGCTCCGCCCAGCACTCAGCTGTCAACTCTGGACAGGTGAAGCCTTTTAATTTACCTCAGTTAAAAGTGATTGTGTATTGTTCAGAGAGTGTGGTTGACCTTGTTTTTCGGTGAAAACACAACATCCAGCGCAGAATCAGCTTTCTGGAATTTCCTTATCTGGATGATTGAGCATATATCAAGCAGTGAATGGTATTTGACTTTTCCCCAGTCCCCAGTCTGCCCTCTGTCTGGCCAAAAGCTCAGCCAGTGATTCATCAAAGACAAAAGTGACGTGTGAATGTTTTTGCTACAAATTTGTCTGACTGGGATTGAAATTTAAATCGACATTTTACACCTTCATTTTCTTTGTCCTGGTGCCTATAATAGTTCAGCCATCAGGCTAGTTGACATCATGTAATGTTAGCTACCCCAAATTCACTAACTGTTCAAGCATTGGTGATATTCAGCTTTGCATCTTCATTTAACAGTCTAGCACTGCTGCACATTTTTGCAGGGTTTTTTTTCTCAAGATAGGAACTTGCCAGCTGATTTTCTGCTACCTATTTAAACCTCATAAATCAATTATAAATACTGGATTTTAAAGAACTTAACACATGGGAGAGCAGCCACATTTTATTGTATTGTTTTTTTTAATGTGATGGTTTTTAATGTCACATTCTGGTGTTTCAAAGCTATACTTCACGCCTATTAATAGATATATTTATCCATTACTTTCTCAATGCAGTATGACTTTGGTGGCTGGATGCCCAATAGTCCTACCTCCTTGCAGCTTCCCCCACCAACAACAAAGGAGACAGCAACTGAGAAAACAATGTTGAACACATTTCCCAGTGTTAACACCACAGTGCATGCCATGGCCACCTTATGGCTACTCAGCAAGGAGTCATCTGACCGTGTAAGTGCTCTGCAAAGGCTTTATAAAAGACAAAGATCATCATGCATGTGTGTATTTTATGTAATGCACAATAAGAGCAAAGAAAAAAAATGCCCATAGTTGAACAAAAAGTAATTGGTTAGTTGATCTAATGTCAATCTTACCAGGTCCTACTTGGCCACTTCCCTGAGGAGCATTTCACTGATAAATTTCCTCGCAAAAAGATAATGGAATTTCAAGAAGAGCTCCAAAGGCTGAGTGCAGAGATCAAAACCAGAAACAAGGATTTGGACCTTCCATACACATACCTGGATCCAAAAGTGATTGGAAACAGTGTGTCCATTTGAATATTAGAAAGTGTGTTCTCCTTCATTTTCATATCAACAAACAGGAGGAGAGGGAGAGCGGTGATTCTTCTGGTTTGGCTTTTGTTTCACATCATAATCTAAAAACAGCTTTTAAGCTTATGAACAGGAAAACTATGTCAAGATTCGAGTTTTTGAGGAGGAGACAAACGACTGCATGGTCTCAGTAGATGTCAGAATAGTGATTTTTATTATACATATGTACATATGGGGAAGATGAGCATCACAAGCCTTTACGAGCTGATCTCCCCCGAACAGTCTCTTCACAAGGTTTTTATTGCAATGTTGACGTCAAGTCACATGATAAGTATCAGTCAGTTCTCACTCCTATGTCCTTCTATGGCTAAGAACAACAACATCTTCCAGATGTTTCCACTCCGGTTTTCTGGGAACTTAACCAATAGTGTGTTCATGAGTGTGTATTTTGTGAGTGTATGTCCAACAGGGATCATGTCCTGAGACGACCTCCCTTTCCTTAATAAGTGTGTATGTGAACGTGCGTGTTTTACATAACTCTGTATGTGCATGTTTGTGTAAGCCTGCCAGTGACTGCAGGAGGCCCAACTGGACCCTCTAGCTCGAGAGGTGCTTTCGCCACATGATAGAGTATTACATCTAGAATGGGTTTTATCCTACGTGCTCTGAAATAAACAATAAATGATACATGATAAACTGAAGATAAGTAATACAGACTAATGAAGTAATGATGAAATAATGACAGTGCCTGTAAATGATAACCAAGTAACAGTAAAATAACAGGTTTTCCTCGACAACTAAAATAATTGACCTGATAGTCACCATGTTAGTGAATATATGTATATATATGATAGGCGTTACATAATACTGTATAACTGACACATTATGCCACACATCTTGGCAGATGCAGTGAATAAATTATGTGGGGAATTTGCATGTTCTCCTTGTATCTGCATGGTGTCCTTCTTCAGTCCAAGAACTTGCATGGTAGGTTAACTGATGACTCAGCGACTGTATGTTTAAATTTAAGCCTTCTTTTCCTTGTGTTAGCCCTGTGATAGACTACCCACCTTCTTAGTATGTATCCCTGTATCTCGCCCTATACAGGATAGGCACCAGTCCCTGCAACTTTAAAAAGGATTCACATGAATTGTGTACTTACAATGCCCTCCATAATGTTTCTTCCAAAGACACAGTTGCTATCGTTCTTCGTCTGTACACCATCACAGTGGAATATGGAGGCTTTTGGTGGTGCTTTCACTTGGTGTTGACTCTCTCTGCAGCTGAATATCACTTCTTGTTCTTATGGTTTTTCACTTTAAAAAAAACACAGACATGTTACTGCAAGGGCAAGAGGCCTTGAACACCCAAAGTAAAGATATTAGGTAGAAAGCAAAGACTTGGCTAAATCAACAATGTGATGGATTGTTAAAGAAAATGAATGCACTGATTAGCTCAACAACACAAAACGTCCTGAAAGACCACAAAACAAAACTGGGCATGGTGACAGAATTATTCCACAGTAAAGAAAAACATTTTTACAACATCTAACAAAGTCAACAACATTCTTGAGGAAACAGGTGTATCACTGCTACAGCCAACAAGGTTTTAACCACTGGTTACATTTAACACCAGGAAATTTAGATTAGACTTTGGAAGAAAACATCTAATATAGCTGGCATTGTTCTGTAAAACAATCTCTGGAGAGGTGAAACCAAGGACAAGTTGTACCAGAATTAAGAGAAGAGAAAAGTAGAGAAGAACAGAAACTGTTTATGAGAGAAAGCATACCACATGATCTGTCTAACATGATGGTGGCAGCATGGTGGAATGGGGAAATGTGGCTGCCATTGAAACTGGGCCACTAGGGCGCAGTTTATAATGTGCACATTATAAATAACAATGTCGGAGTCTGATCGGACAACGCAGACAAAGGCTGCGAAAGTTATTAGATGTTGCTTAGCAGTGCAAATGGATAATGACTCAAAACATCCTGCAAAAGTAACCCAATTTTTTTTAAGATAAAGAAAAAGCATATTCTTCAATGGTGAAATCAGTCAACTCATCTTAACCCAAAAGAGCAGCTTTTCCATGATTAAATACAAACCTGAAAGTAGAAAGACCCACAAACAGACAGCAACTCAAACGGGATCCAAAAAGGTTCTTGCAGAAAAACTGTCCTCACATTCACTATTGTGTTAATTTCTCCAGTTATTTTTTAATTGTGTCTGCAATTGAGTGACTGTGTATAAAAATGACTGTAATTCCTAAAAGTTGATGAAGAATTAACACAAAACTGCTTGAATTATAGCTGAAAATATGAACTTCAATTACATTTTAATTGTTTGATTTACATGTGGTGGTGAATGTGGTCTACAGAGGCAAAGCTCTCACTGCACCTCACAATAACACACACAGTCCTGTGGAGGAGTATAGGAGGGGAAGCAGGGACAGGACTACATACGTTATAACCACACAGATAGTATTGAAGACAGAACAGAGAGAGAGCAGGTGGACATGGAGACATGACCGGAGGAACAAAGGTAAACAAACATGGGAACAGTGATGGCAGAACAGAGACAAGACTAGGACAGACTGGACACAATATAAGAACATAATCGAAAACATAATCACTCAAGAACTCGAAATATAAATAATGAAAACTAAGAGACTCTAGAAGAAACTGAACTCAAGACTAACTAATAGAGAAAACTAATACACAACTAGAACATGAAAATCTGTCCATTCCAAGAGAACAAACTCTCCCCGCCTTCCTTAACATGGCCTTTGGTAAGTAGTGCTAATGTTTATATTCTCTTGTTCCTTTTTTTTTACTTTATATCTTTTACTTTTTGTCCAGATTTTTGTAAAGTTTGTTTATAAAAAGACTTGAGTGGTTTAGAGACTGTTTGGCCAGTTTGTCACCAACATGGGACTGAATTATACCGTGTATAAAGATCTTAGCAGTATCCACGGGGAGGCAGCCTCTGATGATGATACTTCAAACTGAAATGTGAACAGAGAATAATATACATTTTTAAAGCTCACCTTACAATTTAAGTCATCTCAATGAAAATGTCTGTTCTAACAGATTATTTTGAATTATATTCAGAAAAGTAAACCTTTAGTCTTATATCAAGAGTAAGAGAAGACTGGTCAAGCCACCTCATGAATCTTCCCATTCCTAACATTATTATGTTCTTCACTTTGTGTGTGTTTTAAGTGTATACATTACAGTATCATTCATACATTTGCACATTTTTGCCATGACACACTCATTGATGTAGAGGCTAAATAACAGAAGGTCTAAGTTTCATCTGAGCTTTCATGACACATGTAGTGCAAAGATTTGACACCAAAGAGAGGCAGAGCAATCGAGACACAACATGAGGACTGGGAGACCATGACATGTCCTGTCAGGTATAAATTCAATCTGACTGGAAACTTTAAAAAATATGTATTCATAGCTGCTAAGTTTATACTAATAGGAAAGGTTTATGAGCAGCATGAATGGTAGTAGGAAGTTCTCCTAACAGAGAAACGAAGTGCCCACTAAAACTGGGCATACACTGTGCGATTTTTGGCCCATTTTGACCAGATTTTTCAGTCATGTCTTGGCCTTAATCGTGTGTCATGCATCGTGTAGTATACATTCAATTCAAATTCAACTCAATAAAATTTTATTGATCCTGAAGTTTGACCCCAAAGGAAATTGGGTTAAGGCTGCCGACCGTTTGCCAGCGCCATCTTACCCTTCCAACCATACATACATTACACAAACATGACATGGGGAAGACAGGTCAGAGAGGTATAACAATGGAAAATGCACAACATGAGGAAAGACGAGGAGAAAAAAGAGCTCCCCCCAGACTGAGCTGCAACAGGGAGAACAGCTTAAGAACAGCAAAAAACACCTCAGCACATGAATCAGCACATCTCACAACAAAGAAGACATAAGCTTTGAAGGTCTGTGTCAGTGTACGTGCGTATGTGTGACTGTGTGTGTGTGTTCAATGTTCAGCTGGGAGAAAGTGTCCCTTCACTCAATTAGGCAAAAGTCAACAATCTTCAGCCGACGAGGAGGGCCTTGAATGAGAACGGAGAAAGTCACAACGCAGTCTTGTTATCTAAGGAGAATTTGTTATTCCCGTCAGCTTTTGCCTTGAGCATCCAGCTGGCGCCAGAGGGGCCTCATGAGATGAAGATCGTAGTTGTTTTGGTTAGTGCGAACAAAGTGCTTCCAATTTTACAGTTGGTCTAATGTCCGTCACTGGTCACCAGGTCTCTCAATTCCTGTTGTTCTTCTTCAGTATCTTATCCATATTGCAGAGCCATGAGCTTCTCCAAGATCTTGTCGATATTGCGTTTAATAAACACAGTCCGAGTACTTACAGCCCTGCCCATCGTCTATCGTGTCGGGCAGCCTTGTGGGATTTTGAGAAGAGAGAACATGGGGTAACAAAACACCTCACAACCGGCTCCCGGTCATCAATTGTATAGTCGCAAGAAAATCAAAGTGGTTGTCCCTCGTGAGGGTGTCAACGTGGCCTCTCACACTGCGCACGCACAAACTCAGAAATGAATGTGAAAAAGATGGAGTAGCATGGCAGTGCAGGGTGTGATCTGGACACAAGTGATGGATGCCCAACTTGTAGAACTTTGGCAAGCTCATCTCAGGCTTTTCAATGTGGCCTCAAAATTATCACGACTACAACAACTGTGAAAAGAGTTGGATGGACATAAGATAAGATAAGATAACCTGTATTAGTCCTACACGTCAGAAATTTGTTTTGTTACAGCAGTGGATGAAGTTACATGGAAAATTAGAAAAAAAGAAAAACACTGGAATAAGATATCAATAGATACTGTACACAACTGTACACAATAGAATAGCATAAAATTAAATAAAATACTATATACAATTGAATAAAATAGAATACAATTGCTGCTCGGTTGCAGTTGCCTGGTCAATGTTTTTCGTTAGAGTAAGAGACAGATTTTGTGTTATAAGTTTCATGTTATGGACGCACAGCGTGAGCACTCAGGTAGCATCACAGCATCGGGCCGTGTAGTGTGAGACCCTGCATCGTAACATATGAACTTCTAGCCCCTGTGATTCAGTGACACAGTTTGAGCAGGATTTAAACAACACGACTGAAAAAATCTCACAGTACAGTGGGATGCAAAAGTTTGGGCAACCTTGTTAATAGTCATTATTTTCCTGTATAAATTGTTGGTTGTTACAATATAAAAAGGTCAGTTAAATATATCATATAGGAGACACACACAGTGATATTTGAGAAGTGGAATGAAGTTTATTGGATTTACAGAAAGTGTTCAATAATTGTTTAAACAAAAAACAAAATTGTTTAAACTTTTGCATCCCACTGTATATGCCCAGCTTAAGGAAACTACAGCAGTCTATAACAAAATTTTGTTCTTTCCACAACGCTGGATGAATGACGATTTCCTCATAACTTCTCTGGTTTAAAGATAACTTCCTGTTGGAATAAACAATAACTTATTCGTTGCTTGTTTGGAGTACAGTACATTTGCTAAATTTCCTTGTTTCTTTTTGTTTTGTTGTTTATCGTTTCCTCTTTTCCTCTTCATAGTTTAATGGGGTTTCACCTGCTTCTTGTTAGTTCCTTGTGTAATCATTCACATGTCGGTTGTTATTGCAGTGTATTGCCAGTGTAATGAATTGTATTAACTAACATATCAGAAAAAGCTTAAACTATTAACATTTTTTCGTAATTCTGCATTAATAATTCTCATTAATAATTCTCATTAATAAAGTTACTGACTCCAAAGATCAAACAGGACATACAATAAGACAAACTGACATTTTTTTTTATTATTATTTATGTCACGATCCTGGGTCTTATGACCCAGTGTTTTGAGTTTTAGTTCATTTTGATGTTTTAGTTTATGTAAGCCCTTCAGGTTCCTAAGTTCATTTGTTATCATGCTTAAGTGTTTCTAGTTCTTATTATTTCCCCCTCGTGTTTCCAACTATGGTAAATCTCCCCTGCTCTTCATGTGTTTCATGTCTGTGTCTTACATTGTGAAGTTTGGGTTGTCATGTCTACGTCTCATTATGTTTCCTGTTTTATTTTGAAAGAGGTCCTGTGTTCCTGCATTTTGTTTTACTCTTCCCCTGTGGCGTTGTTATGTTCATGTTGATCTACTGTGCCTTTCTGTTCCATGTTTCAGATCCCTATGTTCTGTCTCCCCCAGTCTGTTAAGTCCACATGTCTTGAGTTCCGTCAGTGTGTTCCCTGTTTTACTTTCACAGTCTGTTCTATGTTAATGTTTCTAGTTTTGCTTCCCTTGCCTCGTCCTGCTTAATTACTCTCAGCTGTGCTCTCCTCCTGTGGCTCATTCCCCCTCGTTATCCCTCAGTGTATTTAAGCCCCATGTTTCTCTTTGTCAGTGTTGCGTCCTCCATCATAGCTGTGTGATTTTTCCCTGTGGCTCCTTGTGCTTTAGTTTTCCCAGTTTAGTTTATTTTGTATTGTTTTTCGTGTCCCACTCCACGCCAGCAATAAAGCTGTGTTTTTTGAGTTTACCTTTTGTCTCTGTGAGTTTGCGTTTGGGTCCTACTTTTGCCTGCACACAGCCATATTGTGACAATTTAGTTCACAATTTAATTTATATACTAGCAAAAACTGGTTGTAGCACTGACAGGGACCCTTTGTGAAATCACCAAAATGTTATCTGTACTGTATATAAACCGAATCACGGGAAGAAAAACAACCCCCTTTGTCTTTTTTTTGCTAAAGAACAATTGATGAAGAAGCTGAATACTGCTGAGAAACCACCAAGTCAAAGTCTCGACCTTTCAGTGGAATTTTGCAGCAGCTGAAGTACACTCAACAAAAATATAAACGCAACACCTTTGTTACTGCTCCCATTCCCCATGGGATGGACGTAGAGACCTAAAATTCATTCCAGATACACAATATAACCATCCCTCCCAAACAGTGGTCACAAATCAGTCCAAATGTGTGGTAGTGGGCACATCTGCTATATTGAGATAATCCATCCCACCTCACAGGTGTGCCACATCAGGATGCTGATCTGACATCATGAGTAGTGCACAGGTGTACCTCAGACTGCCCACAACAAAAGGCCACCCTGGAATGTGCAGTTTTGTCTCACAGCAAAATGCCACAGACACCACAAGCAATGAGGGAGCGTGCAATTGGCATGCTGACAGCAGGAATGTCAACCAGATCTGTCGCCCGTGCATTGAATGTTCATTTCTCAACCATAAGCCGTCTCCACAGGCGTTTCAGAGAATATGGCAGCAAATCCAACCGGCCTCACAACCGCAGACCTCGTGTAACCACACCAGCCCAGGACCTCCACATCCAGCAGGTTCACCTCCAAGATCGTCTGAGACCAGCCACCCAGACAGCTGCTGGAACAATTGGTTTGCACAACCAAACAATTTCTGCATAAACTGTCAGAAACCGTCTCAGGGACGCTCAACTGCATGCCCGTCGTCCTCATCGGGGTCTTGACCTGACTCCAGCTCGTCACCGTAACAGACTTGTGTGGGCAAATGCTCACATTCGATGGCGTCTGGCACGTTGGAGAGGTGTGCGCTTCACGGATGAATCATGGTTCACATTGTTCAGGGCAGATGGCAGCTGAGAATGTCCCAGTTCTTGCATGGCCAGCATACTCACCGGACATGTCACCCATTGAGCATGTTCGGGATGTGCTTGACCGGCGTATACGACAGCGTGCACCAGTTCCCACGAATATCCAACAACCTCGCACAGCCATTGAAGTGGAGTGGACCAACATTCCACAGGCCACAATTGACAATCTGATAGACTCCATGCGACGATGTGTTGCACTGCATGAGGCAAATGGTGGTCACACCAGATACTGACCGGTTCTGGGTCCCCAGACCCCCAATAGCACAAAAAACTGCACATTCCAGGGTGGCCTTTTGTTGTGGGCAGTCTGAGGTACACCTGTGCACTACTCATGATGTCAGATCAGCATCCTGATGTGGCACACCTGTGAGGTGGGATGGATTATCTCAATATAGCAGATGTGCCCACTACCACACATTTGGACTGATTTGTGACCACTGTTTGGGAGGGATGGTTATATTGTGTATCTGGAATGAATTTTAGGTCTCTACGTCCATCCCATGGGGAATGGGAGCAGTAACAAAGGTGTTGCATTTATATTTTTGTTGAGTGTAAGAAGTTCCTCCAACATATACAGGGGTATACACTGGCTGATCATAGTTTGGATTAATGTAATTGTTGCTGCTTCTCGGCAGACAGGAGACATGATCTGTTTGGCTGGAGATCTGCTACAGAAATGAAATATACACTGTAATTTTAATAGGTTATCCTACCAAATTCCTTTTATTCATTCATCCATTCCTCAATTGATTAAAACCTCCAGGAACAAACATTTTGGCCTCAATGTTGAACTGAGAAACTTTTGAACACTGAATGAATGACAGTTTCCTCATAACATCTCTCCCTGTTATCTTCTATCGTATCTTTTCCTTGTTCCTCCTTTATCGTTTTTGTAGTTTAACTTATTCATACTGCCCCGTGTAATAGTCTAGTGTTCTGAAAGGTAGTTGCCATCATAACCTGGTCCTGTAAAGCCTAAACCATGAAGTCATGATGAGAAAATTGATTTTTTTTTTAACTTGAACTTTCTGAAAAACTCATCTCTAGAATAAGATTTTTTTAATTAAAATAAAATCTTCATTCCCTTAGAAAAAAAAAATCAATGATATGAGTAAAATTGAAAGTGAAATTAGACCTGTAATTCAAGTGCAAGGCCTTAATCTGTTTATTAAAATCTGATCTTTCACAACAGGTTTAAGGAAGTGTATGATTACTAGCACTGAGGCAGACAATAGATTGAAAGGTGTTTTGTTGATCCAACTGGCTGAGCAGGAAAACAATTTCATGTTTCATTGCTCATCTTTTGAACGAAAACAATACAGTGTTAATACCTACTGAAAAGCATTGCTTTTATTTATTATTTTTTACTTTTATTTATTTTTCTATTTGCAATAAAAGCATTAAAATGCAACTGCACTGATTCTGATTTCCAATGAGATCCTGCTCAGTTTGTTTCTGGTAACCTGCAGCTGATGCTCAGTCACACCTGTATTGAAATATGACCTTGACCAAAATCTTTACCAGCAAACACAATGAAACACTTCAAAATGCAGTGCAGATTGATTTTGTGTATATTCTTGGTGTAGCTAATTAATGTCACCCACAAAGCATCAATGGATTAGGACTTATTCTGTGCAGAGACACAGAACGGCAGAGATTTAAAATGAACGAATGAAATGAAACATTGAAAAGGTTGAACATTGTTGACAGATGCACCTTAGAGGACACTCCCACAAGTTCTGCATAAAAAGAGAAATCGGTTTTGAGTTGTTAGATGAACAGGGAAGATCTTCAGAGTAAGATCTTGGCGTCATTAGCAGAGGTAAGATAGATAACACTGACAGTTTCTGCACTGAAACTGATCGTAGATAGAGGACACATTTGAAATTACTTCTCATAATATCTTTTGGTTAATATAATTTTGTTCCCATCAGGATTTTTCTTCTTTCAAGAGTGAAAATGGGCGATTATGAGGTGATCATTTTCACTGGCAATGTCTCCAATGCCTCCACTTTTAACAAGATCTACATTAAGCTAGTCGGCACAGATGGAGAGAGTGAACGCACACACCTGTGGAGCTGTGTGCCATCTTTCTACAGGGGAGCAGTAAGTATGATACTCAGTTACTTTTTTTATATATATAAACTCAATTCACAATAACAGTCACCTCCAGGTAGTCTCTATTTTAAGGTAAAGAGCATACGACATTAGAGAAAGCCACAACAAACAGATAATCTGCTATGAGCAATATAAAGGCAGTAGGAAATCAACTCCCTTATAGAAGTTAAAAGTCTTCCAGAAGAAGCAAGTTCAGGTAGAGGCAGCCATCTGGAAGTAAGTTATTACTTGGAAGTAAGGTCAAAGAAAAGAGAGCATAGGGAGAGTGGATGGAACACAAACTGTGGGAGACAAGACAAAACCTGAGAGAGCTTAATAAATAGTGGTTTGATTACAGCCACCTTAAAAGTCTGTCGTACATAAACTCAACTACAGTTAGTCACATTCTGGAGTTTTTAATCAATTTGGCCATGTTATTCGAAACAAGGCTGTACTTTCCACAGTGGGAAGGGTGGTATCCTTCCTAATCAGATAAAATATTCTCCACAGGAAAATGGATGTTTAAATTTGTGCCATGGTTATATGAGATTACATCGTGATTTATAGCATTAAATACTCTGAAACTGAAATGTACATTTTAATTTTGCCTGTATAGTAACTGCACTGTGATTACTAGGAGGTAAAGACGTATGATAAAATACAATTGTCAGTTTAATACATGCTGACCTATTGTACATTTTTCAAAGGTATTCAAAGGTATATGCTACTTTTACTTCAGGTGTCACATTTTATTGTGTCCTGCCGAAAATCCCTTGGACATCTAGCACTGATAGAGCTAGAGAAAGAGAATCAGACGCTTGTCCCAAACATGGCTTGGTATCCTGCTAAGGTGGATGTGACGTCCCCTGAGGGAGGCAAATACAGCTTTCCTGTCTACCGCTGGATCACTAACAGCAAGCCGCACTACTTCAGAGAGGGAGCAGGTTTGTGTCAATGTTAGAAATGAATAAATTAAAAGCAAAAAATGATGTAGCTATTCATTTAGAAGAGATCATAAAGATTATAAAAATTAACTGAAAAATGACACATTAAGAAAGTCTTCTTTTTTTTCTGCCTGTCTTCTTTTTTCTTTTTTTTAAAAAATCTTTAAGAGAAATTTTATAGACAATAAAGAATTTGCTAATTGGATCTCCTCAGTGAGTGTTTGAGAGAATAGTTCCTGTCCACCACAAGACGGAGGAGCAAATCAGCAGCAAGTGTATTGCTCCTCCAGTTTTCCACCTGAAGACAGCGTTTACATTGCAATCTACCTTTGGTAGTTTTTTGGCCAGTATCTGTAACATTCCGGAGATTCCTCATTATTTTGACACGCCCACACACAAACTGAGTACACACTAAGTACACTACACGACAAAGTAAAAGTAAGAGTAAAAGTGCTGCAAGCACAGCAAAATTCTAGGAATAATGGATATAACTTATATTATAATTTATTATCAACTCTGACCACAAACATCTGGAGTTAATTGAAACAAAAACAAACAATATCATGAAAACCAGCAGGAACATCTGCAACTGGTAACCAGAACTAATGAAACAGACCAAGCAGGTAGATCAAATCCAAACCGTTCTGTCTTTTAAAAGAATTTTTACCTTGTGTGTGTTTTTTCTAGCTCTCACAGCAATTGAAGACAAGCACAGACTTCTTAGCCCGTACAGTCGGGAACAGGAGCTTCTGGAAAGACGCAAACTCTACAGGTAAGAGATGAGAGCATCATGAGAACCAATAGAATGAAGGCCTGAAATCCTTCTCCACCCCTGGCTCGATCAGTTGGATGTAAATTTGTGAAATACCAAGATAATTTAAACACTACATAATATCTGCTAGAATTTGATGTGCATGGTCGAAGCATAGATGTGCATATACAAACAATTAGTCAGTAATGCCATTTGTTTTCTGTACTATAATCCCTTTCCACTACACTTAAGTTATTTTGTTTTTGTATATTTTATATGTTTTGCCTTTATCTTCTTTTCCAGCTGGGACAAGCAGGGCATCTCCCACCTGAAGGCAGACAGTGTTTTATCACTCCCCTATGACATCCGCTTCTCTTTGACTAAGACTGTGGAGATGGTCTACATTGGGGCCACAGGGTGAACCCCTCATGTCATATATATATACACATATATATATACATATATATATATACATATATACATATATATATATGTATACATATAGATATACATACATATAGATATACATACAATACAATACATACATACATATATATATATATATATATATATATATATATATATATATATATATATATATATATTTATAAAACACCCAGCACGCCCCTGCGGGCGGTTTATCCTTCAAGCTCGGGTCCTCTACCAGAGGCCTGGGAGCTTGAGGGTCCTGCGCAGTATCTTAGCTGTTCCCAGCCCTGCGCTCTTCTGGACAGAGATCTCCGATGTTATTCCCGGGATCTGCTGGAGCCACTCGCCTAGCTTGGGAGTCACCGCACCTAGTGCTCCGATTACCACGGGGACCACCGTTACCTTCACCCTCCACATCCTCTCGAGCTCTTCTCTGAGCCCTTGGTATTTCTCCAGCTTCTCGTGTTCCTTCTTTCTGATGTTGCTGTCATTCGGAACCGCTACATCGATCACTACGGCCGTCTTCTTCTGTTTATCTACCACCACTATGTCCGGTTGGTTAGCCACCACCATTTTGTCCGTCTGCATCTTGCACCCTGCTGTTATGTGCTGGATTGTCTCTGGGGCATCTTTACACAGCCTGCACCTGGGGTCTTGCCTGGTGTGATAGACCCCAGCCTCTATGGATCTTGTACTCAGAGCTTGTTCTTGTGCTGCCATGATTAGTGCCTCTGTGCTGTCTTTCAGTCCAGCTTTGTCCAGCCACTGGTAGGATTTCTGGATATCAGCCACCCCCTCTATCTGCCGGTGGTACATACCGTGCAGGGGCCTGTCCTTCCATGATGGTTCCTCGTCTCCCTCCTCTTTGTTGGGTTTCTGCTGCCTGAGGTATTCACTGAGCACTCGGTCAGTTGGGGCCATCTTGCCAATGTATTCTTGGATGTTCGTTGTCTCATCCTGGACTGTGGTGCTGACACTCACCAGTCCCCGGCCCCCTTCCTATGTCAGTGGCTTCTATCTCCTCCTTTGGCCAGCCTATTACCCCAGCAGGGTACCTGATCACGGGCAGGGCGTACGTGTTGATGGCCCGGATCTTGTTCTTACCATTCAGCTGACTCCTCAGGACTTGCCTGACCCTCTGCAGGTACTTGGTGGTTGCAGCTTTTCTAGCGGCCTCTTCATGGTTCCCATTCGCCTGCGGGATCCCCAGGTACTTGTAACTGTCCTCTATGTCTGCAATGTTGCCTTCTGGTAGTTCAATCCCCTCAGTTCTGACTACCTTCCCTCTCTTTGTTACCATCCGACTACACTTCTCCAGTCCGAACGACATTCCAATGTCATTGCTGTATAGCCTGGTAGTGTGGATCAGTGAATCGATGTCTCGTTCACTCTTGGCATACAGCTTGATGTCATCCATGTACAGGAGGTGGCTGACAACTGCTCCGTTCTGTAGTCAGTATCCGTAGCCAGTCTTGTTAATGATCTCACTGAGGGGGTTCAGGCCTATGCAGAACAGCAGTGGGGACAGAGCATCTCCTTGGTAGATCCCGCACTTGATGGTGACTTGTGCTATGGGCTTGGAGTTGGCCTCTAGTGTTGTACGCCACATCCCCATTGAGTTCCTGATGAAGGCTCATTGATCTTGTACAATTCTAGGCATTCCAGTATCCAGCTGTGGGGCATTGAGTCATAGGCCTTCTTGTAATCAATCCAGGCAGTGCACAGGTTGGTCAGTCTGATCTTGCAGTCTCGGCTGACTGTTCTGTCTACCAGTAGCTGGTGTTTTGCGCCTCTGGTATCCTTGCCAATTCCTTTCTGTGTCCCGCTCATGTATTGACCCATGTGCCTGTTCATCTTAGCTGATATGATGCCTGACAGGAGCTTCCATGTAGTACTGAGGCAGGTTATTGGTCGGTAGTTGGAGGGGACCGGTCCCTTCTTGGGGTCCTTGGGGATCAGGACCGTCCGACCTTCGGTTAGCCATTCCGGGTGTCTCTCGTTAACTAGCAGCTGGTTCATTTGTGCTGCCAGACGCTCGTGGAGTGCAGTCAGCTTCTTTAGCCAGTAGGCGTGAACCATGTCGGGCCTTGGTGCTGTCCAACTCTTCATACTGGAGACCCTTTCTTGGATATCTGCCACTGTGATGGTTACTGGACCCTGTTCGGGGAGGTCGCTGTGGTCTGCCCTCAGATCCACTAGCCACTGAGCATTGCCGTTATGGGTTGCGTCCTTCTCCCATATGCTCTTCCAGTATTGCTCGGTCTCCAGCCTGGGTGGTGCTGTTCTCTTATTATTATTGTTCCCTTGCCACTGAGAGTACACCTTTGCTGGTTCTGTGGAGAACAGCTGGTTTATTCTCCTGCCTTCTATCTCTCTGGTGTACCTCCTCAAGCGGCTGGCCAAGGCTGTGAGTCTTTGCTTGGCAGTTTCCAAGGCCTCAGGTATGGACAGCTTGCTGTATTTCTTATGCACCTTCTTTGTCGCACCTTTCTGCAACTCCGTTAGTTGGCAAACCTCCCTCCGTGCTACTTTGATCTTGCCCTCTAGCCTCCTTCTCCATGGAGGGTACTGCCCCTTGTGGCTGTTCATCTTGTAGCCAAGCATCTCACTGATCACTGCTGCCGTATTGTAGATCAGCTTGTTAGTGTCGGTAATCGTGGTTGTAGGTATTGTCCGTAGTGCTGCATTAACATCATCTAGCAGACCTTCTGAGGGTACTTCACTTAATCTTGGTAACCGGCTACGGGGGATCCAGGTTTCAAGCTTGGCCATGATCCTATCTTTCAGGTCAGTTCCTCTCGCACTTAACGTGCAATCCTTCTCCTATTGCACTTGGGGCTATGTACCCAATCTCGGGTGGGGGTGATGATATCGCCCCCCTGACCTGGCGTCCTGACTCCTCCTTGCCATAGCATTTGTGTTGTACCTTGTCAATCTCTAGCTGTGAGAGCAGTCCCTTCTTTCGAATGTTGGAACACTGAGCTACTAGTTGTTTCGCCATCATTGTGGATGTTGGGTATCGAAGAATCCATCCTATTCATGTAGCCCCTTCCGCCGGGGTTACTTGCGTAGTAGCATTCCAACAATGCCCTGTTATATATATATATATATATATATATATATATATATATATATATATATATGTATGATTCTAATCATCTGAAAAAGCTACTGTGTTTTTTTCTAGACTGGGAAGGCTGGGACTGATGGGAATGCTTCAGTCTAACAAGTTTAATTGTATAGAGGATATTAAACAACTATTAAATGTCCACAAAACTCAGGTTTCAGGTAATGAACAATCATTAGACCATATTATATAATGTATAATAGCACATAAAGTAACATAGAATAAGTCATATTATTAGGACTCTGGCATTTATGTCCATGACATGATGAATTTTACTTTCCTGTTTTTTGCCTGCGGTCAAATTTTATGATATTAACAGTGGTTGAGAAGGATTGTAAAGCATTTTAAACACAGAGAAGTAAAATTATGTTTTATTTCTAGAATACGTCTCTAAACACTGGAAGGAAGATGCATTCTTTGGCTATCAGTTTCTAAATGGTACCAATCCCATTTTGATCCAACGCTGTACACAACTGCCCAATAACTTATCTGTCACGGATGAAACGGTTTTCCCTGATGGTCAGCATAATTTGGCAGAAGAAATGGAGGTTTATTTAATTTAAATTTCTATTAAATAAAGTTGACTGATATCTGGTTGCTCTTATTTGTATGTTGGTGAGGTATTTGTATTGGCAAATTTTACTTTGCAGTTGTAATACCCAGACTAAATGCATGGGGTCAAATAATTTGTCATTCCTTCTGAAATTTCAAACAGAAGGGTAACATCTTCCTGTGTGACTACAAGATTTTGGATGAAGTGGAGTCAAACACCATCAATGGGAACAAACAGTTCTTGATGGCCCCGCTTGTCCTACTTTGGAAAAACAATGCTGATCAGTTAATGCCAGTTGCTATTCAGGTGAGCTTAGAACTCAGACATTAATAACGTAAATTAACTGGTTCTTACAGTATATAGCACTTTTCAAGCCTACCTGAGCACTCAAATTGCTTTAGACAATGTGCATCTATTGTATATGGATTTTGTTTATCTTTTTCCTTCTGCATAGAGATTAGCTCTTGCTAAACCAATCCCTGTTGTTGTTGCCAATGTCTGTGCCAGAAAAAAGTTCTCAGTAGCTTTAGCTAGGGAATGAAATTAATAAGAATTTATTCCAATTCCAATATCAATATCACTCGTGGATTCCATTCATTATCAATTCTCTTATTGATTGTCTATCCGGTCTTTAAGGCTGACGTCATTAGCCGCGTCTGGGCCCAAACTCCGCTGCAGGTTCCTAAGTCAAAAGATCTCTGCAGCATTACTGAGAGTTTAAAAACTGTCTAAATTCATTCATCTTTAATAAAATGATCAGTGTTGCTGTTTTACCAGGTGCAATGATTAAGTTTAACATCCAGGCATCCATGAAAACTGAATTATTTATGAAATTTAACTGAAGTCGAAGTTAGCAGGGAGTTAGCTCGCTAGCTTCCATTTAAATATAATACACCATGTTCTGAATGAGAGACTTCTGAAAAAATTAAAACGTTACAGCTCTGCTATCACTCCCAACATAAATGAAGACAGAAAACTAAACAGCAGTGGCGTTTGTAGGATTACAGAACTTGGACTAGCAGGTATATAATGATGTGCTGCATGATCGCTAGCGACACAGCTATGTTAGCATAACATTAGCATGGCAGGATGCTGTAAACGGACCAAACTTCAGTCAGGGGAACAAGTGAGATAATCCATCCACAAAACAAGGTTAGTCATTAATATACTGCTGCATGGGCTGTGCTGTAGTTACATCGTAAGGTTTTAAAAAACTGAGCTTTAAAATGATTAGCGGAAATAAAAATAGAGAGAGGCCGACAGTGATCACTGACTGTTTTTAGGGGCTTGTTGAGATGAAATAGAACAAGATACCAAGCATTAAAATATGTTAAAAGCACAATAGCCCTATTAAAAGCAGAGTACTTTTGGACCGGAAGCAGGATTCAGCACATCATCGCTTAAAGGCTGGATAGATTCTGGTTGGCTCAGCTTTGAGAATAACCACTATCTCTAAGCAGCATATCAAGGAATGTCTCAGGAATAGGGATGGGTACCGGTATCGGTTCTGACATAAATGGTAGTAACCAGACCGAAAAGCAGCGCACATTTCGGTGCTTTATTTCGGTGCTTTTTTTTCCTGAGATGTCATACACTTTGAATTCTAGCCAATCATTTTACGTTTCCGAGGATAGTAGGCGGGTCCAGGTACGTACGTTATTTTAATTAGATTAAAAATGCCCAAGGCAAGCGGTCAAAAGTCTGGCTGTACTTCACAGCAAAATATGCAAACTCAGCAGCCTGCAACAAGTGCTTTAAGGTGATACTGTGATACTGTCAAAGGAGGTAACACCTCAAATCCGATGAAACACCTGGCGACGCATAGCGTTTTTTTTAAAGCCGAAAAATGCGCCGTATTTGATAGCGTGCTGCGAGACCTCACACCGAGCGCATCTACTGCACCCGAAGAGGAGAGTCCTGGCCCCTACCCCTGCCAGTGTAGCAAAAATGATGACGGATGATAATGGCAGCAGCAGCCATTCTTCTCTGCGTGAGTAGCTTAATGTTGTTCGTGTGTAATTTATGCTGAGTAGGCTAACCACATTATTAAATGAATGCATATAAGGTGAACTAGCAAACACAGTCGTAGTTACATGCAGCTGACTTCTTGTTTGATGGCAGATACTCCCTTCACCCTGGCCAAAAAGGCTAAAATGACCAAAGAAAAAGTGGAAAACAGTTAAACATGAGAGGTTTTTGGACAAAGTTTGTGTTTTTTCCATTGTTTAAGCACTGCTTCCAGCCAAGAGTGATACCATATATGCCCCATAGCTGCAGAAAAGGCTAACATTGTTATCTTTTTACAAAAAAAACCAGCTGAACATGAGAGGTTTTTGGACCAATTTTGTGTTCTCCATTCTTTAAGCACCGGTTTGAGCACCGTTTAAGCACCGGCACCGTTTCAAAAGTACCGGTTTGGCACCGATATCGGATAAAACCTAAACGATACCCATCCCTACTCAGGAATATCATCTAACAATATCAAACTGAAGTTAAAATCTCATACACCTACACTAATCCTATCCTAATGAGGAGTCACATGTGATCTTTCTCTTAATATTTAGATATGAACAAAACGCCAACAACACAAAGCAAAGATAAAAACAGCAGACAGAAACTTAAAACAATCACAACAAGATCATACAAGATTCTCAAAATTCTCATCTTGTCAATTTAGCTATTGGGATTTATCTGTTAGCTTGTAGCATGGGAGCCAATGCAGCAGGGTCACACAAGACCGGCATCAAAGGTGATGGCAGAGATTTGTGGAGTGACTCTGCACATATTGCGATCTGTCTGTCCTTTCTTGGCCACCTGCCTCATTCAACCTAAAGAAAGTGCCAACCTCCAAATGTGGCGGTACTGGTAAGCGGTGTCTTCTGGACTCGAAGGTCCCCACATGCAACAACCTGTCACTGGCACTCTTTCTTTTTAAGTGATTTTAAACTCTGGTGCTGAATTTAATTGACAGTTCCCATATGGAAAAGATATATATAAATCTTATAAAGTTTGTATCTGTCTTGTGTGAAACTTGTATGAAAAGCATACAAGAGTAAAAACAGATATAAGATCCCTTGAAAAATTATATAATGAAACTTGTATGTTTTGGATACTTACTAAAACAATGTATGAAAGTAATGAGAAAGTGGCCACTTTCATGAGTAAATCATGTAAGCCTTAAATGATTTACTCATGAAAGTGGCCACTTTCATGAGTAAATCACATATAAGTTTTTACTATTTCTTTTCCGTATGGGTTAGCTTATGAAACAACTCAGTACGGAGGTTTGGCCCTTGAGGCTCCTGTGGAAGTAACTGCCAGTTACTCCCCACCATCATCATCACAGGGTTTTTGATCAGCACGTTCTGTTTGTCACACTTCTTACAATTCACCATCCCTTCAGCCCCAAATTGGGTCCTTAAACCTGACTTAGAGACTGCAGATTTATCTTTAGTTCCCTAGTAATATTTTGACACAAACAGCAGTGGCTCCTTCCTCCACATGACCCCTAAGACTCTCGGCTACTAGTCTCTCCCCTTTCAATTATCTATAAATTACATTACAAGGGCGAAGAGACTGAAATCACAGTTCCCTCCATGCCTTAACACCTACATCACAGCCAGAGGATACGAAGGCAGACTTTTCTGTGACGTAGAATCATTGATTTGCCAACCAGGGAAAAGGAGGACTGGTACGATCCAGCGTGGATGGGGTTTACCTACCGCTTTCTGTTTTGCTTTTCAGGAACAGTTGGGCAGCTGGGTGTGACTGTGGTGTACATGGTTTCTCTGGCACAACTAGGGCCATTTGGTTCTGTCAACCTAGTGTATTTAAGTAGCAACGAGGCAGATATCCTACGCCTGACTGTTGTCTCTGCTCTGGTGGTTTTGTTGTGACTTGAATTTTGGGAAAGTGTCAATCTGCAGTTTCTACTTTTGCTTTTCGGCAGTCCTCCTTCCAGCTTGCCAGTTTTCCCAGGATCTTTCAGAAGAATATCAGCCATGACCCTTCTCCACTTTCATCAGACTGTCCTGCCACCGTAAATCCTGCACTGTGTGCTGCTTACCTGAACACCTCTATGCCTCTCACACACCACTACTCTTACCTTTATTCCTCTCTGCCTCAGCAACCTTTCCTCAAACTCCTCACACAAGACCTTTTTAACTTGACAAATAATCTCTACTCACCTTTAAATTCTTTCATTCAGTATCCAAATCTTTTCCTAGTCATGTGCTTTCCAGTCACTAACTGCCATTTCTCTGTCTCCCTGGATTATCAAAGATCCTCGGTCTGTTTCTTTCCTGCGCCTTTAATCGTTATTTTTACAGTAAATAAAGCTTTTCATTGCAGTTTGTGTTTGAGTTGGTCTGCTCAACATCTATAAAAGTGTTTGATGGTTAGCAGTTCGTAATGATTAAAAAAAAAGGTAGTATAAGTAAGAAAACACATTTATTCCTTCTCCTGCAGCTGAAGCAGAAACCAACAAAGGACAACCCGATTTTTTATCCTAGTGATTCTGAGTACGACTGGTTGTTGGCCAAGACGTTTGTGAGAAGTGCAAACTTCAACCTTTATGAACTAAATGCTCATCTGCTGCGTACTCATCTGCTGGCTGAGGTTTTTGCAGTGTCACTGCTCCGCAACCTTCCAATGGTGCATCCACTGTACAAGGTATGTAAAGTTGATTAATTGTTTCGAAGATTTAACACAATGGTAAATGGTACAGAAAGCAACAAAACTTGTGACTTTGATGTTAGCCATTTACATATATGTTATACAGCAGAATTAAACATTTGAATATAAAACATCAGACAAGAAAGGAAAAAGTAGTCTTCTTACAAATGAACTTCTCTGCTTCCCTCAGCTTCTCATACCTCACACTCGCTACACTTTGAACATCAACTTCTTAGCTCGGATGCTTCTGATATCTAAAGGAGGAACTTTTGCTAAGGTATAAACAAACAAAAAGGACAAACAAATGTTCTTTTTGACCAACATGTATTTTTTTGCCACTAAGATTTGACTGTTTCCTAGTTTACATCTTCTGGTGGAGAGGGTGCCCTCACAATCCTGAGAAGATCACTGACCTCACTGACCTACAGCTCCCTCTGTATCCCAGATGATATTGAGGAACGTGGACTGAAAGATGTGCCAAACTTCTACTACAGGGATGATGGACTCCAGCTTTGGGAAATCATCAACAGGTTCTATTACCACTTTGTCTGACACAACATACAGAATAACTTCAATTTATTTCGAAGTTCACCTAGGCCATTCTTCACACCCTGGTAAATTTAGTAATGTACTTTCAGATGCTTGCCGAAACAAAAACAAAATTCTTCCAGATGGCTTCCCAGTTATTATTTTAAATGAAAGAATAAATGAATGAAGCCTTTATTTGTGACATGCAGTTGCCTGCAGTGAAACTGACCCTTCTGACCATACATATATTACACAAACATCACATTGCGGAGACAGGTCAGAATAGATAGCATTTAAAAAGAACAGTGAAAATTCACAACATCAGGGACAGGAGGAGAAAAAAAGGACTCTACTCAGACTCACCTCCACTAGGAGAGCAGTTTAAGGACAGCAAAACAAAAACAACTCAGTGTCTGTGTCCGTTACATGAGTATGTGTGTGAGTGTATCCCGTGTTCACCCCATGCTTTATATTGTACAGCAGACCCTACAATAATAGATACAGAGAAAAACCCAACAATCATATGACCCCCTATGAGCAAGCACTTTGGCGACAGTGGGAAGGAAAAACTCCCTTTTAACAGGAAGAAACCTCCCACAGAACCAGGCTCAGGGAGGGGCGGCCATCTGCTGCGATCAGTTTGGGTGAGAGAAAGAGAAAAAAAGAAGGAGAAAGAAGATCAAGTCTCCAGTGGACCCAGGTGGCCTTGAAGGTCAGACAGAAAGTTCAGACAACAATCTTGTTATTAGTAGTGGTGCAACAGATCAAAAATCTCACGGTTCGGATCGGATTACGGTTTCAAGTCACGGATCGGATCAATTTTCAGATCGGCAAAAAAAAGAAAAAAATGAATTTTTAAAAAAAAATTTCTTATTAACTTAGTTAAATATTTTTTGCCTATTAAAAACATTCAACACAAGACTCATTCCACGCAATTATATAAAAACAAATTAAGGTGCAATACAAGGCAGTACAGGACTTTGTATCTACCACTCCGCTGTGATATAATCAGTGGTCACGGTCACGTAGCTTTCCGTTGACCTGGAGGTCCACCCATTTGTAGTTGGGCAACAGAAGATGTCTGTGACAGTTCAGCCATAACTTTAAACTTTTCCTGCTCGTAAATGCCTGGTTACAATCTTGTCACTGAAGTGGACGCGCAACGGGATATCATAGCGTGGCTCAAGCACATTCGTCATAGTTTAAACCCCTTGTTTAGCACAAGGGAATACGGCCTCCCGTCTGCAGCTAAACACTCCAGTAGCTTTTGTAATAGCTTTAGCCCAGTCGGATTGGGCAGCAAAGGGCTGCTTAAATGCCGCAAACTCCTCTGCTCCTCCACTTGGACCACTAACACTGGCCATAATTATCACTTGACAGACTGACGACGTGAACCATACACTTTTTTTCCTTCTTTTTCGAATCTTCGGATCACCTGCGTACAGAACTGTGGATTGGGATCAGTTCGGATTACGGATCAACCTTTATCCATTGCACCATTAGTTATTAGTGAAGAATTTTGTTGTTCCAGTCAACTTCAACCTTGGCAGGTCTCTATCTGTTGCCAGTGGGATAGCCGCATGAGTGAAGATGGTGGTTGTTTGTGTTTAGTGCGAACAACTGCATCCAGTTTTTAGAGCTGGTCTAATGTCTGTCACTGGTGACTAAATCTCTCAATTCCTATTGCAGAGCCGTGAGCTTCTCCAAGATCTTGCCCATATGCGTTCAATAAACACAGTCTGAGTACTCACAGCTCCACTCATCGTCTATCTTGTCGGCCAGCCTGGTGGGATTTTGAACAGCTGTGGCTGCTTCTTGTTCTTCGATAAGCTAGGTCCGAGCCAGATCCAATCACCCAGAACTCTGTTATCGAGGTTCCGAATTGGTAGATCTCATTCAATGTCCTCCATCGATAATGTCGCTAAATACACAACACAACCGGCCATAGAGTATCACACAGCAAACGTCTCTGCAGGCCAATTGGGCTCTCCTGAGCCCAGGCTTTTTGTCGAGAAGAGGATGTCAGTTCCGTTACGGGAGCAGTTGATTAAATCCATAATTCTTTAGATTTTAACCCTCTCGAGGCAGGCGTTGCCGATTTGCAACAGTTAAAAACTAACAACCTGATTACCCAACATACATATTTTATATTTATTTTATCTGTTATGCATTATAGCTTTTTAAATGTGTTTTAGAAACCATCAATGGAAGTAGGAACATGTTTGAATGTGTCTCCATTTGGCCAAAGGTTGGTGAAGTCAACACTTGCCTTCTACTACAAGACTGATGCTGAGGTCCAAGAAGACACAGAACTGCAGAACTGGATTAAAGAAATTTTTCAGTATGGATTTCTTTCACAGGAAACCACAGGTGGTTCATTGTTTATTATATTATATTTAATTTCTGTGTTGACATAATTCATAATTTATTCTGCCTATTCTGTCAGGAATTCCTCAAGAATTTAGCACTATGGATGAGATGGTCAAGTTTGTCACCATGGTGATCTTCACTTGCTCTGCCCAGCACTCAGCTGTCAACTCTGGACAGGTGAAGCATTTTAATATATCCTGATTATCAGTGATGATGTTCACATCAGATTTTCTCAGTTCTCTCTGCATGGATCACTTTTGCATAGATAAATCCACTAAAATTTTGAGGTTTATGAAGGAGTTGATGCAACTCCATCAGCAGTGAATACAATACATTACTTAATGCTTATTGTATTCTATGATCATAATTGAACTTTACCTCGTGAACATGGAAGCAGAAATTACGTACAACTATTTCCAATCGGAATGCCATTTATTGTGCACTCATTCATGTACTACAGTGATGACCATTGTTGTAGGCCACAGCCCTCCTTTTAAGTCATAAGGTGATTCAAGTAGTTCATAATTTATCTTCCAATGTATTAAGAAATCTAAAAGTTGATAGAAAGTCATGCGAAGGATTTTAAATGTTTTTCAGTTTAATTCAATGGTAATTATAAAGGGCAGAATCATAACTCTCACTTCAAGGTGCTTTATATTGTATGTTAAAGACCAGTGTTGGGGTCCTTACTCAAAAGAAGTAATATATTATACAATACTTGTTGCTGCTCACTGCAGCATTGCATTTTTGTAATGCAAGTAACTATAACATTGAAACTGTAATCTAATTACAGTTTCTCAACTGAGACTGGGTGTACCAGTCCTAACCCAGCAGTCCTAAGTACAGTGTTTAAGACTGCCTGTACTGATAAACTTACACTTCATCTGCCTAATGGACAGAATTTTTTTTTAATAAAAAAGGTACGCTATACCTTCTAAGGATACTGCCTAAGAGAGGCATGTATAATGTAAAGAGTCCTAACATAAAACGCTATGAAACTCCATCATTAACAAATTCGAGTTACGTAAATATGATTCAAATCAGTATTTTTAATACCTAGAGCATGCTCTAATCACCATAATAAAATATTAGCCAGGCTGACAAAAAGTCAGAGCTCTTTTGAGCCAACCATCCCTTTAACGTTAACTAGTAATGACTTCATGAACTTCTTCACAAATAAAAATTACCAATAATCATCCCACAGATGTAATATTATCTACAGCTACTCTTAGTACCATTGATATTAAGTTAGACTCTTTTTCTCCAATTGATCTTTCTGAGTTAACTTCAATAATTACTTCCTCCAAACCATCAATGTGTCTTTTAGACCCCATTCCTACAAAACTGCTCAAAGAAGTCCTGCCATCAATTAATTCTTCGATCTTAAATATGATCAACCTATCTCTAATAATCGGCTATGTACCACAGGCCTTCAAGGTGGCTGTAGTTAAACCTTTACTTAAAAAGCCATCTCTAGACCCAGCAGTCGTAGCTAATTATAGGCCAATCTCGAACCTTCCTTTCATATCAAAAATCCTTGAAAGAGTAGTTGTCAAACAGCTAACTGATCATCTGCAGAGGAATGGTTTATTTGAAGAGTTTCAGTCAGGTTTCAGAGCTCATCACAGCACAGAAACAGCTTTAGTGAAGGTTACAAATTATCTTTTTATGGCCTCTGACAGTGGACTCATCTCTGTGCTTGTCCTGCTAGACCTTAGTGCAGCATTCGATACTGTTGACCATAATATCCTATTAGAGCGATTAGAACATGCTGTAGGTATTACAGGTACTGCACTGCAGTGGTTTGTATCATATCTATCTAATAGACTCCAATTTGTACATGTAAATGAAGAGTCCTCTTCACCCACTGAGGTTAATTATGGAGTTCCACAGGGTTCGGTGCTAGGACCAATTCTGTTTACATTATACATGCTTCCCTTAGGCAGCATCATTAGAAGACAGCATAAATTTTCACTGCTATGCAGATGACACCCAGCTCTATCTGTCCATGAAGCCAGATAACACACACCAATTAGTTAAACTGCAGGAATGTCTTAAAGACATAAAGACCTTTCTGCTTCTTAATTCAGATAAAACTGAGGTTATTGTACTCGGCCCTGAAAATCTTAGAAATATGGTATCTAACCAGATTCTTACTCTGGATGGCATTACCTTGGCCTCCAGTATCACTGTGAGGAACCTTGGAGTCATTTTTGACCAGGACATGTCCTTCAACGCACATATTAAACAAATATGTAAGACTGCGTTCTTCCATTTGCGCAACATCTCTAAAGTTAGAAATATCCTGTCTCACAGTGACGCTGAAAAACTAGTTCATGCTTTTATTACTTCCAGGCTGGACTGCTGTAATTCATTATTATCAGGATGTCCAAAAAACTCACTGAAAAGCCTTCAGCTAATCCAAAATGGTGCAGCAAGAGTCCTGACAGGGACTAGAAAGAGAGAGCAGATTTCTCCTGTTTTGGCTTCCCTTCATTGGCTTCCTGTTAAATCCAGAATTGAATTCAAAATCCTGCTCCTCACATACAAGGTCTTAGATAATCAGGCCCCATCTTATCTTAATGACCTTGTAGTACCATATCACCCTATTAGAGCACTTCGCTCTTGCTCTGCAGGCCTACTTGTTGTTCCTAGAGTATTTGAAAGTAGAATGGGAGGGAGAGCCTTCCGTTTTCAGGCCCCTCTTCTGTGGAACCAGCTTCCAGTTTGGATTCGGGAGACAGACACTATCTCTACTTTCAAGATTAGGCTTAAAACTTTCCTTTTTGCTAAAGCATATAGTTAGGGCTGGACCAGGTGACCCTGAATCCTCCCTTAGTTATGCTCCAATAGACGTAGGCTGCCGGGAATTCACATGATGCATTGAGTTTTTCCTTTCCAGTCACCTTTCTCACTCACTATGTGTTAACAGACCTCTCTGCATTGACTCATATCTGTTATTAATCTCTGTCTCACTTCCACAGCATGTCTTTTATCCTGTCTTCCTTCTCTCACCCCAATTGGTCGCAGCAGATGGCCGCCCCTCCCTGAGCCTGGTTCTGCCGGAGGTTTCTTCCTGTTAAAAGGGAGTTTTTCCTTCCCACTGTCGCCAAAGTGCTTGCTCATAGGGGGTCATATGATTGTTGGGTTTTTCTCTGTATCTATGAAGCGCCTTGAGGCAACTTTTGTTGTGATTTGGCGCTATATAAATGAAATTGAATTGAATTGAATTGAATTACAGTCAGCAGCATCAAACACTAAATTGTAGCCTGGTAGAAAAAGCAAAGAAAAGAGTCTGTCTTTAAGTTGTTTTTTTAAAAACTTAGAATTCACTGCAGTCCATGGGCTTATGGTGTTATAGACACTAGATATTTGAGCAAATCAGCAAAGAATTATTTATTTACTAAGATTTCATTAAGTTCAAGATCAGGACTTTTTTCACAGTGAGTAATTCAAATCACCCAGCCACCAACATGTTACTCACTAACCTTGTGCAGTGGATATAAAAATATGTTCTCTTGGCTAAAATGTGATCAGTTTTCAGTACAGTGGTCCCTCACTGTAGTGCGGTTCACCTTTTGCGGCCTTGTTGTCGCAGATTTTTTATTTATTTATTTTTGGTGCAATATTAAATGCTTTTTTTAAGTGCAATATTAAGTGCATTGTGGTCTGGGTCCTGATTGTCTGTAGACTATTGTCAGTAAATCTCGTGCTGTGTCTCCTATCCAGTACAGAATCCATTCAGCTTGTCAAATATAATCACTAACACTGTGACTCTGAAGTGCTGTACTGTTTGTTTGTAAGTTTTCTCCCCAACAATGTCGACGAGACATTTTGCACCATCAAAGGCACCTGTGGTAGCACCCAAAAGGCAGAGAAAGATGCTAATCATTGCACAAAAAGTTGGACTTCCGCACTTGCTAAAGGAAGGTAGAAGTTAACGTATTTTTCAGCCCATTATGCTGGGCATACACTGTGCAATTTTGGGCTCATTTTGATTTTTCAGTCGTGCAACCGTTTTGGTGATTGGAAACCTGAGTTTCGCCTTCATCGTGTGTCATGCATCGTGTAGTATACGTGGGGTAACGAGATTAACACCTCATGACCAGCTCCCGATCATCAATCGCTTCGTCGTAAGAAAATCAAACCAGTTTGAAATCCTGTCAGCCGTCGTGAGGGTGTCACCACAGCCTCTCACACTGCGGACGCGCAAACACAGAAATGAAAGTGAAAAAACGAAGTAGCACAGCAGTGCAGCGTGTGATCTGGACATAAGCGATGGAGGCACAACTTGTAGAACTTTGGCAAGCGCATCCGAGCCTTTTAGATTTGGCCTCACAAAATTATCACGACTACAACAACCGTGAAAATAGTTGGATTTACATTGCTGCTCAATCACAGCTGCCTGATCAATGTTTTTCATTAGCAATTTAGCAAAGTTGATGGTGGTGGTGCGTGTCTGTGTGAGTGAAAGACAGAGAGGGAGAGCGAGGGACAGATTATCTGTTATAACCTTCATTTTATGGACGCACAGTGTGAGCACTCAGGTCACATCAGGGCATCGGGCTGTATAGTGTGAGACCCTGCATCGTGACCTACGAACTTCTAACCCCTGTGAGTCAATCGTGCAGTTTGAGCAGAAGCTGAATAACGCGACTGAAAAAACTGCACAGCGTGTGATGTTACACTTGATGGATAAATCTGGATGTGAAACACCTTAGAAATCATGTGGAATATTTGGTACATTTGGATCCAAAGGTTAATGCTATCAGACCTAAAAACTATCTCTCAAAGCCTATAAATAATGTATCAATTACTTCACCAATGCAGTACGATTTTGGTGGCTGGATGCCCAACAGTCCTACTACCATGGAACTTCCCCCACCAAAAGAAAAGGGGACAACAACTGAGAAAACGATACTGGACACATTCCCCAGTGTTAACACAACAGTGCATGCCATGT